>NC_143555.1:68677000-69000500 GCF_054136105.1 Typopeltis vanoorti | reverse complement strand
CAACAACCTTTTTCTAAGAGACAATCTGGCTTCAAATATACATAACATTAGATAATTTAATAAGATTGAGAACATCCATTAGAGATCCTTTCCTAAAACAGGAACATCTAGTATCAGTTCTTTGACACAGAGAACGCATACATAACATACGTTTATGTTAAAGGTATACATAAACGTTGTATACCTTTAACAACTTTGGTCTTAGAGGAAATCTCATTCTTTTCATCAAAAATTTTCCTCTCCAAGTGAATTTTCCAAGTGGATACAACTCTCTTCCAAACCTTTCTTCAAGGAGGGAGAGGATTTCAACGGTCAGTTTTAAGTATTATACTATTTTCATTCAAAGTTAACTCGACAGAACAGATTCCTGCAATTGTAAATAATGCTTTCACTTTGAATGACATGACCATCATTTGTCATTCTTGCAATATGAAGGTCACAGAAAGACTTGCAGTAAGCCATTGATATTTCCTCCTAGATGCTAGCCAGTGAGTTTAAGTTCTCATAACAGGCATTTTTGTTGCAAATGTGTCTTCCCCCCCTGACCAGAGCTGAGACTAAGACAGATGATAATTTGATATAATAATTATCCTATGTGATTATCCTACTTATGTAGGATAACGTGAGGATAAGGGCATGCAGACTACTGTCATCTAGCACATAGACCACTGCCTTCAACTCTTCTGTGCACAGTGGAAGGGTTCAAGGATGTATTCTGACGTCCGGTCGGCTACAGCCAACCCGAGGTCAGATTGTAGGTGATTTGTGATAGCACTCCTGTTTCGGCAAGCAGATAATTGGAGATATCAGTAACACACACACACACACACACACACACTGCAGTTGTAGCCCATGGCTTTCTTTTACTGTATCTCCTGGGTGCTGTCAGAATTGGTTTCATAGTCTCTGAACCACAGAGCAACTCACATTCAACCATCTGGCTACCTCCACCTGATGTTGGCCAGTCTCTAGTCTTATGATGGCTCATCATCTGAATTCATCAGTTAAATGATATCTTGTTCTTACTCCAGACATGAAATAGTTAACCACTCCAGAATGCTTGCTTTTATGCTGTGGCTCATTTGCATATACCATTGACATCACTACCCACTGTGCAATAACCAGAATATAAAGCACCACTTTTTACATAATGTACCTGACTTTCAGATGTCCCTCACCCTGCATTACTGTATATTTCTCTTTGTTCCTTAATTTATAGAAGCCAATGTAGTAAATGCAACAACAAACACAACTACTGAACATAACATTGCAAAAAGCAAACCTGTTTTATGTTTAACTATAATAATTATAATATTTATTTAGTTTAAATATTTTTCAAAAGGAAATTCATTTTCAGTTCTGTCTTGCAGTGCCATTCTCATTCTTGCCATCAAGTTTTCATCTGTTAATTAGTTGCAATATTTGATTTTGATAAAACGCAATATATTAAAAGCTTGCCCACAGTAAACTGTTGTTGAGAATATCTATAAAAGAAGTAGAGCTACTTGCTAATTCTTTATATTCTCTTGAATTGTTAAACAAATTTGTCCAAAATGATACTGTTGTCGAATTTTTATTATTATTATTAAGAGAGACCTCCTGGGAGTCAGAGACTCATCGAGGGAGGCCACATACTACACACACACACACACACACACACACACCAGCTATCATACTTATTCTTGAATTCATTCACACTGCTTCCACTCACAACATCCAAAGGCAGTCCATTCCAATCACGCACCACCCTCTGAGAGAAAAATCTAGCCCTCGCACCCTTCTTGGCAGCCTTCATTCTCAGCTTCCAAGGTTGCCCTCTTGTCCTTTCAACACCCTCAATAAATTGAAAAATTCCATCAATTGAAATCCTGTATGACCCTTTCAGAAGTTTGCAAGTCTCAATCATATCATCCCCTCTTTCTCCTGTTTGCTAGTGTCTGCAGTCTACAAATTCTCAATCTGTCTTCATAATGCACAATCCTAATATCATTTTTAACACTCTCCTTTGTACTCTCTCCAATATATCAGAATCACAACGAAAACTAGGAGACCAGATCTTCTCGCAATAGTCCAAGTGAGGTCTTATCAAGGCCTTGTAAAGAGGCAAAATGATTTCCTCATCTTTACATGTGAACGTTCGTTTCAGCATTGCAATTATCTTTTGAGTTGTATTTGCAATCTTTGCCACGTGGCCCCTGAACTTCAACTTCCTATCTATTAACACTCCAAGATCCTTAACCTCATCAGTTTCTTCTAGCCTAATCCAATATAATACGACATTGGATATCTAATCACACTGAAGTGAATGACTTTACATTTGCTGACATTGAACTGACACCCATTTTCCCATGCCTACAATTCCAGCACCTATTCAAATCATTCTGCAAAGACTGCATATCAGAAGCATTCTTGATTACCCTACCTATCTTTGCATCATCAGCAAATAACTGTATGTCGCTTGTCAAATCCTTCCCAATATCAATAATGTACAGATTGAATAACAGTGAACCAAGCACTGATCCTTGTGGTACACCACTAGTTTTTGTTTTTTGTTAATCTTTGTACTGGTTATGGACAGTACTACTCTTACATCATGGCCAGACATCTCGTTCCAGACTTGATATACGCCTAAGCCTTTACAAGTGTTTTACCCTATGCCTGTTGTAGTTATCATTGTAGTCATTCTCTGATGGCAACGCCATGCCACCAGTGTGTCCTGTAGGGCCCTCAAGGAAAGAACTTTTATATCCTTCTGCATAAGCCCAAGCTGTTTTAAGTCCTTATAAACTATCTGCGCTCCATACACCATGTAAAGAGATGGTGGCACTAGTGAACCTCGGAGTTGCCCCATGCTCCTCCCGCATCTTACTAACTATATCTTGGTTATTTTTATAATAGTTTACTTTATTATTATTTTATTATTATTATGGCTGTAGGCTAGTGGGCATCAACTACCCAATCATCACCATCACTAAGTCTGGCTTGCGCAACCTGGAGGTCCTATAATGTGGTCTCCCACTGCGGTCTCCCAACCTTTGTATTTAAAGCAGTTGTTCAGAATGGAGACCACAGCATGATGCTGTGGTCTCCATTCTGAGACCACATCAAAAAAGGAGGAGGAAAACGTGTGCTTTTGTAAAATCTGATATCCAATGTCAAAGACTATCCAACTTGGAATTGCCACTTTTTGATCTGCTCTAGTTCAAGATTTCCTTACCACTTTGCAGCCTTTACCACTCTCTTAACTCTGACAATCATGCTGTCCTTTTGGACTACCTATCACTAAAAATTGTTTTCTTATGAACTAATTACCCAAATTGTGATATTGTTTTCCTTGGAGACTTTAATGTCCATAACGCGAACTGCCTCCACTACTCTAACTTCACAGATCAAGCTGAAAGGGAAGCTGAATCATTTGCCATCAGTCATGACCCAACACAAATAGTCAAGCTACCAACCAGAATATCAGGCAATGCTCATCATTCTAACAACAGTCTTGCTCTTTTCTTAACCAGCTCTCTCTCTCTAAATACACTATGGATGTCTCCTCTACCCCTTGGCAGTTCAGACCACAATCTTATTCATATTTTCTCCTCTATAGTTCAACCTCCTCCTTCCCCTTTGCAGCCTTTACCACTCTCTTAACTCTGACAATCATGCTGTCCTTTTGGACTACCTATCACTAAAAATTGTTTTCTTATGAACTAATTACTCATATTGTGATATTGTTTTCCTTGGAGACTTTAATGTCCATAACGCAAACTGCCTCCACTACTCTAACTTCACAGATCAAGCTGAATCATTTGCCATCAGTCATTACCTAACACAAATAGTCAAGCTACCAACCAGAATATCAGGCAATGCTCATCATTCTAACAACAGTCTTGCTCTTTTCTTAACCCTCTCTCTCTAAATACACTATGGATGTCTCCTCTACCCCTTGGCAGTTCAGACCACAATCTTATTCAGATTTTCTCCTCTATAGTTCAACCTCCTCCTTCCCGTCAATGGTTTTTGATGCCCACTACCTGGACATCAACTACCCAAACGTCACCATCTCTTTTAATCACCAAGTCTGGCTTACTTACGCAAACCCGCGGAGATCCTATGATGTGGTTACACCGTGGTCTCCCAACTTTTGTTCTTAAAGTGGTTGTTCAGAATGGAGACCATGGCGTCATGCCTCTGCACGCAGACCCCCATGGGTGCGGAAGCAGCACTGGGCTATATGAGACAATGTCTCACTGTAGTGACAGCCAGCTCTACAGTTTGAGTCATCTCTACCCCATCGAGCTGTACGGATTCAAGTATCCAGGACACTGATCCTCATCCTGATAAGGTCAGTATACTCGAACCCAGGGAGAAATCTGGTGCCATTCTTTACCCAGTCGTGCTGGGGAGGCACCAGATATGACTCTTTTAAAGGAGCACCATCTACAGAACAGTGCAACAGAGATGCCCACCTCTTGTTGACTCAATTAAGGTACCTTGATAATGGGACCAGCCTTTAACCCACCTAAAGTCTTCTTGTATTAATGGGCTATAGAAAGCCTTTCTGCAGATAGGGGGAAGAAGATAGTTCTAACTTTGCAATTCTTGACAGCCGCAGGCGTGGGATCAGCCATCTAAGTGATGGAACCCCGAGCCTGGCATGATCTCACTGCTGAATGGATAGCCTTGTCCATTCGGGACAGTACCGAGATATATGTCCTACCAAGCACCAACTTGTGGTAAAAGCAAGGTAGGAGATAGTGGGAAAGGAGAAACAGTCTTTGCTGGGACTTGAAAGGAGCTTTCCTCAAAGAAGTGATCCCGGCTTCTAGGATAGAAGGGACAGAAGACCTTCCCTTTGGGGTGAACATGATACTGAGGTATCTCCACTCTTCCAGGATGGTTAAAGCATGCAGTGGTCTCCCGTGCAGGGAAAACTCTGTAGTCACGACTAAAGGGAACAAGTGCTAAAGATCAGGACTTCTCTACATTAATAAAAGGCCTCAAATAGAGAAAAAGTCAACTGCCTGGTCAAGGAGTTACTGCAAGCCTATCTTAGTAGAGGCTATGAGAATAAGATCATCCGCAGCAAAGGCCATAGCATTAAAGGAAGAAGCGCCTAGAGAGTAGCCTATATTGCTAGGAAAAGAGTGAAGAAACGCATCTATGATGCAGTTAAAGAAAAGGGGAGATAGAAGTTCGCCCTGGCGAACACCCCCGCACTGCGGGAATAGAAGTTGCACGGGACCCTGTAGTGATGGAGCTACCCAAGTATAGCTCCATAACATAGGAAAGAAAGGGTTCTGAACATCCAGCAATAGACAGCGCCCGAAGGAGAGCAGGAAGGGAGAAGCTATCAAAATCCTTTGGGAGGCCCGGCGACGCCATATATAGAGGCTTAAGGTGGCAGCGGGAATATGAGAGAAGAGAAGAAAGAAGATATATATATTCTCGGCACAGTCATCCGAAGGGACAAAAGCTCTCTGTCTGTAATCATGCTGTATATGTTACTGAAGTCATTTAACTAAGATTTTATGATAGAGTGTAAGTATCACAGAGGAGACGGTAATAGGTCTAAAGTCTGATGCACAGCTTGAAGTTGCTTTCTTCGGAATGAAGATAGTTCTTGAAGCACATAGGGGTGGTGGTATTGCTTTACTGGAAAGGAGAATGTCCAATAAGTCTTGAAGAATCTTCAACGGCAGCTTCCGAAGCCTAGACACAGGAAAGCCATCAGGTCCAGAGGCAGAGAAATTGGATGGAAGGACAGTTATGGACCTCAATATCGTAGGTTGGTCATCATAATCAGGGAAGTGTGGAGGTGGAGCAGAAAAGATTGTACTCCAGAATTTAACAAAATCATCATGTAAGTCTGCTAGAGGTGGAGGGGAAGCACCATCAAGGATGGTTAAATCTTTCAGACTCAGATCCCCATATACCACTTTTTGATATCTGTCAGTCAGCCATCCTCTTATCCATGCTAATATTGTATAACCTAAACCCATTTTCTCCAATTTATGCAGCAGTCTGCCATGCTGTATTCTGTCAAAAGCCTTAGCAAAATCCAAAAGTATCATGGTATATCCATTCCCCTTGTCCAGTTCAATGGTAACATTGTTATAGAATGTGAGCAAGTTGCTAAAACATGACCTTCCCTTAGTAAACGCATGCTGTTCATTGCAAAGTTGAGATTCGCTGTCAACCCATTTCTGAATGCGGGCCCTAATCAGTTTTCCTAAAATCTTCACCATCACTCCTGAGATAGCAATTGATCGATAGTTGGATACATCGGTCTTTGCACCACTCTTGTGCAATGGAATTACCATACATTCCTTCCATTCTTGCAGAATCTTCCATGTTCTTGAGACTCATATTAAACATCCTTGAAACAATCCATCAAAGGAATGGCCAGTTGAACTGAACACTCTTTTATTCAGTCCCTATTGCTGAATTCTTATTCAATTTGTGCAACAGCTCTAATACCTCGGCCTCACACACACACACACACACGCGTTTCTTCATCTAGTGAAGAGGTAACAGTGAGCCCAATGTTGCGTTCACCAGGTTGATAGAAATGGGCACTCATTAACTGAACATCCTCTTCTGCATCTGTAACCCTCATGCTATCTGGATTTAGAAGAGTTATTCTTTCATAGTCATTCTTTCTTTTACTTGCAACATATCGATAGAATTCTTGTGGATTGTCTTTAGCACACAGAGCCAGTTTCTTTTCATAATCGGACTTTACTTTCCGTACAACAGTTGTGACTCTTCTAGTCTGCTGCTTATATTGTTTATAACAGACGACATCCTTATGCAAACGGTATTCCTTCTACATTGTCCTTTTCTTACGAATCTTTTACTTAATAAGATTACACATCCATTTGACTCCTACGCTATTTATTCTTTCAACTCTAGGGAAACAGGTCTGATATCGTATCATTTAAGTATTGTTTAAATGCTTCCCATGCACTGTCGATATTCTTTCCATCCAGCAACTGATCCCATTCCTCTGAACTCAGTATACTCCTCAGTTGGTCATAATTTCCTGCTTTGTAGTTCAGTATGTAATCTTTTCTGAATGGAACATTCATAAATTTAGTCACTTCCCAAGTGAGTACTGCATGCTCTGTCACCAACTGGAGGCAGAATAGTTACCGTATTTTCCGGTGTATAAGACGCACTTTTTTACCTTAAAAATTCATCTTAAAAATGGAGTGCATCTTATATAATGAAGGTAAAGATTGTTTCCTGTTTTCAAAGTCATATGCACTCCCTTTTATGTTCCAAGATCTTTGTAGGCGGTTAATGGTGCAATCAAATTGATGCGTGACCTTCACGTGACATCTAGCATGTCATTGCTAAGAACGGGGAGTCCCTATTCAAGTTTCATAATATCTTATCCGAGTAATCAGTTACTGATGTTTATCAGTATTGAGTTGACGTGTTGAGATATTTTGCGTTTAGTTTGATATTTCCCTGTAGATTTTAGTGATGGAAAAAAAACAGGTGACATTCATATTCTTCAAGTTACAAACTGCAGGTTGTAAAATATGCGGAAGAACACGGGAATAGGAAAGCTGAAAGACATTTTGGACCTTCGCCTACAGAAAAAATGATTAGAACTTGGCATGGTCAGAAGGAGATTTTGTTCAATTTGCATAATGAAAAGTGCACAGAATGTGGAAAAATTGCAAAGTGGCCAGAACTAGAGAACAAAGTTTTGAAATGGGTGCAAGAAAATCGGCAAAATAGCATTGCCATTTCAACAAAAATGATTCATATACGTGCAGTCAAAGTAGCCTGTGAGCATAACATTGAAGATCTTAAAGGTGGTGCGTCATGGTGTTACCGTTTCATGAAACACAGTGGACTTTGTATGCATACAAAAACAAAAATCAGCCAAAAAATGCCAAAAGAATATGAAGACAAAATTATTTCTTTTCATAAATATGTGATTCAACATCGAAAAAATTACAATTTTGAAATGGTTTCAAGTTTAGGTTTTTTCCCAGAAAATTGTATTAAATTTCTTGAGTGCGTCTTGTACACCGGAAAATACGGTACATCTTTAACTGAAATGCTACTCTGACACTATAATCAAATCTAGCACTCTTTGACCTCAAGTTCCTTCTGTCACATACTGCTTGAGGAAGTTATTATTACCTGAAGACCTCATGGAGTCAAAGACTCATCTGGGAGGTCCTTTTATCACACACATACAGCTCATCATACCGTGTCTTAAACTCACTCAAACTCCTTGCAGACACCACACTATCAGGCAAGGCATTCCAATCATTCACCACTCTCCACAAAAAAAACCTGCCTCTCACTCCCCTACTCACACCCTCTTTATACAGTTTCCAGGGATGACCTCTGGTTCTCCCACTATTTCTTGTAGAACTTCTCCAGCATTAATCCTATAACAACCCCTTACCAACTTTAATAAATTTAATTTAATCCTTCATCCATGTGTGAGCAAACTTTGTTTGCTCACACTTGGATGAAGGATTAAACTAAATTTATTATAGTCTAACCAAGTGAAAAATAAACTTTCAACCCTTACCAACTTGTAGTTCTCTATCATATCATATCTCCCTTTTTCTTCCTGTCCACCAGACTCTGCAAATTACATCTTCTCAATCTTTCCTCATACTAGACATTCCAGAGGTCAGAAACTACCTTAGTCAGTTGCCTTTGGACCCTTTCCAACATCTCTTCATCCTTCTGAATACCAAGTGACCAAATCTGGGCACAATAGTCCATGTGTGGCCTAATCAAAGCCTTATACAACGGAACAAGAATCTCCCTACTTCTACACGTTAGTGTCCTCCTTATCATTCCCAGAAGCCTTTGTGTTGTCTTCACAGTTTTGGCTATGTTTCAGATCCTTATCCACCATCACCCCCAGATCTCTTATTTCCTCCACCTCCAACAATATATCCTCACCAAGTATAAATTCTGCATCCCATCTTTGTTTTCCAAATTTGAAAACCTTACATTTTGCAACATTGAACTCACATCCCCTATTTCCATGTCCAAGTTGTCCTTTAACAGCTCAATAAATGCATTTTCATTCTTTTCATGAGATTCTACTGCTACCCAATCAATATTTGGATGATTAAAGTCTCCCATTATGATTACTCTTTTTGCTCTCACCTTTTCTATTTGGTGATGTATTTCTTCATCACCTTCAACCAATCCACCAGGTCTGTAACAACATCCCCATTATATAATTTGTCTTGTTAGATTCCACCTCACACCAGATGGCTTCAAACTCACTGCCACATGAAATTTTGATAGTAGTATTACTACAATGATAGGTCTCAACTTTAACTGGATTTAAGTCATCCAATATCATTAGCAGCATGCCCTCCCTTCTCTCCTATCTTCTCTATTCTTCCTAAAAATAGTGTACCTTTTACACTTGATATCAGTTAGTATGTCTGATTCTGACAGCCAGGTCTAACTAATACCTACAGCTGAGGTCCCAATGACTAAGGCAACAAATTCTACCCTTTTGTTTCTGATACTTCTAGCAATTGTGCACAGGAATAATAATCTACTTGCATGTTCTTTTGTATACTCTCGTGTGCAGTCTGCATGAAACAGTTAGACAACTTATAGATCTCTATTCTTCTCTAATGCATTACACATGTAGACATCTTTGCACACATATGATGGGTCCGAACCGGACATACACAAACCCAAAATCATTCTCGCCTCATCAACATTTCCATGATAAAGCCCATTCCCATCATTAACACAGTTATATACCATTGTCGCTCTTACACTCACATTCACACCATTCCTTTCTTTATAATTTAGTTTTCCTGGCTCTCTGTGTTAGGTCTCTTACCAGTTATTAGTTTTTTTAGACTCCTGATACCAAACGCATTCAGGTGTAGGCCATCCCTCTTATACAAATCCAATCTTCCCTCAAACTCACTCCACACATCCAAAAACTCGCATTGATTCCTTCTACATAGCCTATGCATCAAATCGTTTGCCATCATAGCCATTCTTTTTAATTCATTTTTATCATAGCGAGGTAAAATACTAATGATTTTCACTTTCTCACTCTCACCTCTTCCAACAACCGTTTCATGTCCTCTCTCTCATACTGAACTTATCGCCAGTTAAATCGTTCGTACCTACTACAACTACTATTTCGTTTACTTTTCTGTTTTGGAATTACTTGCATTATATTTTTAATTTTCGCTTTCTCTGTCTTAAAAATGTCGGTAGCAGCCACATGGGTTTCTCCAAACCTTGCCATGCTAATTATTAATATCTAGCCTATTAATGATTCTTCCATTGTCTTTCTGGCAAAATATCAGAGGCATGAAGCTAGATGTTATTTGTATTTGCTTTGGTTGCTATATAAAAGTTGGAGGAAAAGATTTGTTTGTTTATTTTAAGGTAGTGTAGGCTGAATGCAATTCTGCAGTTTTGGAATTGAGCCACTTAAGATATGCTGAATAAACTAGCTCTATTCAAGATTTATCCAGTGCTCAAGAGGTTCTAGTGGAAAATGTATGTAGGACTGCGATCTAGCAAGTATTATTTCAGCTGTTTGGAATATATATGTTTGAATTGGGAGTGTGAAAATATAAGCAGACCATGACAGAAAATTTAAATTCAAGTATTTAATAAAAAACATGATCATCCCATTTGGTATCATTGTAGCTTTCAAAGAACATGAGCTTGAGAATTGCTGGTTGAATATTGTTCCATAGAATCAGACAGAATTACAGGATGAGAGTGACATCTGTAACTTTCAAGCTGTAATATTTTGATGAAGAACTAGAGGAGAACTGACATCTGTGGTATACAGTATTTGAATAAAGAGCTCTGTATGCAAAGATCCCTGAGATCTTACAAGGTGAAGCGGAAATGGCACTGTGGAAAAGGAAGAATGGAAAGGCCCCAATAGAAGATGGAATTATGGTAGAAATTAAAACTGGGAGGAAGCCCTGTCATCAAACAGCTGACTAAACTCTTTAATAAATACCTAAAACAGAGAAAAATTTCCAAAAACTTGGAACAATTCACTTCTAATATTAATTTTTAAAAAGGACAATAAAGAAGAAATTAAAAACTATAGGCCTATGAGTCTTCACAAAAATTATAAATAATGGAATAAAATCTAAACTAGAGGGAATGCAATCATTTGAACAAGCTGCATTTAGGAAGAAAAGAATTACAATACAGAGTGTTTCAAAAAGTATGACTCAATTTCAAATAATTATATTTAATAATGAAAATGTGGTACAGTTACAAAATAAATAACCAAGTATGAAGTAAGGCCTAAAGTTTCACTCACCACAATTACAAATGCTCAATGTGCCCTCCACTTGCTGCATGGACAACATCAAGCCGATAGCTGAATTCATCCCAAACACATCTGAGAGTGTCTCCTGTCACAGAATTTACTGCAGCCGTGATTCTAGTTCTGAGCTCATCCAAGTCAGTGGGCAATGGAGGAGCACAAACGCAGTCTTTTACGTATCCCCATAAAAAGAGGTCACAAGGTGTGATATCTGGAGATCTTGGAGTCCAAGAGTGTAGTGCCAAGTCATGGGGTTCCGTGTGTCCAATCCAATGTTGAGGCAATGTTTCGTTTAGAAACCGACGAATTTGGAGGCTCCAATGTGGTGGTGCTCCGTCTTGCTGAAAAATCTTCAGCAAGACGGATTCTTCATTCAGCTGTGGAAGTAGCCAGTCCTGCACCATTTCAAGATAGGAGTTTCCCATAACAGTGTTTTCCTCAAAAAAGAAAAGGCCATAAACCTTTCTAACAGAAACCATGCAAAAAACATTAAGTTTTGGTGAATCGCATTCATGTTGTACAATTTCATGTGGATTCTCAAGTCCCCATTTGCAAACATTGTGGCATAAAACTTTACCGCTTAGATGAAAAGTTGCTTCATCACTGAAAATCAACCTTTGTAGGAAGGTGTCGTCCTCCATGTCCTCCAACAGATTAGCACAAAAATCTGTTCAAAAAAAAAAAAAAAAAACTGGGCCATGGCTGTTCACATGGTACAAGTCGCATTCATTTGTGGTTTGTGGTTGCAGAGATATACAATTTTCAAATCGTGACATTCTTTTTGAAACACCCTGTACTTTGGACCATATTCACACATTAAGACAGCTCATTGAAAAATCAATTGAATACAATAAACCCTTATGTCTGGTCTATATAGACTATGAAAAAGCATTTGATTCAGTTAAAACATCTGCAACACTAAAAGCACTTGAAACCCAGGGAACTGAGAAACCATATATTGAAACACTAAAAGATATTTATAATAATGCAACTTCTGTAATTAAATTATATAAAAACACTGAAAAGTTTCCAATACAAAAAGGCATCCGGCAAGGCGACACCATATCTCCCAAATCATTTACAGCTGCACTAGAGGAAGTCTTTAGAAGCCTTGATTGGGTAACAAAAGGAATAAACATAAATGGAGAAAGGCTAAATCAACTAAATGAAGCCTCCAGAGTAATTGGATTAGAAATAAATAGAGAAAAAACAAAATAATGATGAATAAATACATAAACTATAGAACTGTCAAAATTGAAAACCATGAAATAGAACAAGTTACTTCATCTGTATAATTTGGGCTAATTGTTATCCTTCGAGGATTACCAAAGAAAAGAGATTGAATGAAGAATTCACCTTGGATGGATGGATGGATGGCTTTTGGGAAAATGAGAGACATATTTAGAAGTGATATCCCTATGAGTCTAAAAAGGAAAGCTTTCGACCAGTGCATACTTCCTGTCCTAACATACAGAGGAGAAACATGGACTTTAACAGAAGCTCTAAACAAAAAACTGAGAACAGTACACAACATCGCATGGAGAGGAGTATGCTGAAAATAACATTAAGAGATAGGAAGACAAATACCTGGATAAGATCTCAAACAGGTGTCATGGATATTGTAAAATACATTAAACAGGCTAAGTGGAGATGTGCTGGTCATATTGCCATATGCAGTGATGGGAGATGGACTAGAAAAACAACAACAGAGTGGCAACCAATGGATGGAGTAAGACAAAGAGGAAGACCAATGGATGGAGCAAGACTAAGAGGAAGACCAAGAAGGAGGTGGAGGGACGAACTGGAAAAAATCAGGAGTGAGATGGATGGGAGAGGAGGCAGAAAACTGAGTGTTCTGAAAAATCATGAGGCAGACCTTTGTCCAGCAGTGGACAGAACCAAAAGTTTGAAGAAGAAGAATCAAAGATCCAGGATATTTAATGGTGACAGTTGCATGATGGTCAGGAGGAATAGCCAGTATTCTGGTGCATAAATGTTCAATTTGCATTAAACACTGGTAACAACAAAGACCTTGACATTTCTTACAGCTTGATCAATGCAGTTGAGGTTTAGACCATTGATGGCCCAGGAAGATGACCTTACAGTTTGTGTAATTTACCATTCTAGATTTGGCCTTCTGTTGGAGTTATGAGAGGTTTCCTCATATCATCCTTAAATGTAATCTCTTAGATTTGCTCAACAGAGAGTTGTCAGACTGATTATTTATCTCTCTGTTATTTGTGCACTTCTTCATAGTGCACAAATATCTATTATTATTATTAAATATCTATTATGTGTAGGTGATGGCCTTGCTGGGCATGCTCAACACACTGTTATCATTATTCTAAGGAGCCCAGTTTCTGTTCCACTACAGCAGTAAAACAGTTTTCTGCAGGCTGGCTGCCAGATAATGCATGGGATCGAACCTGATGGTAATACATTTCTTGGAAGCTTCCCGATCAGCTCATGAATAATCCTGCATCGCTTCCCCCTTCCAGGTTGTGCATACCTTGCATACCATTGTCCTGATCTTCCTGGTGGAAGATCAGGACAATAGTATGCAAGGGATACTCTGTATGTAAGTTCTGTACACAACTTCCTCACCCCAGCTGCAAGCCCCCCCCCCCCACTCTTTATGTTTCCTAAATCAATCACTCTACACATGAAAGTCAATCATAAAATTACTAACATTTTAACTGCAGATACAAAAAAAAATCTAAAAATATGAAAAATATAAACAAAAAATTGGAATAAATAACAAATATATGTCCCAACCCATTTAAAATAACACCTAAACTTCTTCCAGTAAAAACATTTCTATATCCATTCCACCCACGTTGAAGGCATTAATACAAACATTAGTGATATACACCACTAATGGTGTACATCACTAATGTTTGTATCAAAATCTGATCTTTTTTTTCTAACAGAACTTCAGTTGGCATCCTCCATGGCCACAGTCCACTTCAACTACCCCAACTACATCTTGCATGATGCATTCTGCAAAAAAAGGAGGGGGGGAGGAAAAACGTGCTTTTGTAAAATCTGATATCCCTTGTCGAAATCCAACTTGGAATTGCCACTTTTTGATCTGCTCTAGTTCAAGGTTTCCTTACCACTTTGCAGCCTTTACCACTCTCTCTCAACTCTGACAGTCATGCTATCCTTTTGACTACCTATCACTAAAAATTGTTTTCTTATGAACTAATTACCCATATTGTGATATTGTTCTCCTTGGAGACTTTAATGTCCATAACGCAAACTGTCTCCACTACTCTAACTTCACAGATCAAGCTGAAAGGGAAGCTGAATCATTTGCCATCAGTCATGACCTAACACAAATAGTCAAGCTACCAACCAGAATATCAGACAATGCTCATCATTCTAACAACATTCTTGCTTTTTCTTAACCAGCTCTCCCTCTAAATACACTATGGATGTCTCCTCTACCCCTTTGCAGTTCAAACCACAATCTTATTCAGATTACCTCCTCCTTCCAGTCAATTTCACCTTCATATCCTGTGATACTATAATTGCACCAACTGGGATAACCTCCATAATTTTTATGACTCTTTTCCATGGTCAGATTACTGTTTGCATCACTGGAATGAGAGCTTTCATTCCACTCCACTGCAAATTCTCGACCTGTATTGAAGTCCTAGTTTTCAAATAATAAAAAAAAAAAAAAAAGTCCCTCTGCAGTCCATGATAAAAATGCAGCTAATGTTCAATGGCTTGAATTAAAAACTCCAGCTTTTCATTCAGCTTTCACAACAACCCAAAACAAATGTAAAAAAGTTAGCAATAATTCCAGAGCAGAATGAAATGCAATAAACTTGTCTCCTACTCAGTCAAGCCTTCTGTTCTCTTGCCAAGGCTGTTGGATGTAACTTGTGCCTTTCCCTGTTCCCACCCTCTCCTTCATCCTGATGGCATCATTGTAACCTCACCCACGGAAAAGGTGGACTGCTTGGGATTAGCTTCTTTCTCCAACTCTTGCCTGGATGACTAAAGTAAATTGCTTCCTGTACTACCACAAACTGCCCATTGCATGCCTCTTCTGAACTTTTGCCAAAAGGACATCAGGGAATGCCGCATTAATACTGACATGTTTCATGCTCCAGGTGGTATTCCTCCATTTGTGGTTAAGAATTGACACCCATCCTGTATTGCCTGAAGTTGAGGAACAATCATCATCAATGCTAGTTACTCTTTTAATTCTTTGCAAAAATGACTGCAGAAGCATTGGATAAATCTTTCAGGAGAAATTGCCATTAAAGAGGAAATTTATGACCATGTTCCTTCATTTTGAAATTGCTCTAACATAAATAATGTATGAAGTAACTGTTGAATGGTATGATGCTATTCTTCACAAAATGCACTTTAATATTTAAATTATGATATATCATAATAATTCTGATTAATATCTAGATATTACTGAACCACTGCTAAGAATTAGCTAATTTAATGTATAAAAACATAATTATCTGTATTTGTTTTACTTTTCAAATTATGAATGGAAAAATATTGAATTTTTTAATTTAAACGTAATATTCATGTTTTTAGTTATGCGAATCCCTTCCATGAAAGCTGCATTAGCACTGTGTGCACAGCTAAGGAGTTAGATCATCAGGAAATCGCAAATCAGACATGGAACTTTTTCAAGCCACTTCAGGTATCCATTCATAAATATGCATCCCACAGTGGGATTTGAATGTCCACTCACCAATCTGGTGAACATAACGTAATTCATATTCACATATAAATTAACATAATAAAAAATTTCTCCTGTATTTATAAATATGCATTCTAAAATTTATCATTTTTATTATAAATAAAAAAATTAATTTAGCTTTTATATTTGCATACAAATTATTTATTTATATTAAAAGATTGATCCGTATGCTATGTTTCCATTCATAAAAATAATTATGTTAATATACTCGATAATAATAATCAGCATTTTTATTTAAAAGCAAGTGTACCACAACCAAAATTCTCTTTCATGCAGATTCAAAATATCATCAGCCCATCACAGAATATACAACACAAGTTAAAATCGATACACCAAAATCAATGAAAGTTAGAGTTGAAGACCCTTTACCAGTAACTCCAATGCCCAGTTATGATGAACTAAGTACTCCAGAATTAAAAGCAGCGCTTAATAAATTTGGTCTCAGACATCTTCCTCGTCGAAAAGCAGTACTTATCCTAAATCATATTTATGAACAAACACATCCCTGTAAGTAGTAGTTTGTTTGCTTCCCTCCCCTTTGTTAATTTAGATTTGTATTAAATAAATATTATTTCTTGTAATAATCTGTGATCGCTTTCTCTTAATATTTGTGCAGAGAACTGGGGAGAAGGTGAAAATAGCAGTTGGTATTCTCCTGGTTTTCATAGATTTTTGAAATAATCTAGGATTGCAGCTAATTATTGATCTCTAAAAGAATTTTTTTTTCTTTCGATCCAATTTCTAAATACAAAACATTTCCACTTAGTGGTTCCTGACTTAGGACTCTTCAAACTTATTGCCTCACTTGAATCAGTAATCTGATAATATAGATAGATATAGAGGACTTGAAAAATGTTGTGCTTCCTCACCAGTCAGGTGTCTTCCTTACCCGATTGATGTTCATTCATGGACATGGTCAATTTATAAGCTTTTGTTAATGCTATGGCTAATTTTTATTCTGCGTAAATACCAGTAACATCTTCCAATAACAGATACATCAGTCTGTTAAACATGAAGGAAAAACTTGTACATTTTACCAGTGACACATGACCATTTATTGTTATTTATTTATTAACAATACATGGTCATCTAAATTAATAACAGTGATCAACAATTCAAGCACACTTGCTTTCCCCCCCCCCCCCAATCGTGCATACATGCTCGACCAGACATAACATTTGCTCAAGAGAGAGAGAACAAAGTTGTCAACTTCGAAAACAACTAGAAGAAAAATGCCAAAAAAAAAAAAAAAATTGAGAAAACAATTGGATCATAAACTACAAACAAACTAAATTAGTTTAAAATCAAGTGATGTCACCATGTAGACCGGTATGCAGGCACTGCATAGGAAATGTGCAAGACTCTCGCAGTCAAATATATGCCTCACAGAACCTTGCATATCCACTTCGCCAACATCCGTGACCTAAACTCCAACCTTAATAGTGTCCACTACCATCTTTAGTCTACCAAACCCCACCTACTCTTTCTGGCAGAAACTCAGATCTCACCTGTGCAAGAATAAAAATCTATAATACTTCTTTCTTCTTTTTCCAATTTTTAATAACACTAACAATTTGATGGTTCAGATTTCGAATATGAAATGAGCCAGAGTTCCAAAGGAGTGGAAAGAGGGCAAAATTTTTCTGTTTCATAAAGAGGGCGATAAAACTAAAGCTTCGAATCAGAGGCAAATTTGTTTTTCTGGAGTTATTTTAGTTAGTTGTTAGGTAAAGGTGCTAGTGAGGACCACGATTCCGAAGTGGATTGAAACAACTTTCCATTTGATGGATAGCATGAGTTTGCTAAAGGAAGATCATTTTTAGCAGTCTATTTACTTACTGTAACAGGATGCTGGGCATTGGACAAAGGGGGGGGGGGATACATAAATGGGTATATGTAGATTTTGCTAAAGCCTTTGATAGATTGTCATGTGGCGTGCTGGTAATTAAACTGGAATAGGTGGAGTTGGATAGTAGATTAGTGCACTGGATTGGAGCTTGGCTGTTTGATAGATATCAGCAAGTTGGATATAGAGGAACGTTATTGCAAAAGAGGAAAGTCATTAGTGGTGGTGTGTCCCCAGGGGGGGCTGTTTTGGGGGTGGTTGCTGTTTAATTTTTATGTAAATGGTATTAGGAATGGCTTGAATGGTGATACACAGTTGTTTGCATATAATGCAAAGTTGAGAAGCACTATAAGGGATAGAATGGATATTTTAGCTTTGTAAGTGGACTTTCTGAACAGCAAATGAATGAATGGGATGCCAGTTCAGTGCAGCAAAGTGTAAGGTTTTAAAGTTTGGAAAGCACAGATTGAATGTAAAGTATAAGATTGGTGGGGAAAGATATCCCCACCAATGTTATACTCTTCAGGGACATTTTGCTGAAGTTGTGAGGATAGTACAGTGTATTATGGCAATGATGTGAACACAGACATATAACAGTAAGGATGCTATGATTCCATTGTATAAGGCTTTAATCAGACCACATATGGATTATTGTGCACAGATTTGGTCACTGGGTTTTCAAAAGGATGAAGAGATATTGGAAAGGGTTCAGAGACAATTACCTAATATAGTTTCTGGTCTCTAGAACATTGAATATGAATACAAATTGAGGGATGCAAATTGCAGAGTCTAGTGGATAGAAGGAAGAGGAGGGACATGATCAAGATATATAAGTTAGTAAGGAGTTATTACCAAATTAATGTACATCAGCTATTTTTTTCATGGAATGGGTGGAGATGGAGGGGAGGGGCAAGAAGTTATCTCTGGAAATCATATAAGGAGGGTGTAAAAAGGGGATGCAGAGTAGTTTTTTTGAATGGAGAGTTGTGGATTGTTGAAGTGCATTGCCTGAAAGTGTGGCAGGTATGATGAACTGTGTGTGTGTGTGTGAGAGAGAGAGAGAGAGAGAGAGAACACATACACACATATAGTTCATCATTTGAACTGTTATGGACAATCTCCTGCAACGAGTCACATAACTCCATGGAAGTATGATAATAGTAGTAAATAAAATAAACATTACCTCTCAAGGATAGCTGGTTACTTCACATTGCCTGAATGCTCTTTACAGATTTTTGCCTGCTTGTTCTATCCTTTTACTGATCATATACCATTGTGATAGAATCTATGATAATCTATAAAACAACTGCAGAAAACAAAACAGTTTGTACAGACCAATATGTCTCAGTAGACATGATGAGTGAGGTAAAATAAAAGAATTTTTATTTAAAAAGTAGAAAAGTTTGTGTTGACAGTTCATGTTAATTTGTTTACTGGTATTAATTCACAACACAGATTAATAACAAAATAATTAATATGTATTTAACTTATTTGCTGATATTTCGCTGCTATTATATTCAGCAATTTCAGAGCACAAAAACAATTTGGTATAACATTACTATTATTATTACTATTACTATTATTACGGGCAACTCCAGGGAGTCATTGGACTCATCGAGGGAGGCCCCAAATCATATTCATCACAACTATTTGACATTCATACAGTATCTATCATACCTCGCCTTAAACTCATTCACTGTCACAGCATCCACCACAGACTCAGGGAGCGCATTCCACTCATTCACTATAAAAGTATAGAACCCAGCTCTAACACCTTTACTAACTACACTTTTGCCCAGTTTCCATGGATGTCCCCTAGTCCTCCCAAAACCAGCCCTGTTCTCAAAAATATCTTCTGAATTAATTTTATAGAAACCCTTCAGTAATTTGAATGTCTCAATCATATCTCCCCTCCTCCGCCTATCAACCAATTTTTGCAACCCACAAATCCTCAACCTGTTCTCATACGGTTCATTCCACAGACCTGCTATCATCTTGGTCACTCGCCTCTGGATCCTCTCCACCTCCTCCCCATCAAGAAGAAACCTAGGTGACCAAATCTGAGCACAGTAGTCTAGATGGGGTCTTATCAAGGCTCGATACAGAGGAACAATAACCTGCTTGTCTCTGCTTGTCATCGTATTCTTCAGCAACCAAGTGATTTGATGAGCTGTTTTGGTCACTTTTGCAATGTGTCCCCTAAATTTCAATTCCTTATCTACCAACACTCCTAAATCTCGTGCCTCATCAATTTCCTGGAGCAGGGTTCCACCAATGCAGTAAACTGCCGCCAATCTTTTCACCCCAAAATGTATAACCTTACATTTTGCCACATTAAACTGACATCCATTCTCCTTAGCCCAGACCTCCAATCTATCCAAATCATCCTGCAAAATTTTGACGTCATCTGCATTCACTATTGCCCTACCCAACTTCGCATCATCCGCAAACAAATGAACTGTTCCTCTCAGATCATTTCCTATATCATTTATGAACAAATTAAACAGCAGTGGTCCAAGAACAGATCCTTGTGGCACACCACTAGTCACAGGCCGTCTTGTGGACTCTACTCCCGAGTAAACCACTCTCTGATATCTCTCCGTCAACCACCCTCCTATCCATCTCACCAACCCTATGTCCATTCCCATATGCTGCAATTTACTGATTAGAATTCCATGTGGAATCCTGTCAAAGGCCTTGGCAAGATCCAGTAGAATCACCGTAAACCCATTACCCTTATCCAGTTCAGCCGTCACTGTGTTATAATACGTGAGCAAGTTACTGAGGCATGACCTACCTTTCACAAAACCATGCTGTCCCCGATACAGTATCCCATTTTCTTCTATCCAATCTTGTATTTTCCTCTTGACTATTTTCTCTAAGACCTTGACAATGATTCCTGATATGCTAATTGGTCGGTAATTTACTACAGCAATTTTACTACGGTAATTTACTACAACATTGAGGCTAGTTTTAAAAAAAATTGTAGCAGATAATACAAGGAACTGAAGTCATAATCGGTGCCATCTGTTGGATAAAAAGAGAGAGAGAGAGTGTGTTGATCTGATCTTAAAACGACTATCTCCTAGATTTTTGGTAAATTGACACAGAGATGCTTGGAGAATGTTTTAAAACCACTGCTGATTCCAAAAACAATTCTTCTGAGTTATAATGACTTCTATATAGCAGTTTTGTTTTCTTCTGTTATGGCAAGTTCGTGTGCTAGTCCCAACTTGCCATAACGATAGTGCTGAATGTATTTTTTATGTTCTCTAAGGCAGATGTCAACAGTTCTTCCTGTCTATCCCATAGTAAGCTGGGTCACAAGTACAGGGCACTTCATATACTCCTGGATGTGATAAAGAAGTTTGTCCATAGGTGAAAGGATGACAGGTGCCAATTTGACATAAGGTTTAAATGTGGTGTGGAGCTGATATTTATTAAGCACTCTAGATATCTTTGAGATCAGTCATAAATGTATGGAATGGTAACAGTTTTGCTGTAATCTTGTGTATTAGGCAATGAAGGAGATTTCCAGGGACCATTTAGTATTTTGTCTATTTTTTTACTTTATCGATTTACCGAAGATCTGAGAGACAGTTGTTTTAAGATCAAATTAATACTTTTTTTTGTTTTGTTTTGTTTTCCCTCTCTCTTTATCTGACAATAGTTGGTGCCAATTAGGACTTTAGCTCCTTGTGTTTTGTGTTGCGATTTTTTTAAACAAGTCCTACTATTATACCAAATTGTTGCCATTCATGTAATGTGACAAACTGTTTTTGTGCTCTGAAGATGCTGGATATAATGCCAGCAAAATATCAGCAAGTAAGAAAAAATATTACTTATTTTCTTATTAGTCTGTGTCGAGATTTTTATTTCTTTCATATATTAAAAAAAATATATATATTTTTGGTTAAGTAGTAGTCAGAAGCCGCTATTAAAATTAAAGTTATTTTAATTCTAAAATATTTATAACATAAAACATGCCACAGAAACATTAGATAAATAAAAGTGACAATTAAACTTAAGCTTTTGTGATTTCTTTTATTTGTCAACTAAAAATTGTAAATTAAAGATGCCAAGAAATCTTCTTGGTTTCATCCTTTATCCAAGTGTAAGTAAACAAAATCTGCACATGAAGTCACTTCACGACTGGGTTACTTGTGTGTAGAGGCTAATGACTTTACATCAATTGCCTTGGTATCCCATAATGCAACACACACATATCCTTAGGGACTTGGATAATACTATGCATTATGGGAAGGGCCACTGCCCATTATGAAACATCAATGAGACTTTACTGATGTCTCATCAATGAGAACCAGACACAGAAGTGATACCAAGGCTGAAGTAATGAAGAAGTCACATTTCCATATATAAGTAGCCCAAATGTTTGTGTCACAAATTATTACTAAAATACTCTGGATTAGAGTTAGATGTTGAAAGTGTTTTTCACTTGGTTATATGATAAATTAAAGATACCAAGAAATTATATTCTTGGTTTCATCCATTTTTTGCATCTTTAATTTATAGTATAACCAAGTGAAAAAACTTTCAACAACTAAAAATTGTCACTCATGTACCAATGAGCATATGAATGCTTTCATTAAGCCCTGTATGTGTGTGTGAGTGAGTGAGTGAAATCGGATTACTTGCCTTTGTGGCTAAGTGAACTTTGCCTGGAAATGAGACCTGAGTGCATAAAATTTCTATTGATGAGTATGTGTTGAAATAATTTTCTACACTACTTCAAGCAAAGCAACAATAACATGTTTTGTTTTGTTTTTTTCATACAAAATAAATAAACAAAGCAGGCTTGAATTGAAAGACATAAAATTGTCTTGTTAATAATTCAAAAATAATCAGCATCACTTACTGCATAATTCATGACATTGATTGTGTAAGCAGTGTTTTATGACACCATAATCCTTAATATTGACTCCTAAAACAAAAATAATTAACCGAAATACCAAAATTTTTACTTCAGAGTTATGGTCTTTGCAGTAATAGGTTATCTTACTTAAGCCTTTTTCTAATTTGATCAGTTCCAAAATTACTCAACTTTCTGCACAAGCAAGAAGGGTGTTTTTCTCCTGGAAAATCTGGTTTTTAATTCCACAGCTCAAAAAAAATAAATAAAATAAATAAATAAATAAAAATTGTCCATAGAACTTGCACTATTTCAGGCACTATATATATAGGGTGCTTAAAGGTCAAGGCTGGATAACTGAGAGAAGACCTCCACATGGTTTTTAGGGGAATGTGGAGAACCAACCATGGGCACCTTGTTGGATATCTACCTGGATACTGAATAAACAAGGATGACAATTTTGGATTTAGCTGACCAAATTTTATTGGCTTAAACCATTACTCAAAATGATGGTACAACATGATTGATTTTCATTCTGGCTTGGGCGTCACCAAGTTAAACATGGCCCCCGTTATTTTTGTCAGAGAACCAGGGCAAACAGTGGAAAGACAGATATTGGGGGGGGGGGAGATCAACATCAGCAGATCTCATGATTGGTATTAGCAACGTAAGAAGCATCAATGGAAAAGAAATGGAACTAGCAGAAGAACTGAATAAGTACCAGATTGATATAGTAGGTGTTACCAAAACAAAGAAAACAAAAACAGATGAGATCTTTCAAGCAGCAAATGTTATATTCAGGCAATAACAATGCATAAAATTTCTATTTATGAGGAGTAGGTGTTAAAATAATTTTCTATACTACTTCAAGCAATGCAACAGCATGTTTGTTTGTTTATTTTCCATACAAAATAAAAAAAAAGGATTAATAAAAATTAATTAATAAAAAAATAGGCAAACCAGGCTTATTGCCTGATTTGCCTATTTATTTTGTATGTTAATATTAAACACTAAATATAAGGATAATCTTCTCAAATGGCAGTAATATCAAGTAGAGTGATGTGGCTAATATTAGAATGAGGAACTGGACATTAAGAAGTATGCTGATAATCCCACAGAAGGTTCTACTAAGGAAGAAGTGAAGAAATTTTTCAAGGCATTAGAGAAGGAAACTGACACAATGAAAAAGGAAAAGTTGGTCCTTGTTGGAGATCTAAACAGCAAAGTAGGAAATTACTACTAGACATATAAGAATGTTTTGGATAAATTTGGAGAAAAGCGCAAAACTAATAATAATAATGTTAGTTATTATAAAGTACCTGCTAGATTTCTCTTCAGGACATGGACCTAATTATTACCAACACCATGTTTCAACATAAAACTGCACATATTCATGGAGAGAAGAATCATGGAATAAGAAAAGTCTCATTGACTTTTTAATTGTCAACAGTGATGTTTTCCCACTTCAGGACACGAGTATGTAGAGGATTTGAAATAGGAAGTGATCACCATTTAGTGTTGAGCAGGATAAAATTGAACTTCCTATTGTTTCAATAGAAGATTGTGTAAGAAAGTTTCAAAACAAATCAAAGTTGAACAGCTATCAGATGTGAACTGTAGACTCAAATACACAAATATTTTTAAGAAAATCTGAAAGAATTTGAAAACAAGAACCAAACCTTGGAGATTTCATTGGCAAACCCTAAAGAAAACTTTGATTCATCCACAGAGGCATGTGTGAGGTAATTTGCAAGGATAGAAAAATCAGAACTCCATGGTGGACTCAGGAAGTTAAAGAGACAATCAAAGAATACAGAGAAAATTGTAAGAAAGCAAAGCATTGTGTAAAATTAGCTAAGCTAAAGTCATAGGAAGACTTTGGTAAGAACAAAGAAAATAAATATCAGGAAGGTGGTAAAATATTCTGGAGGCTATTGAAAAAGCTCCAAAATGGAGGAAAGAGTACTTTAAAAGGAATTAGAGATGATAAAGGGGACATGAAAACTGAAGATAAAGATATTCTTGATGTATGGAGTAATTATTTTGAAGATTGCTAAATGAAACGAGCAGTGACAGCATGGTCGTAAAGAACTTTCAACAGGAATACCATCTGGAATATATACTTGAAGTAGAAAAAGCTATCACAAACCTGAAATGTGGAAATCAGCTGGAGTAATATTTTCAAAGAAATGCTAAAATATAGAGGTATAAAAGTTTTACAGTGGCTGCACTGCATAATTCAGAAGTCCTGGTTAGAAGGTCGAATTCCAGATGACTGGAGTAGAGTGCTCATAGTACCCATCTAGGGAAAAAGGAAATAAAGCTGAATGTTAGAATTACTGAGGAATTTCTGTATTGTTCCTGGTAAGATTTATGCAAGTATTCTTGAGAAATGGCTAAGAAAAATTGTGGAGGAGAGCTCAGAGAAGAACAAGCTTGGTTCAGGCCAACAGAGTTGTCAGGATAAGATTTTCACTTTACAATAGTTGAAAAATCATGGTAATATAGCAAAGATCTTTGTTTAAGTTTATAGATCTGGAAAAGGCATATAACAAGGTTCCAAGAAGAAAGCTGTTCAAAATGCTCCAGTTATATGGTGTAAATGGGACATTATATCAAGCAATCCATTTACAATTTGATTTGTAAATCAGCAGTTAGATTTGAAGGAGGTACAGGAAGACGGTTTGATGTTAAATCAGTTGTCCGACCAGGGTGTACATTATCTCCACTGTTATTCATCATCTATATGGATCACATTATGAAGGAAAGCATTAAACTTGGTATCAAAATTAGAGATGTTAATCCCTAATTTTACCTTTATGCAGATGATGTTATACTTTTAAATAAATCCAGGACAAGTTTGCAGGATTCCCTGACCAAATTGAATAACTGCTGTAATAAATTTGCTATGAAAATCAGCATTAAAAAGACAAAGACAATGAAAATAGGCAGGAACATCGAAAACATCAACTGCATCCTGAATGGAGAACCTATAGAACAAGTAAAACATTTCAGCTATTTAGGCACACTTTTTAGCAAAGATAGCAAATTAAATTTGGAAATAGACTGCAGAATTAGAATTGGTGTGATACACATTCAAATGAATAAATTTATATTGAATAAGAGCGAGCTTAGTCAAAACACTAAACTGTATACAAGACAGTGTTCAAACAATTTAATCTTATGAATCTGAGAGCTGGGTTAGAAATGAAACTCTTAATCAAAGATGATGATATTAGGAAAGAACTTGACATTGTTAGCATTCTGGAATGTGTTAGTGGAGCTAATCTCAGATGGTATGGCCACTTAAACAGAATAAGAGAGGAAAGATTAGTTAAACAAATGTTCTTTGCCAGGATGGCAAGAAAAAGATCTAGAGGAAGACCAAGATATAGGTGAATTGATAAGGAAAAAGTGTTTTAGGAGACAGAAATATAAGATCTGATAATATTGGAATGTTGACAGATAACAGGCTAATCTGGAGGTATATGTCAGGAATTTGATGATGATGATATATGTATGTATATCAGTGTTGAAAGCAGCCTAGCTGTATACCTAGAGTCCGAATAATAAATGAAGTAGGGATTAAATGGATGAATAACATCATTAAGCTTGAGCTGCAAAAAAAAAAGAAACAACTGTGGAAGGAATTTACGGAGAAAGGTGACCTGCAGGCACATGAACGGTATAAAGCTCAGGCCAGAAGGGTAACAAGTGTGGTAAGAAAAGCAAAAGCGGATTATGAAAGAACATTAGCCATGCAGGCTAAAGAGAATCCCAAACAATTTTTTTGATATGTTGCAAGTAAAAGAAAAAATGTATATATGCAGAATGATTTTAAAGAATGCCGATGGTAGGGAGGTAACCGAATCAGTTGATATAGTAGAATTACTGAGTGAGCACTTTGCAAGAGTATATCATCCTGGTGGTGATATTGCAGAAATGGAAGAACCAACAGCTTATACAGGAATTGTAGTGAATGAAGTGGAGGTGAATAGTCTATTACAAAACCTCAATGTCAATTCATCTGCAGGATAAGATGGTATACCAGCTCGTGTTGTACGAGAAGTGGCTAAATAATTGTCAGTGCCTTTGACCATTTTGTTTAATTTGAGTCTTGGGTCTGGGTTAGTCCCAAGGGGATGGAAAGAGGGGAAAATAGTTCCACTGCATAAAGGAGGTTCCAAGATTGCTGTTGAAAATTAATGGCCGATCAGCATATCAGGAATTGTTGTCAAGGTCTTGGAGAAAATAATCAAGAAAAGAATACAGGATTGGATAGATGAAAATGGGATACTGTATGGGGTACAACATGGTTTTGTGAAGGTTAGATCATGCCTCAGTAACTTGCTCACGTTTTATAACACAGTGACCACTGAACTGGATAAGGGTAATGGATTTACAGTGATTCTACTGGACCTTGCTAAGGCCTTTGACAGGATACTACATGGAATTCTAATCAGTAAACTGCAGCATATGGGGATGGATATAGGGTTGGGGGAGATAGATAGGAGGGTGGTTGATGGAGAGATATCAGAGAGTGGTTTATTCAGGAGTAGAGTCCAAAAGACGGCCTGTGACTAGTGGTGTGCTGCAGGGTTCTGTTCTTGGACCACTACTTTTCAATTTGTTCATTAACGATATAGGAAAGGATCTGAGAGGAAGCATTCACTTGTTTGCTGATGATGAAAAGTTGGGTAGAGCAATAGTGAGTGCACAGGATGTCAAAATTTTGCAAGATGATTTGGATAGTTTGGAGGACTGGGCTAAGAAAAATGGATGTCAATTTAATGTGGCAAAGTGTAAGGTTATGAATTTTGGGGTGAAATGATTAGCAGCAGTATATCATTTACTCCAGGAGATTGATGAGGCTAGGGATTTGGGAGTGTTGGTGGATAGGGAGTTGGAGTTTAGGGGGCACATTGCAAAAGTGGCTAAATCAGCTCATCAAATCACTTGGTTGCTGAAAAATACTTTAACAAGCAGAGACAAACAGGTTATTGTTCCTCTGTATTGACCCTTGATAAGACCCCATCTAGACTACTGTGCCCAGATATGGGTACCAAGGTTTCTTCTCGAAGGGGAGGAGGTGGAGAGGATCCAGAGACGAGTGACCAAGGTAATAGCAGGACTATGGAATGAACCTTACGAGAACAGGTTGAAGATTTGTGAGCTGCAGAAATTGGTTGGTAGGCGAAAAAGGGGTGATATGATTGAGACATTCAAATTACTGAATGGTTTCTATAAGATTAATTCAGAAGATATTTTTGAGAATAGGACTGGTGGTGGGAGGACTAGGGGCCATCCATGGAAGCTTGGTAAGAGTGTGGTTAGCAAGGGTGTTAGAGCTAGGTTTTTTTTACTTGGAGTGTGGTAAATGAGTGGAATAAGCTGCCAGAGTCTGTTATGCATGCCATGACTGTAAGTGAGTTCAAGGTGAAGATGATAGATACTGTGTGAATGTTGAATAGTTGTTCTTGACATGATGTTGGGCCTCCCTCGATGGGTCTAGGGACTCCCTGGAGCTGCCAATAATAATAATAATAATAATCTCTCCCTTTAATGCCTTGATTTATTGATAACTTGAACTCACTAACAATGATGCTGAAGGAAAGAGAACAGCTATCCATCAATCTTTGAAAAGTTAGTTTGAGCTAAAGAGGAGTGTCATCTTTAACTATCTAAAGACTGTCAAATGGTGAAGCATGATTCATCACTCCAGAAAACGTATTTGCACTGCTTCAAAATCCAGTATCAGCGAGATTTATATCACTCCACTCAATGCTTGGCATTTCCCCACTGATGTTAGGCTTGTGTGTGTGTGTGTGTGGCTGTGCAGCCATGAACTTCAGCTCCCAGTGAACGGTAGTGGTCTGACATTGCTTGCAGAGCCATTTCAGAATTCAGTAGCAAGTGATCTGAGGACAGGCTTTTTTTTTTTTTTTTTTCCAGCACCTGGCAGTCCTGTTCTGTCATTTTATGTAGTCTACCAGATCACAGTTGCATTGCTGATGCTCCTAGGCCTTTCCACTTCACAATAATATCCCTTACAGTTATCAGACCAGCTACAGTAGGGCAGAAATTTTTCAAACTGAGTTGGTGCAAAGGTGATATTCTATGTTAGTGCCACATTGAAAGTCACAAAGCTCTTCAATACAGTCCATTTTACTGTTAATGTTTGTCTGTGAAGATTGCAGGACTGTTTGCTTTCTTTTGTACATGTATGAGTCATGGCTTTGTTGTATTTATGTTGGAGGTTTAATGGAATATTAGATGTCTCTGTGAAGGAGATGAAATACTTCCAATATTTCACCTCCTTCACAGAGACGTCATCAGGGATTACAAAAAATCTTTTGTAACAACACACCCACAAATATAATACAATAGTGAGTGAAACTAAAGTCCTATCTAGGTGGTGTGCCCTCTATGGGTATTTGCAGGTGGCCTAGGATGTAAAGTGTGAACTATGATAATTAATGTTTCCTAAATTTTGGGAAGTTTAATGCAACTGTATTTGTTTAAATTCAGTTGATTCCTGAGTGCAGATGCAGATTCAAAGAATAGTCTTTCTTTTTTTAATTTACTATGGTGGAGCATGGTGGTTTTTTTCCAGGACATGGTCTGCAAGGCCAGATTGACTGCAGGAATCAATCGAATTTAAACAAATAAAGTTGCATTAAACTTCCCAAAATTTGGGAAACATTAATTATCAGAGATCCCTCTTTACATCCCAGGCCACCTGCAAATGCCCATAGAGGGTGCACAACCTAGATAGGACTTTCACTCAGTATTGTATTGTATTGTTTTGTGTGTGTGTGTGTGTGTGTGTGTGTGTGTGTGTGTGTGTGTGTGTGTGTGTGTGTGTGTGTGTGTGTGTGTGTGTGTTGTTACAAAAGATTTTTTGTAATCCCTGAAGATATCTCTGTCAAGGGGATGAAATATTGGAAGTATTAAAATTGTTTTTAATCCTTTCCCAGTGCTGATAATATTCCATTAAACCTCCAACATGAATTCTTCACAGCACTTAAGCCTCAATACACGGTTTCTTGTATATAGCTATCCACTACTCTGAAGGGACATCTAGTTATGTCTTTATCAGATAGTGTTGTCCTTATACCATAAGTAAAGCCAAAGATAGATGTTATTTAGCAGTTGCTGTTCAAATTGCTCCATAAAGTAGTTGTTGATCTTTCGCCCTGCATGTAATTTACTCTTGAAGAAGAAAAGAATCATCATATTTCTTATATTCTCCTTATTCACTGTCACCCATATCATAGTCGTAAGTTTTCTGTTTTTTCAAAAAGAAACCCGTGCCAGGCATTATATCCATGGTGGGTGAGTTAGTCTCATATGGAAGTGGCAGAGTTTTTCCTTCTAGAAATTCAGATTTTTCAACTTACAGAACAAACAGTGTAAAAAAAAACAGAAGAGAAGCGCATTGTATGATATGATGTGCAGTGAATTAATGAGAGGGGTCATTAAAGGGTATTGTGTTTTGCCATGGTGGTGCCTTAGATGCCGTTGGTAGTTGCAGTTCGTTGTAGTTGGTGGAGACAGAGTTGTAGAGTGGGTGCCCTCCCTTGATGAGTCTTTGGACTCCCTGGAGGTGTCACATAATAGTAATAATAATACTAATAATTTCCCGGGAGGATAGAAGGAACAGGGCAGGAGTGTGGGGTATTACTGATGATAGCTGCAGAATTACAATCAACAAAATTAAAAGTTAAAGATATTAGGTCTGAGAGAGATGGTTCATTTGGGCTGTCTTGCATGAGATAGCAAATAGGACAAAAACATTATGGGATGCTGCTATAGAATGAGGGGGGGGGGGGCATGCAAGAAGATGTAGATGCCATGTATCAGCAAATCAGCACAATGAGTGTAGGCTAAACAATGCTTATGGAAGTATTATGCGATGATTGGAGGGAAGAAGGGGGGCATAGTAAGATTGAAGTGGAATTTATACAGTTGCTAAGGGATAATTACATGAAACATGTTATAAAGGGTACAAGCAGATTTGAGAGACTATTGGATCTGATAATAGCATCAGAAAATGTATCCCTAACCAAGGTTTTGGAAAGTTGCCAAACATATAGAGTTCTCTGTCAAGAAGGGGTTTATGTTCAGTTATAAGGCTGGTGATTATAATGTTCAATTATAAGACTCAGGAGTCATCTTGGAACAGTGCAAGCCAAGTGCAATGGCTTGAGAAGCCACAAGGAAAGAATGTCAATAGTGCATGACAAGCGGTCAGAGATTGCTTGAGAGTAGCAGTATCAGACTACATACCCAAGGCCAGGAAGATAAACCAAGTTGGAATTAAGTGGGTGAGTAGGGATATAAAGCAAGAGCTGCAAAAAAAAAAAAAAAAAAAAAAAAAAAACATTATGAAGGAAATATAAAGAAAAAAGTGATCAGCATACTCATGAGCAGTACAAAGTGCAAGCAAGAATGGTGAGTAGTATGGTAAGGAAGACCAAATCAGACTATGAGAGAGAATTAGCTTAGCCAAACAGGCCAAAGTAAACCTAAAAGAGTTTTTTTTTTTTTTATTTTTTTTTTTTTTTTCATTATGTAGCAAGAGAGGAAAAATGACTATGGTAGCATGACTTTAAACAGTGTTCATGGAAGGATGATGACAACCAAAAGAAATAGTTGAGTTGCTGAGTGGTCATTTTGCAAAAGTGTATCATCCAGGTGGTGAATTTACAGTTACTGATGTTACAGAGATGAATATTAAAAAAAATATGAATGTGGACACTGCAGTGGGAATGGATGGCACGTTATCCCACGTACTACATGAATGTGCAAGAGAGTTGGCATTGCCTCTGACAAAGTGTTCAATCTAAGTCTTATCTCTGTCAGGGTTCCAAGGGAGTAGAAAGAGGATAAGATAGTATCATTGCATAAAGGTGGCTCCAAGACAGGTAGGAAAACTACAGACCAATTAATATATTGTGAGTGGTTGTTAAAGAATTGGAAAAGTTGGTGAAAGGTGAAATACAACAGTGGGTGGATAGGGATGCAATATTCTATAGTGGGAAGCATGGCTTTGTAAAGGGTACGACTTGTCTTAGTAACTTATTCACATTTTATAATAAAGTGACAGCAGAATTGGATAAAGGTAATGACTACACCATGATACTGCTTGACTTTGCCAAGGCATTTCACAGAATATCACATGGAAAACTATTATAAAAGATGGGAATGGATGTGAGGCTAGTAGCATGGTTGGAGGATGGCTAACGGACAGGCACCAGAGAGTAGTGTATGGTGGAGTAGAGTCGAGGAGAATGGTGATGACTAATGGAGTACCTCAGGTTTCGGTACTAGGGCCATTACTCTTTAATTTGTATATCAATCAATAATATTAGGGAAAGATTTAAGAGGGGATATTCAGTTGTTTCCTGATGATGCTAAACTGAGGAGAGCAATAGTTGATAAAGTTGATGTAGATATCCTGTAGGATGATTTAAATAAATTGGCATGGTGGACAAAGGATAATAATTCTCAATTTAATTGTAAAATGTAAGGTTATGCACTTGGAGTTGAAAAGGTTGCATATGGTTCTCGTAGACAGGCTTATACGTTGGTTATGCATTTCTAAATACCTTAGGGAATTGAAACAACGTAGATCCGAATATAAATTAAATTATACTTTAATAGATATTTCCGATATTTCGGCAATGTCATATGGCCATTTTCTAAAGGAACTTACAAAAAGGCAGGTGCACACAGGCAATAACAATACAGTAACTGAGAATGAAGATATGAAGCTATCGTTCTCCTAGAAGTCCTGATGGTGCCCTCTGCTTGGCTAAGTAGGCGTTCTTGGCCGTTGGGCTGAAGGTCTGCTGATGTATGGGGCAGTCTAGTGTGTCTAGGAATTCCTAGACACACTAGTCACCCGCCAGCCTGATGGAACTTTGGTTTTCTCAGTTTACAGAAAACCCACCCATACAGGCAGATACATCCACCAACAATCCCCCCCCTCCCCCTCACAACAATATGGAGTGGTAAAAACACTATACAACAGGGCTAAACAAATCTGTTCTAACGACATAGCCCTTAACACTGAACTAAATCGCATCCTCAACACTTTCTCAGCCAGTGGCTATCCCCCCAAAAAAATCCAAAAAATATTAAAACCTACAAACCACAGCCCCCCTCCTCCTCCCCTCCACAAAAAAGATTACTCTAAATCCATCACCATTCTCTACATCCGAGGCACCTCAGAAAAAATCACCAAAATTCTAAAAAAACATGACCTCACCTCCTGTTACAGGCCTTACAGAAAATTGGCATCCCTTATATGCTCTACCAAAGACCAACCACTTCCCCTAGACCTACCTGGTGTATACCAGGTCCCTTGCAGTTGTAAACTGTCGTACTTTGGCCAAACAGGCAGGACAGCGAATATCAGAATTTCTGAACACAAGGACTACATCCGGTTTTACAAGTATAGCCATTCTGGTCTTGCAGACCATGCTCTGGATACTCGCCACAGAATACGGTGGAAGAAAGCAACAATAATACATCGGAGCAAATATAAATTCGAAAGATTATTTATGGAATCAGCCTCTGCCATAAGAAACTCTCCAAACCCCAACAAATTTGGTTGTATGCGACTGCCCCAAATTTGGGAGACATACATCAGCAGACCTTCAGCCCAACGGCCATGAACGCCTACTTAGCCCGCCAGAGGGCACCATCAGGACTTCTAGGAGAACGATAGCTTCATATCTTCATTCTCAGTTACTGTATTGTTATTGCCTGTGTGCACCTGCCTTTTTTGTAAGTTCCTTTAGAAAATGGCAATGTGACATTGCCAAAATATCGGAAATATCTATTAAAGTATAATTTAATTTATATTCGGATCTACGTTGTTTCAATTCCCTAAGTTATTTAGAAGTTGCATATGGTGTATCATATTGATGGTATTTGCAGGAAATTGATGAGACTAGGGACTTGGAGATAATGGTGGAAAGAGAACTAAAGGCATATTGCAGAAGTTGGTAAAATAGCTCAACAAATTAGTTAGATGTTGAAAAACACACTAACAAGTAAAGATAAGAAAGTTATTATCCCTCTTTATCGCCCACATTTTGACTACTGCACACAGATTTGGTCACCTGGATTTCTTGGGGACCGGGAGGGGGGGGAAAGATTCAGAGACGAGTAACCAAGATGTGACAGGTCTCTGGAATACTCCCTACGAGGATAGGTTGAAGGTTTGTGGGTTACAAAGTTTAGTTGCTAGGTGGAAAAGAGGGGGCATGATAGAAACTTTCAAGATATTAAAAGGTTTTATAATATGGATGTAAGTGAAATTTTTCAGTATATTACAAATAGAGAACAAAATTTGAGAAACAATTATTATCCTTTGGCCAACTGTGTTAGTTGTTTAAGTGTGTGATTAGTAGGAGTGTGCAGACCCAATACTTTGCATGGAGGGTGGTGAGTGAGTGGAATGGATTGCCAGAATTGATCTTAAGTTCCCCTGACAGTGAATGAATTCATGGAGAGGTATGATAGGATTTGTGTGTAATGACGGTTGATTTGAATCTCCTACGATGATCTGGAGTGGAGTCCACTCCAGGAGATGCCTTGAATAATAATAATAATAGTCATAATAATTTGATTGTGTTCTAGTTTTGAGGGAAACTTGTGCTATAATATCAGAGATTATCTACACGTAAACACAAGAAGTATTATTTATTAAATATACTGCCAAATATTTCAGTTTGAAACTAACAAACTATCATCAGTGGCCTGAACATTTTTTACAAGGTAGAATGCAAGCAATTGAATTATTCAAAATAGTTCAAGCTGCATGTTAAATCACTAATAGCATTATACTTCACTGAAGAAAAGGTTAATCATAAAAGTGATTATAAAATAATTATATATTATATAATTTTTTATTTATTTATTATTATTTGACACTTCCTGGGAGTCCAAAGACTCATCAAGGGAGAGTATGCCAACAGCATCAAATGATTGAACCCCTTCCAACTAGTAACCACGCTCCAACTTGCTTAAGTTTTTGCTTGAGCCATTAGTAGCAGTGGCTCTACCAATCGACCAGCCTTAATTTAATTTATAATATCATACTAAACAGATCATTAGATAGATGTAATATCCAGTGGTTTCTTAGGATCTTCTATCTTTGTAAATATCACTATTGACCTTAATTAAGAAAAAAAAAATTAATGTGTTATTTGGATCAAACTTTCCCATATTTTTGACAGAGATAGGCAGTCATTCCAATTCAAGTTAGGGCAATGAAGTAAGGCCTTAGCACTTTCTTTGAATAGGCATTCGAATTTATACCGACATCTGTGTAGAAGGTAAGTTTTAGACCAGAGAATGTTGTCGTCTGTCTCTGTTCCATATTGCACCAATCCAGACTTATTGGATTCATTGTGAAGAATATAAAATTTATGTTCTTGTATTCTTTTTTGTATTGAACATCCGGTTTGTCCAAAGTAGGAAAGTTGGCAGTCACATGGAACTTGATATACACCAGGAAGAGACATAGTTGAGAGTTTATCTTTAGATGATAGGAAATATGTGGATAGTTTATTAATGGGAATATAAGTAGCTACTAAATCATATTTCCACAGAATTCTTGAAATAGGCTCCGAAATGCCGAAGATGTATTGGATTAGAACTCGACATATTGATTCTTTGTTATTTTGGTTGGGTTTGTAGGAGTCAAGAAGACATTGTGTAGTTCTTTGAGAGAAGCCATTTAGTTTTATATATTGTTTGATAGTAGAGAGTTCTTCCTGTAACTGATGGGGAGTTGAACAGTTAGTTCTAGCTTGTTGAATCAAACATCTGTTTGAGAAGGATGATGTGCAAAATGTTGGAGAATGTTTTGTCCAGTAAAAGTTGATTTTCTATAAACTGATGTTGTTAAATTACCTGATGGTGAGCAGATGAGAATAATGTCTAAAAAGGATAATTTATTGTCTTTTTCATCCATAGTGAATTTGATACAAGGGTGTAACATATTGATTTTAGCTAAAAAAGTAGGTAAGGAATCTAAATTGTGAGGCCACACAGCAAAAATATTGCCTATATATCTAACCCAAAATGAAGGTTGAAGGTTTATAGATGAAAAAAGGATGTCTTCTAAATGCTCAAAGTAAAAGTTGGCTAAAGCAGGGGAGGGGGGGAGTGGACTTCTTATTGCAGTTCCTGCTACTTGGTTGTAGAATTTGTTTTGACACAAGAAATATCCAGAATGCATCATGAATCCAAATAGTCTTACTATATCTTGTGGGAAAATGTCAGTAAGTAGTTGTAAAGCCTCTTTGAGAGGTACGTTTGTGAATAGGGATTCTACATCAAAGCTCACCATAAGATCAGTAGGTTGTATGGAGACATTTTTTAATTTGTCTAAGAAATCTGATGAGTTTTTTTAAAAAAGAACGAGAATTGCCTTTATGGGATTTCAATAGGTTTGCTAATTTAATTTCTTAAGTTACCTGTTAGTGGAGTTGTGATCCAGTTCTTGGTTTGAGTGATCTCTCAGTAAAAGAGATTTTCTTTTATAGTTTGAGGAATCCATAACTACTGTAGCTTTTCCTTTGTCTGTTTTGGTGATGCCTGTTGCATCTTAGAGAGTGTAGAGCTTTCTTTTTAGGCGGAGATATGTTCGATGGAGGAAGCTTGGCTTTAAGTAGGATGGATGAAACTTCTAAGCAGAGATTATTAGTCTTCTCACTGGAGAGGTGAAATAAGTTTTGTTTGATGTTAGAGAGGAAATCTACAGCAAATTCATGTCCTTTTAAAAGAATAAGTGTTTCACTATCAGTTAAGCGGGCGTCCAGACACATTGATAACCCAACTCTCTGGAACATGGAGAGGTTTGATTTGTCTAGCAACAAGGACATCAAATTTACGGTTTAGATGTCAATTTTGTTTATTAAATGAACATTGCAGAGAGCGTTTAGCTACATTAAGAACTATGTAGGAAAGTTGTGGGTCTAAGTTTGTGGAGATGAAAGTCTGGAGATCAGTAACGAGAGGAATGTTAATGGCAAGATCTCGTTTAGCTGTTCTGAGTTGAATGTGGACTAAAGACAAGCTAGTGTTCCTGTAGATAGTATGAGCACCAGGTGATTTAATAGTTTCCTTTATCTTAATGAAGATTGGAATAATCTGAAGGTTGCAGCATTTTTTTTTTTAAAAGTAATCCTCGCTCACAGCTTACCTTGTAATACAGATAGTTTACCAGTAAAGCTTTCCCTGTGAGAATTGAATTCTAGTTTTGAGAGAAAGTTGTGCCACAGTATCATAAATTATCTGCACATAAACACAGGAAGTATTATTTATTAAATATACTGCCAAATATTTCAGTTTGAAACTAACAAACTATTATCAATGGCTTGAACAACATTTTTTTACAAGGTAGAATGTGAACAATTGAATTATTTAAAATAGTACAAGTCACATGATGTTAAATCGCTAATAGCATTATGCTTCACTGAAGCATATCTGGATGATAATATAAATTCTATATTATTTTATAATTACTTTTATGATTAAACTTTTCTTCAGTGAAGCATAATGCTATTAGCAATTTAACATCACGCAACTCATATTGTTTTGAATAATTCAATTATTTGCATTCTACCTTCTAAAAAAATGTTGTTCAGGCCACTGATGATAGTTTGTTAGTTTCAAACTGAAATTTGGTATATTTAATAAATAATACTTCTTGTGTTTATGTGTAGATAATTTGTTTGTGTTCTGTTTTGATTCTGATTAGAATCAAGAATCCATGTGAATGATTTAGAACTCCTACTCTTATATGAAAATAATATTCCTGTCAAATGTGGATTTAATTTTTATGCAGATAGATTAAAATTGATCACAAGCAAAATCTCTAGTTTTTTTTTTTTTTTTTTAATTCATTCTGAGACAGCTGTGGTACGTTTATATGCATAAAAGTTGAACATTAGCATTATTCCGGGAAATGTTTGTTTTTGTCTAGATATTATCAGTGGAAAAGTAGATGAAGAGAATTGTTATCTTCGAAGAAATGTCAGGATTGAAGGTACTAAAGTCAATTTGAAAATTATACTCTCTACTGAAGGATGGTATGAAAATTAAAATTTAATATGGCTGCTATAACTGGCAGAGAAACTAAAAATGACAGAGAAACTGAATATTTCAAGCATTTTACAAATGATTTCATTTTTCCTGCTCTGTAGGAAAAATGAAATCATGACCAGCACACTTATCAGGTATCCTGCAGATCTGATTTGCAGTAATTGGAAAAAAATTTTTCATTTTTCATTTCATTAACACAATACATATCAAATCCTGCAAACAAAACATATCTTTCTTAAATACATTCTTATAGGATTTTTTAAAGAATTTATTTGTTTACATTTTATTCAGCATTTTAAAGAAAATGTTTTTTGTTGTTGTTGTTGGTGGTGGTCGTTGCAAGTCTTTACACAGAAGCTGCCTACATTTTGAAAATTATACTTGACAAAAACTTGCTATGCTCACAAATTTACACTTATTTATTGGTTTTTTAAATCAAAAGTATCTTTCTCTTAGTCATTTAACCCTTTTCATACACTTTTCTAACCCTTCTACATGAGAGGAAGCATGATGAGTTATCTCTTCCTATAGATATATACCAGAGAGAACTAAGATTTCAAAGTCCTTTCTTGCATAGTTACACAATGAAGAACAGAATTCATTTTTGAAGAAATGAATTCTGTTTCAGAAATGAAAAGAAATACAGAATTCATTTTAAAATATTATGCAGACTACTGTGTTAAAGTAAAAACTTCAGTTTTATATAAACCAGAGTAATCGCCCAATCTTTCAACCTTCATATCAAGGTCATCATCTGAAGTATATGTATATATGCAAGGCAAGGCATGTCCAGAACGTAAAGTTCGTTTAGAATTGACCATCAAATAAGATATGGGAGAGGGATCGTGCATGCGTGGTAGCATAAAGTGACTCCTGTTGGGTGTGATACTATGTTATATTGGCAGAAAACAATAGTGCTGCAGAAATTCACCAACAATTGTGTAAGGTTTAGTGGGCCTAATGTAATGAGTGACAATAAGTTTAGGCAGTGGTGTCATTTGTTTAAAGAAGGGTGGAACAACATTCACAATGAAGAGCTCAGTGGTCAGCCAAGCGTGGTGACAGACAATTTGGTGGAAACAGTGAACTTGAAAATTCATGAGAATCACCATTTCAAAATTACAGAACTTTATTTTGAATTCCCAGAAGTTTCATGTTCAGTTTCATCAAATTGTGATGACAGGAAAGCTGGGGTATAAGAAATGTGTTCCAGATGGGTCCCAAAAATGCTGATTGATGTGCAAGTGGAATCAGCTCAAAAATTTTTGGAACATTATGAAAATAAAGGAGATGAACTTCTTTCTTGTATTGATCAAATGCAGATTTTATACAAACATCAAGTCAAAACAACAATCAGTGCAGTAGTGCCATTCATCATCTCTGAAAGCAAAAAAAATGCAAACAGGCACGGTCAGTCAAAAAAATGATGGCCACTGTTCATGTTCTTTCTGCTACAGAAACACTAGAAATAGTACAAAAGTTGTATGGAAATGAAGCTTTGAACCGATCTAACATTTTCAGGTGGTATTCGTGATTTTGTGACAGAAGGGAGTTGGTAGAAGATGACGAGAGAAAGCCATCGCACATCAAACTCAGGAAAACATTGCTGCTGTTGCTGAGTTGGTTAAGAATGGTTGTCGAATCATATCATGGATGATAGCAGAGGTTCCAAACATCCATAAAAGGGATGCTTTTTGTGTTCTGAATAAAGATTTGGGGAAAGAGGAAGTTGTGTGTGCATTTTGTACATGCGTTGACATTTGAGCAAAGAGAAGATCAGGTTGCATCTTGTGCGATATTATCACAATGTCAGATGCAGACAGAAATTTCTTTGACAAAATTATTACAAGAGATGACAGTTGTTTCACCTATGATTCAAAAACAAAGTTAGATTGTTCTTAATGGATTGATGAGACATCTCTCAGACCAAAGAACTTGAGATTCCAAAAGTAATCCATCAAAATGGTGTCGATAATTTTTTTTTTTTTTTTTAAGGCATGGTGCACAAAGGATTCATACTGGAGGGGAGAATAGTGAATGCCAAATTTTATAAAAAAAAGTTATGGAAAATCTCCTGAAACATATTCACCACGTTCCTCCCACCTCATTCCAGTTGCGAGATTATTTTTCTGTTGCATAATAATGCACCTGCTCGCAAAGCTGCCAATTTGCATCACTTTTTGACACGTAGAAGTATCCCCACCCTTTATCATCTCCCTTATTCATCAGATTTATTCCCTCTTCCCTCTGAACTATTTTCTGTTCTCCAAATTGAAAATTAAGTTGAAAGGACACTAATTTGTGGATGTTCCAGCCATTCAAAAAGCTGTAACTGATAAAGACAATCTAAAAAGGGAAATTTTCTGCAGCTCTCCAAAAACTGTATGACTACACTAAAGTCCATTGTGGATGGCTTTCTCTAATGTGTTATTGATATTTTATAATTTTTGTCTTAAAATTTATCGACTGAACTGTGTATATCTATACTGTGAAATCTCCTTTTACAAACTAATGTGTTTCTGTCATATCCTCTCTCTCTCTCTCTTTCTCTCTGGTTTGATGTTAAATCAGCTATAAGACATGGGTGCACATTATCTCCACTATTATTCATCAGCTATATGGATCACATTATGAAGGAAAGCAATATTAAACCTGATATCAAAATTGAAGATGCTAATTTAAGCTCTTCACTTTATGCAGATGATGTTATACTCATAAATAAATCCACTACAAGTCCTCAGGATTCCCTAAGCAAATTGAATAACTGCTGTAATAAATTTAGTATAAAAAATCAGCAGTAAAAAGATGAAGGCAGTGAAAATAGGCAGGAACATTGAAAACAGCTGCATCCTAAATGGAGAACCTATAGTAAAACAATTTTAGCTATTCAAGCACAGTTTTTAGTGAAGATATCAAATTAAATATTGAAATAGATAACACAATTGGCAAAGTTCGTCTGGTAGGGAGCCAGTTGAATAAATTTATATGGAATAAAAGAGAAATTGTCAAAACACAAAATTGGCTGTATACAAGACAGTATTTAAACCAATTTTAAATATGGATCTGACCGCTAGGTTATAAATAAAAGGCTTGATCAAAAACTGAAGACCACAGGTCACATTTTCTTTTTTTTTTTCTCATTAATCACTGTCTATACATGGCATTCTTATGTTATAGGTTTTGTCACTTCTTAAGTATTGGATTGATATAAAAAAAGTAAATAAATAAAGGTTTTTGATAGAATGACATCAAGCCTAGATGTTGATCCTACTACTAGTAGTTGTATAATATGTAATATGCTTCAGTTTAAAGACTTGGTTGTTTTTTACCTTATTTGTAAGCATGCACTTGTTTTTTACATGATAGTATATTACATTATGCATGTTACATAATGTAATATACATTATGTAAGAAATGCATACATTAACCTCTGGCGTTTCTATTCTTAATTAGTTTGACTAGTAGTAATGGTAAGTACTAGTGGAATTATTTGCATTAGCTGTTATGCAGTCAACAAAGTATGAGAACCTGCATCAGAGAAATGAATGATCACATGGAAAAGAAGAATAATCTAAAATATATTTAGTCTAAATACAATAAATAAATGTTTAATGTGTTAATATGGGTGATAATTACATGATATCTCAATTATTCAATCCCCAAGTAACCAAAACCTCAGTTAAGGGATCTTCAAATAGGTTAATATGTCAATATTCAATAGGTTAATATGTCACTAAGTGGAACAAGGCTGTGTAACTGTATAATTCAGATAACTATAATCTAGTTACACTGTTTTCCAGTACATCCAGGTAGTTGAGAAATCAGTTATTTCTCACATTAGATATTGATATATATAATTTTCAAGGGTCTTTTCATGCTTTCTATATAAGTTTGGTGTCTGTTATCTATAAAATGAAATGTTATCTATAAAATAAACTCCTTTTGTATGGAATTTACAATTTTCCACTCATCTGTCTTTAAGTTATTCTTTAATGCAAAGTGATAATAAACAGAATGCCTGACCAGTTAGTTTGTTTTTAGCAACTTTCACAACTCACTAGGTTTTAATGAAATGAGAGTTAGAGAGACTTACTTTTATTGACCATGTTCATTTTTTTTTTCTTTTTTAATAAGATCAGATAATTTGGTGGGCTTCTGAGTAGAATATAATCATATTGTGATTATATTCTATAAATGTGATTGAATTTTGTACATTCTTTCCCTCAGCTTTCCTGGGGGGGGGGGGGATGTTTAAAGAAACATTCCTGGAGGGAAGTCCAAGGGCTCATCGAGGGAGGGCACTCAATCCACCAGCTACACAGACGTTCACAAAAATCTATGCCCATGGCGGGATCCAAACTCACAGCTGTTTGGCTGGAGAGCAGATATGCTAACCACTTGGCCAACGAGGCCAGCAAAAGAAGAACTATACAGAGCAATGCACGGTCCATAAATAAGTTGCAAGTGACCAGTTAGAACTGAAGGAGAACCAGTAAAATATCACAGATGATAACTTTGATATGTGAGAAGATATGAAAGAGTGGATAGGAAATGCAAAAATAGAAGACTGAGAAGGTAACAGTTGTGAGTCTTGCCACAGTATGATTAGAGGCAAGCCAAGATGGAGAGAGCTGTGATCGTGAATGAGTTGGTGTGCAGATTATGCAGGAAGAATTGTATGGAGTTTGTGAATATGTAGAATGAGTTTGATGGAAGGAAGGATTTATATAAGGTGGATGGCTTGCATTTGAATATAGATTTGGGGTCAGGAGTCTTGAGAGAGAGTGTTGTTCATTGAGAGTTCAGAAGTGCAGAGTTGGGGAAACTAGAATATTTGGGGGGGGGGGTGCAGGCAAACTAGAAGTTAGTAAGTGGGAGTGTAATTACATAATGCTATATGTAGTACCCCAGGTTTTTTTAGTTTAGTGTGCTAAGCAACAGAAGAGACCGGAGAACTCGCAGCAAAGAGCGATCAGAACTTTACCGACTTTGCTGTGAGTTCTCCGGTATTGTACTACATATTAGGGTCACTTGCATTAGCTCACACTAGTGGTCGCCGATACTTTATAGTTTACTATATTCGGCATGAAACTCTCTGATTCCAATCTTTGAGTTTCTTATTCGGTTTTAAAACAATGTGGGATTTAATATCCCCTTAATTTAAATAATGTTTATATCGCTGAAATGAAGCCTATTGGGTCTTTATATTTAAGTAACTTAATGGTTGCACCTTTTGGACAACTCGTTTAGCAGAGTATACAAGTTCTTATCGCTATACCCTTTGGTATCTATTTGGTCTAGCTACTCACTGATGAAGCCTCAAAAAAGGCTGAAACCGGTCTGGGTAGTGACCTCCCACCATAATGTAATAACAGCATACATTTCTTAGGAAATGTGTTTTTACATTATGGAAAATACCAAGAATGGCAATCAGAACTTTACCGACTTCGCTGTGAGTTCTCCGGTATTGTACTACGTATTAGGGTCACTTGCATTAGCTCACGCTAGTGGTCGCCAATACTTTATAGTTTACTATATTCTGCACGAAACTCTCTGATTCCAATCTTTGAGTTTCTTATTCGGTTTTAAAACAATGTGGGATTTAATATCCCCTTAATTTAAATAATATTTGATACAATTTTTAAATACAGCCATATAATTTGTTACAGCCAAATCTGAGGATTTGGCTGTAACAAATATGACCACATTACCACCAATCGGTGAGAGTGATCATAGGGTCTTAACTTGGGAGGTGGCTAAAGGTGTAGAATTTTCAATTAAGACAGGGTACATGTCGAATTATCGGGCTGGAAAGTATGACAAACTTAGGAGTTTGATTGGTTCAGTGCCATGCCATGTACAACTGCAAGGACTAGAAGTTGATAGTGCATGGGAGGTAGTTAAGAAGTGCTTGCATGAAGCAATGGCTGACTGTATACCTAGAGTCCGAATAATAAATCAAGTAGGGGTTAAATGGATGAATAACACCATTAAGCTTGAGTTGCAAAAAAAAGAAACAACTATGGAGGGAATTTAAGGAGAAGGGTGACCGGCAGGCACATGAACGGTATAAAGCACAGGCCAGAAGGGTGACGAGTGTGGTAAGAAAAGCAAAAAAGGATTACAAAAGAACATTGGCCATGCAGGCTAAAGAGAATCCTAAACAGTTTTTTAGATATGTAGCAAGTAAAAGGAAAAATGTACATGGCAGATTGATTTTAAAGAATGCCGATGGTAGGGAGGTAACTGAATCAGTTGAGATAGTTGAGTTACTGAGTGAGCACTTTGCAAAAGTATATCATCCAGGTGGTGACATTGCAGAAACGAATAAACCAGTAGATTGTACGGGAATTGTGGTTAATGAAGTGGAGGTGAGTAGTCTATTGCATAACCTCAATGTCAATACATCTGTGGGATTGGATGGTATACCAGCTCGTGTTGTACGAGAAGCAGCTAAAGAATTGTCAGTACCCTTGACCATTTTGTTTAATTTGAGTCTCGGGTCTGGGTTAGTCCCGAGCGGGTGGAAAGAGGGGAAAATAGTTCCACTGCATAAAGGTGGTTCCAAGACTGCTGTTGTAAATTACCGACCGATTAGCATATCAGGAATCATTGTCAAGGTCTTAGAGAAATTAGTCAAGAGGAAAATACAAGATTGGATAGAAGAAAATGGGATACTGTATCGGGGACAGCATGGCTTTGTGAAGGGTAGGTCATGCCTCAGTAACTTGCTCACGTATTATAACAAAGTGACGGCTGAACTGGATAAGGGTAATGGGTTTACGGTGATTCTACTGGACCTTGCCAAGGCCTTTGACAGGATTCCACATGGAATTCTAATCAGTAAATTGCAGCATATGGGAATGGACATAGGGTTGGTGAGATGGATAGGAGGGTGATTGACGGAGAGATATCAGAGAGTGGTTTACTCGGGAGTAGAGTCCACAAGACGGCCTGTGACTAGTGGTGTGCCACAAGGATCTGTTCTTGGACCACTGCTGTTTAATTTGTTCATAAATGATATAGGAAATGATCTGAGAGGAACAGTTCATTTGTTTGCGGATGATGCGAAGTTAGGTAGGGCAATAGTGAATGCAGATGACGTCAAAATTTTGCAGGATGATTTGGATAGATTGGAGGTCTGGGCTAAGGAGAATGGATGTCAGTTTAATGTGGCAAAATGTAAGGTTATGCATTTTGGGGTGAAAAGATTGGCGGCAGTTTACTGCAATGGTGGAACCCTGCTCCAGGAAATTGATGAGGCACGAGATTTAGGAGTGTTGGTAGATAAGGAATTGAAATTTAGGGGACACATTGCAAAAGTGACCAAAACAGCTCATCAAATCACTTGGTTGCTGAAGAATACGTTGACAAGCAGAGACAAGCAGGTTATTGTTCCTCTGTATCGAGCCTTGATAAGACCCCATCTAGACTACTGTGCTCAGATTTGCTCACCTAGGTTTCTTCTTGATGGGGAGGAGGTGGAGAGGATCCAGAGGCGAGTGACCAAGATGATAGCAGGTCTGTGGAATGAACCGTATGAGAACAGGTTGAGGATTTGTGGGTTGTAAAAATTGGTTGATAGGCAGAGGAGGGGAGATATGATTGAGACATTCAAATTACTGAAGGGTTTCTATAAAATTAATTCAGAAGATATTTTTGAGAACAGGGCTGGTTGTGGGAGGACTAGGGGACATCCATGGAAACTGGGCAAAAGTGTGGTTAGTAAAGGTGTTAGAGCTGGGTTCTTTACTTTTAGAGTAGTGAATGAGTGGAATGCACTCCCTGAGTCTGTGGTGGATGCTGTGACAGTGAATGAGTTTAAGGCGAGGTATGATAGATACAGTATGAATGTCAAATAGTTGTGATGAATATGATTTGGGGCCTCCCTCGATGAGTCTAATGACTCCCTGGAGTTGCCCGTAATAATAGTAATAATACATACATACAGAAATCAGAAAAAGTAATCCTTGGGAAATTATTATTTTTCCAGATTGAATCAAAGAAAGACTGAAATAACTTGTCTTACTTGCTTATTTATACACAAGTTCCAGTCTTCTGTTTTTCCTTAGGAATTGTATTAGCACATCATCATAAAAGGAAGGTTTTCCTTCAGTTCCATTATCAGTGTCTTTTCATAGCGATTAAGCTTAAGCTGCACAGTCTTTCCTGTGTTTGTATTCCTCTATAACACATATTCTCTTTATGGCCTAAAAAGAATGCTTGATTGTTTGAGAGCATTTCAATAAGTAATAAGACTAATTTTACTGTCACGAAACCACTCATCACAATATTAATTTCTGTGGAATAAAGAAATGTTGCTGTCTGTATTAACAAAAGAGGTTGATAGATGGCGTATACGGGCTGATGTGCCAGAGTGTCACGTGACTAAACGCAAGCTTGTTTCAGTGCACCTACGAGCCGCGACCAGCAAAGCAAGTGCTTTTCGCTGGCATAAAACTTTTAAGGAAGGAAGGCAAAATGTGGAAAAGATCTTGAATGTGAGGGAAGACCTTCAACATCCATCACAGAGACAATGATCAACACAGCAGCGATTATCATCAAGGAGAATCGCAGAATTACAGTACGCCAGCTGCATGTTGTCCTGAATATTCCTGTGGGAAGTGTTCACTCAATCATGGCTGAACATTTGGGACTGAAACGTGTTTGCGCCCAATGGATTCCCAAACTCTTGACATCAGAGCAAATGCAGCATCGAGTGGATGTGTGCCCAGAATGGAAAGAAAGACTGGAACAAGAAGGCGACAACTTCTTAAAACGCATCATTACAGCAGATGAAGCTTGGTTGTATCACTATGACCCTACAATGAAACAACAAAGCAGTGAATGGAAGCATCCATCTTCACCTACCCCCAAGAAAGCAAAAACTGTAAAATCTGCTGGTAAAGTTATGACCATAATGTTTTTTGACTACGAAGGCATTGTTGACCAACATGCTGTAGAACCCGGGAATACCGTAAACGGCTCCTACTATGCAGATATTTTACGGACAATGGTACAGCAAGTCAAAAGGAAGAGTCCATTGCTTAAGAATGGCTTCTTATTGCACCACGATAATGCAAGGCCAGATATTGCTGGTTGTGTAGTGGACATTTTGCAGAAGAACAACATAGGTATCCTACCACACTCTCCATACAGTCCTGATCTCACACCGTGCGATTTCTCGCTGTTTCCTCAGCTCAAGAAAGCACTAAGAGGCCGCCATTTCGAAAGCAACAAAGCATGTGTAAAAGCTGCAGAGGCGGTTTTGAAAGAACTCTCAAAAAACGGACTTTCACATGTGTTTAAGAAGTGGCCGCAACGTTGGGACAAATGCATCGCATCTCACAGTAGTTACTTCGAAAAAGACCATGTAAATGATGACAATTAAAGGTAATCTGTTTTCTGTATAAATATAGTCTTATAACTTATTGAACAGCCTACGTAGAAGTAGAGGTCGTAATCTGTATGACAAGTCCTGCTAACTTACAAATTTCCTTGAATGTAACCTGAAGTTGATTTTCTTGCATGAATTTTAATAGGTGATGCACTTGTAAATTCACCAGAAGAAAAGAGTACTTTCAGTTCATTTTTCAAGCAAAAAATTTTTGTAGTCAAAAACTGAGCCATAGAAATCCTTTAAGTTTTCTAAAATACCGTCAGGAAACATCTTTGTATACTAACCATATCTTTCACTACTGTGAAAGGTATTTAAGTTTCGAAAGTGAATAGTATCTTTCTTCCATCTCCAGGTGCATGCAGTCAACTATACCCTGGTATAATCAAAGGCATACTCTTTTCTCCTTCTTTTCAGGTTCTTTTCATCTTTAGGTCTTGACTTATCAACTGTATGCGACGGCTTTGTTGCAGAAACCCAAATATAATCAAATTCATGTTCCCTGTCATTCCTAACCTACTTCATAGTGTCATGCACTTTTTTTTACGACAGTGCAATATATCATAGGACAAAGTTTGCAGCATATTATTCAAGACATCAATATAGCAATAGAACAGAAAAAATTTCTACCAACAGAATTGTTTAAAAATCTTGCAAGAAATGCAAAAATCCATGAGCTTTGATTACAGCATCCACGTTCCATTCTCCCAGAATTCTCCACTGTGTTCAAAAAATCCAGTGAGCTGACTTCTGTGATGTTTTACTGTGCTTGTTAAACTGGAAGTAAAGTTCCATCTGGTTGGTGTGATGGAGGGTAATTTTTTAAGCAGCAAAATCTCACAAAACATTTATTCATTTTGATGATTTAGAAAAATATATCTTCAATGCACTGATAGCTTGGAAAAACAATCTACATTTCTTGATAATCGAGAGGCTTTGCTTCAGAACTAAATTCAAAATGTGGACATAGTAATGTGTAAATATTGCTAAAGGATATGCCTTGATAACTTTCTTCTGTAACCCATTAATATGCTCACTCATTACGCAGCCACCATCTTAAGTTGGGTCAACTAACCTGTCCTTAATATTAAATTCCTCAACTCTGTTTACAATATGTTCAAAAGAACACTAGACATTCTATCATCACTGATGTCTGTAAATCCAATGAACCTTTCATGTATTTGCTCATTACAGACAAAACAGAAAACAGTTAATAGCTGCGATTTTGACATGACATCAGATGTTTCATCCTGAATAATTGTCACAAATGTAGCAGCAGCAATTTCTTTTTTTCACCACATCAGATATCATCATCATGAACCATGGGTGCAGAGCCCGTAGGTGTTTGATGACATGTCAACTATATTGTCCCAGTTTTATTTATTTATTTATTCGTATGGAGGTTTCCTCCCTATTTCTCACCCGTCCCAACTGGGGCGAGTTGAGGGCCCCCCCATGGGGGGTTAAGTATTTATGAATGTAGATCCATGTGTGTTCATGTGGCCGGTTTGCCTGCTTGCGGGATGAAAAACCCCAGATAAACTTGTGGAAAATACCCTGCTGTCCACGCTCAAGGCCGGCTAACTTGGCTATGGCTGAGGAAGATCCTTAAGCTCCTCGCATCGTCGATGGGAATCGAACCTAGGACACTCCTTCCCCAGGCATATGGTTGCGAAGCTCATAGCCACTAGGCTAACCGCACGGACATTGTCCCAGTGATGTCTGTTCATTGCAGCATGACTTAATTCTTGAAGAGTTCCCCTACACCAGTCTTTAATATCGTTGGCCCACTCACGGGGAGAGGGCAACCTCTGACATTTTTATTCTGCTCATTAGGCCAAACACCAATGACTTTAACTTTCTGATTTTTTAAGGATACTTGTGACATAAAGACTGAATAATATAAGCATGTAAACACAAGAAAGATATTTAATTAACCAAATATTTCGGTCTGGAAATAGCAGACTATCTTCAGTGGCACTACAAGAACAATTTTAAAAAAAATACAAGGTGGAATATAATGATAGATCATTTAAAAATAGAATAAGCCGCGTGATGTTATATCACTAAGTATTAAAGGGAATATTTTTAAGCAGAGATATGATTGAAATATTTGTTAATTAAATATCTTTCTTGTGTTTTTATGTGCTTATATTATTCAGACTTTAACTTTCTGTCACTTGACATTCTACAGATATGTCCAAAGAGTTTTAATTTTCTTTGTATGACTTTGTGAAACAGTCTTTTAGTTGTATCCTTCAGTACACTTCTTCATTTCTTAACTTCTGAATCCATCCAATTCGTAGAATTTTATGATAACACTTTCTTTCAAAAGCCAGTATTCTTCCTTCCGATTCCTTTGTCATTATCCAAGTTTCACAGCCATATAACATACTGCTAAAGCAGCATGTCTCAAGAACACTTAGTTTGGTTTTTAAGCTGATATTTCTACTCTTCCAAATTTTGTCCATGGATTTTAGCACTGTTAAAGCCTTTGCAGTCATAATTTTAATTTCTTCTTTTACAGTTTAGATCATATGTTATACAACTTCCAAGATAGGTAAACTGTTCCACATTCTCAAGTTCCTTTCCATCTGCAGTAATCGTTTTTCCAATCTCCCTTTCACCAAAAACCATTGTTTTTATCTTTTCTATATTCATCCTCACTCTGTATCTTTTTCCTTCTCTATTTAATTTATGTATCATTCACTCAAGTTTTATTTTGTCTTCTTCAAGTAAAACAATGTCATCTGCAAAGCATAGGTGGTTGAGTCTTATTCCACCAATGAAGATTCCTGTGTTCTGATTTCTGAATTTGTCCATCAATCTCAACAGGTATAAAATGAAGATCCTTGATGATATTGGATCTCCCCGTCTTGTTCCTCTGTTAATGGTGAACCAGGTCTGCCTCCTATCTTGACAGCAGCCTGGCATCAATATTGTATGATTCTAATATAGCCCAGATGATGTTTTGTTCAATGCTGTTGAAGGCTTTTTGAAAATCCACAAAGCATGTAAATACTTTTTTATTCTTTCTTTGTGCCTTTTCAGCAATGAGTCGAAGGGCTAATATCTGTTGTATGGTACTCCTATCTTTTCAGAACCCTGCTTGTTCATCTGTCAGATGTTTTTCAATCTGGCTTTTTAGTCTTTCAGTTAGTATAATCATCAAAGCTTACACAGGTGGCTTATCAGCGCAATGGTTCTGTAATTGTCGCATTCCAAAACATTTCCTTTTTTATGTAAGACTGTCAGCAGTGACTTTTTCCATTCTTCTGGGGGTGCATCCAATTTTCCATACTTGGTTGCAGATTTTGTGTATTACCTGTGCAAGGGTATCACTTCCATTTTTATCATTTCTCCCATGATGCTGACATTTCCAGGACATCTGTTGTTTTTAAGTTCTCGTAGACAGGCTTATACGTTGGTTATGCATTATTAAAACACTTACATTTTTTGTAAGTTCCTTTAGAAAATGGCAATGTGACATTGCCGAAATATCGGAAAATATTTATTAAAGTTTAATTTAATTTATATCCTTAACTACGTTGTTCTATTCCTTAAGTGTTTTAATAATAACTGTTGTTTTTAAGTTTCATTATTGCCTTTCATACTTCATCTTCAAAGATATTGTTTTCACAATCTGTGATTAGCAGTGACATTTTTTCCTTTAACTCATTGGTTACCTGTGTTATAGTATTTTGTTCATCTCTGTAAAATTTCTTCAGTGTTCATTAAGGTTGTGCCTCTTTGATCCTTGATGGCCGTACATCTGGGTTGCCATTTTCTGTTGATATTTCTGAACAACTTATATACTTCTCTCATCTTGTATTCACCATGATATTTGTCAATGTCCTTACATTGGTTTTCAAACCAATTGTTCTTGTCTGTCCTTGCCGCTCTTCTCACCTCATTATACTTCTTTCTGTATGCTCTTTCTGCTGCCTTAGAGTTGTCATGTTTCAGCCTCAATTTTCTTCTTTCTTGCACCAAGTTTAGGGTGTCTTGAGTAATCCATTTATTTTTTTTTCTTTTTTAGGATTGTTGCATTTACTGTTTCCAGTATTATTTCAGTTAGTTGTTCAACTTTCTTATGTCCTTGGTTTCTTCCAGGTCTTTTAATCTTTGGTCCAGTTTTGCTGATTAGCTACAAATTTCTGATATTGTCATCAGAGAGTGTTCCAATATCAGTTGCCTTCAGTGGCATGTTCCTGTGCATTATTTTGAGTTTCAGTTTAATTTAGCGATCACAAACTGTGATCTGAGTGGACAGCTGCTCCTTGAAAGGTTCTGCATTGTTGCACTAACGTGATGATCTATCTTTTATTGATTAAGATCAGATCTATCATATTCTTAGTTTTTCCATCTGTGGAGCTCCTTGTCCATTTACGGCATTCTTTCTGTTGAAATCTGGTGTTATTGATTATTAATTCATTATCCACAGCAAATTCCATTTTTTTTTTTTCTCCGAGTGGGATCAATTTTTGGATTGGAGAGTTTCATAGAATTTGTTTACTTGCTCTTCCGGATTATCACTTGTAGAAGATTTTTTTTCTTTTTTCTAAGTTGGTAAATTTGTCATAAGCATCCATGTGAAATTGCAAGTGATTCTATCGAGTAGTTTGTTTTATACAGTTGTCTGAAATAAAAGTGTTTGTATCCCTTGAAAAGGATAAAATTGAGTATCTTGCGGTTATAAAATTCTTTGTAAAAGAAGGTATAATGCCAAAGGAAATTCATTCAAAGTTCATAAAAGTTTATGGGCACTTTTCTCCTTCATTTTTGACAATTATTAAATGGGCTGCCAAGTTTAAACGTGGCCGTACCAGTCTTGAAAATGATCCACATGAAGGACGTCCAAAAAGTGTAACAACACAGAAATCATTGATCAAGTGCATGATATAGTATTGGATGACCAGCAAGTCAAAGTACATGAAATTGCTGAGATTATAGGCATTTCAAAAGAACATGTAGGATATATTCTGCATGAACATTTCAAATGAGAAAGCTTTGTGCAAGATGGGCACTGTGCTTGCCCACAGCAGATCAAAACCGTACTCGCATGAAAATCTCTGAACAGTGCTTGGAGCGTTTTAACAAGAATAAAACCGATTTTGTGTGTCGATTTATTACTATGGATGAGACTTGGATTCACCATTACACACCTGAATCCAAACAGCAGTCAGAACAGTGGACAGAAGCCAGTTGTTCAGCGCCAAAGAAGACAAAGTCGGTTCCACCAGCAGGAAAGGTCATGGCATCGGTGTTTTGGGATGCTAAAGTCATTTTGTTTTATTAATTATCTTGAAAAGGGTAAAACAATAAGCAGGGAATATTATTCCGATCTTTTAACCAGACTAGGCGAAAAAATTCGTGAGAAAAAACCCGGTTTGCAGAAGAAAAAATCATCTTTCATCAGGACAATGTACCTCCCCACAAATGTATTTTGGCAATTAGAAAATTAAGGGATCTGCATTATGAATTGTTGGAACATCCAATAGATTGGATGTTCCAGCAATTCAGATTTGGCTCCCTCTGACTTCTATCTCTTCCCAAAACTAAACCTCTTCCTTGCTGGTCAGCATTTTTTTTTCAAATCAAGAGGTGATTGCAGCTATATCTGCAAAATATCCTGTAGAGGGGTATTTTGCAGATCTTACTGAGAACCACTTCAGGGATGGGATAATGGTGCTGCAGCATCACCAGAATAAATGTAATAGTCTTAAGGGAGGTTATGTTGAAAAATAAAAATAATTTTGAAATTATAAATTCGTTTTTTCATTGTTAGGCCGAGAACTTTTCAGACCACCCTCGTACTTCAATAACAGTTATGGTGAATGGCTGAGCACCGAATCTTGCTGTTATGATCCTTTTGTTTAAAGGTCTCTATCCTAGTACGGCATCAAATGCTTTATTAGTTAATAAGAATCCTACACTTGCCTCATGTTTTTTCTCATGCCCTGACCATATAATCTTTAATCCATCATCAGATATAGCACTAATGATATCATTTTGTACTGTGGAAGAAGTCTTCGAAATACAGTCAAATTCTTCAAATGACACTATCTAAAAGAGGATCATACTCACAGAGCATATTTAAAAATTCTATATAATTTCCTCTATTAGCTGAATCTTCAGACTCATCATGACCTCTGAAAGGAAGCTCTTTCTTAGCCAAATAGCATATAGCATCAATTAATCTTTTTAAAATGCTTCTTATTTTTCTTTACCTGTTCGTTATGACAGATAACTTCAATTTTTCTTTGTCAATGAGAGTGTCAGTTCTTTGTTTTCCAAACATCTTAAAATTTAAAAATGACTGAACATGTGATTGGGAGCATTTATATTTTTGCACTGCTGCTATTAAATGATTAAGGCCAGAATATTCATGTTTATTCCAAATGCCTTTCTCTCTGAAGAATAATAAACAAGGCTAACAAAAAAGTCTTGACCACACTTCACATCCAGGTAACTATTCTACTGCATTGTATTGCAAAATAGAGAAGTGTCTCATGTACTCAGTTTTTGCATCTTTATGCTTTCTTAAATTTGGAAGAGGAGGACAGAGCTTACTTCCTTTGACTACAGTCATACAGTCCACAGAGATTCTGGCAGAAAACGGGACATTCATTAGATCATCAACACTGTTTCCCATTGTAAATATGGGCAAAAAATTTATAAATTTATGGAAAATTATATATTAAGAACTTGTCTATATTTTATATAAAAACTTGCCTATCATGTCAGTTCACACTTCATGCATGCAAAACAGATGAAACTCAGAAAACAAAGCAGCAACTCATGACAAATGACAATATTCAGTTGGATTAACTGACACAATAATCAATTTTTAATTTCTAGGTGCTATTGTCTCAGCTGTCACCCTGCCTTGCCTTCTGGGCAGTTTAAAATCACTGGAACACTAAGAATTTGACCTGCTATGCCATCTGTATGTCTTTTCAAAGGTGTATGTATTTTGAACGCATACCTGGGTTATTAATTGCGAATGTGATGCAATGTTTATGCATTGAAAAGGCATCCTCTTCATGAAGTATTAGTATATTGTGTTTAATTTTAGAAATCATGCGAAACCAGGAAACAATTAGAGTCTTTAATGGGAATAAATGGAAAAGTATAATTTCTAAATCACTTAAGGAATTGAACAACATAGATCCGAATATGAATTAAATTACACTTTAATAAATATTTCCAATATTTCGGCAACGTGATGTTGCCAACGTATAAGCCTGTCTACGAGAAGGAAAAGTATAATATCAGTGATATTACTATTCCATGGATGTGCACCTAGCACACCTTGAATATTTGCCCCTGGAAGGAATGATTATGTGTTTGATACTCTTACATAAAGTGTGATGTATATGGTTGAATTCTGCTGGTAGAAAGGCATTGCTGGGACAGAGGTTATAGCCTATATTGGTTAGTGTTTTAATGGTGCCATATTGTTTGGGGGGGGGGAGAATGATGTGAAAGTTTGTGAATGTATCTGCCTATGTGAATGGGATTCTTGTATACTGAAATGAACAAATTACCATTAAGAAGGCAGGTGTCTAGAAAGACTAGACTATTATTAGTTTCCATCGTAAATTGGATTCTAGAGTGACGACCATTAAGGTGAGAGGTGAGGTCTAATGTGTGTAGGCCAGTGATGGCGAACCTATGACACACGTGTCAGCACTGACACACTTGAGAGTTTTAGGTGACACACCTTGGATGTTGAAAAAGATTGGTATTCTGATGAAAAAACTGCAATAAATCATGTAAGATCGCTCTCAGTTAAGGCGAAGGTAGGTTTGTTTATTGAAAGAACTTTCTGCCAGTAGTCAGCAACAGAAAAGTCATTAAATGTAATGTAAGTTTGTAATTTCAGTTTATTAAATTAATTGTATAATATGAATTCATAGATTTTATATCAATTCCCTATTAAATAAATAGCCTAATATGATATGCATAAGTCACCATCTCTGATTATGTAGTTACATTTATAATGCATGTATGCAAGTGGCACATCAACGTCAATATTTAAAAAAAAAAAAGTTTGACACACCTGGGTAAAAAGGTTCGCCATCACTGGTCTAGGCCATGAGACCACAAGAAAACATGTCATCTACATCTTCTGTCTTAACCAGATAGAAGATTTGAGTCAAGATCTTGTTTTTCAAAATCTTCCAAAAAAAAAAAATTGGCAGAGGGGAGAGGGGAGATTCCATAGAGGACCCTCTGTTTATAAATGTTGTTCTCCCAAGAGAAATAACCAGAATGGGTAGTTAAAGAAAAGAGATCTATGATATCAAGAGGAAAAACTTTTTTAAAAATTAATAAGGTCATTTAAGGAAATGCTTGTGAACAGTAAGGTGTTGTCAAAGCTCACTAGGATATCAGTATTATTAATAATTAGATTTTCTATACAACATAGGAAGAATATAATTTCAATACAATAGGATGAAAATAGGTTGAGTTTTTATGTGTGATGTGGTATGACCGGTAAAGGGAGCAAGAGATTTCGCTAACTGTTTGGATAATTTATAGCAAGGGTGATATGTAGCATCTACTGTGGGTCTTGTGGAGGGGGGGGGTATGAATTTTTGGTAAGCTGTATATATCTGGGGGGGGGGGAGCAAGTACAGGATTTTTTTTTTGTTGTTGTTTTATTTTGATTTACGAAGTCAGAAGGACAGGAAGAAACTTTTATGAGGTAGACTTTTTAATTTCTTGACCTGAGATTTAGTGGGATCATAATCTAAAGGTCTGTAGGTGGAGTGGTCTCTATTCACTGCATTAAAGATAATGATAGCCCTTCCCTTATCAACTCTGGTGATGACTGTGCTGTTATCCTTATGTAGTTTCATGAGGGTCTTGAGTTGGCAGAATGATAGATTTCTTTTAGAAGGCAAAGATCTAGAGAGGGAACTGGTGACATCAATCCTAATGTTATCAGGTATCTAAAGATAAGTTGCAGATACTACATTCAACATTAGGTCTTGTGCCAGTACTTGTTTAAGTGCAATGCAAAATTCTGGATGAGACTTAGGATGTTAACAGCAGCTTCATTAAGCCTTTTTGATGACAGATTAACTACTGTATGAAGAGGTTGAACTTGAGTGCAGGTTTAGAATTCTACTCCATAAGACTGTTCTACTTTTTGACATATTTTCAAGAATTCTTTTCTGACCAAAGGCTTCTGAAATATTAAAGAGAATGTACTATTCGCTTTAATATTTCTGTTCCATATTACAACATGGAACTCTGTACTAGAGTTCCATGTTGAGAAGTGCTAAGAGTTCAGACTGCAGTGAGTTGATGGCTGTGTTGGTAGCAGTGAGAACAGTGCACGTAGCAGCAATCTTTTATGTAGCAGAGCAAAGCTGGCATCTTGTAGATATCGAGAATTTTTTTTGAATTTGAACTTGATTTTTAATTTGACACAATTCACTAAAATTCCACTATCCCAACATCTTTTAAGAAAGGCCAGCCAGTTTAATTGTCTAGGCAATCGAAGTTACAGCTTACCATTTTGTTTTGCCTTGTGTGCTCAGTCTTCACCATGAATGATCAATATCGTTGTGTTGAGGTTTAAGTGTTGGGAGAAACTTATGTTAGATGTTTAATGTAGTAAAACAGCACTGGGAAAGGATTAAAAACTAATATTTAATTCATCCAATATTTCATCTCAATTATAGAGATTGTCAAGGAGTACAATATAAGATGTAACACACAAGGGCAACATAAAACTAAGTGAAACACATGAACGAAAGACTAGAGTCCCAGGTAGGACACCTGTCAGCAGCCTAGGATGTAAACTGGGATCTCGAAGTATTAGTGTTTCCCATATTTAGGAAAGTTTTATGCAACTATGTTTATTCAAATTAGGCTGGTTTTTATGAACAGCAGCAGATTCTAAAAACAGCACTTTTAGAGATCCTGCAGGAAGACTTAAACAGACTAGCAATATAGGAAAACGTAAATGGCTGCCAGTTTAATGTGGCCAGAGGGGGAGGGGGGAATGGTGGTGAGAATCCAGAGACAAGTGACAAAGATTGTGGCAGGTCTATGGAATGCTCCTTATGAGAATAGGTTGATGGTCTGTGGGCTTGAAAAACTAGCTGATAGGTGAAAAAGAGGAGATACGATAGAAACATATAAGTTATTAAAGGGGTTTTATAGAATTGACACTGAAGACTTCTTTCGGTACATGGCAAGAAGGGGAGAACAAGGAGTCACCCATGGAAATTATGTAAACATATGGTTAATATAAGGGTGTTGTTACTAGATTTTTTGCTTATAGGATGGTGAATGGGTTGCCAGAAGTGATTGTTGAGTGGCTTTGTCAGTGAATGAATTTAAGGAGAGGTATGATAGCTATTGTGTGAACAATAGATCTCTCACATTGGGTCTTCTGGCTCCATGGAGATACCTGTATAATAATAATAAAAAATTTAAAAAAATTGTGAAGATGACAAATCAAATATGGAAATAGAATATGCAAAACTACCTTGTTAGGGACTCATTTTGAATAAATTAATATGAAATAAAAGAGGAATTAGTGAAAATACTAAACTAGCAATATACAGGGTTATCCATACAAATCATGGAACATTCCTTAGAAAGGACCCTTTGTGAAGCTGAAAATGGAAATCATTTATTATTGTTATTATTATTAACATCTGACCTCCATGGAGTCAGAGACTCATTGTGGGAGATACACACATTGCTCATCCAACCGTGCTTTAAACTGATTCATTGTATCTATATTCACAACACACTCAGGCAATGCATTCCACTCTCCATGCAAAGAACCTGCTCCTCTGCTCACACCCCCTCTTTATACAGTTTCCAGCAATGACCTCTTGTTCTACCCTCCCCCACCTCCCATTATATGAAAAAAATTTTCCATTTCAACCTGATAACAATCCCTAACTAGCTTATATGTCCCAATCATATCCCCTCCCCTTCCTCCTATTCATGACGCTCTGCAAATTACATTCTTTCAATCTGTCCTCATACTCCACATTCCAAAGACTTCTTATCACCTTTGTGAATCTTCTCTGGACCCTTTCCAACATATCCTCATCACCATGAAAACCCAGTGACCAAATCTGTGCACAATAATTTATATGAGGCCTGATGAAGGTCTTATACAATGGCATCATAACCTCTCTATTTCTGAATGTTAGGGTCCTCCGCGTCATTATCCGATGTGACATCTTCACAACTTGTGCAATGTGGCCCATGAATTTCAGGTCCTAGTCCACCATCACGCTTAGATCTCTCATCTTCTACTTCCTTTAAAGTTTCCCCACCAAGTGCATACTTTGCATACCAAATCTCAAAACCTTACACTTTGCAATACTGAAATGACAGTCCCACTTATCTGCCCATTCATGCAATCTGTTCAAGTCCTCCTGCAAGGCAATAACATCTGCTTGACTCTGCATTGCTCTCCCCAGTTTTGCATCATCTGCAAACAGCTACATATCACTAGTTAAACCCATCTCAATATCATTAGCATACAAATTGAATAACAATGATCCCAATACTGACCCCTGCAGTTCACCCACTAGTGACCTTTCTCTTTCGGAATACCACATCCCCCATATACAACTTTCTGATACCTGTCTGACTGCCAGTCACTGATCCAACTCAGAAGTCTGTTATCCAATCCCATCTGTTTCAATTCATGATTAATAAAAAGAAATTTGGTGATGTTAAAAAACAAAACCTTATGCAGTTGCTTCACAAAGACAGACCTTTTTTTATGGTATGTTACATGATTTATGGGCCATCCTGTACAAGACAGTGTTCAAGCCAGTTTTAATTTATGGATTAGAGCAGGCATTCCCAACCCTATGCCCGCGGGCACCATGGCGCCCGTCGACCAATTTGTGTGTGCCCGCCGCTGTTCAACTGTGTGCCGTATAGGTTGAAATAATCATGTGCACATCACGCAACAATTCATGGCATACTATATGACGCATGCATTAATGACAATGATGAGTATTAAATGCATACAATGTAAAGTAGATGCGCATTCGAAGTTGTTCATTCCAGTTTAAGAACTGGAATATCATCATATTCTCCTAATTATGAAATATTTGCCAATGAAATGCATTGCCAAAGATCACACTAACTTACATATATATATTTAAATTTTTATATAATGTAAGCTTTGCATGTATTCATTTAACAAAAGAATTAAAAAAATTTGCTTGAAAAAAAATAGATGGTACCCGTCGCCCTACCGGTATTTTAGAATGTGCTCTAGGAAACAAAAAGGTCGGGAACCCCTGGATTAGAGAGTTGGCTATAAATAAAACAGTTGATTGAAGACTAGACATCACAGACCAGAGTTTTGTGAAAACTGGGGGAATAAAACAGATAGCATCAGTAGTAGAATCATGTGACAAATTAGGATATTAAGAATGGACATGAATTTTTGCTATATTGGTTTTATATAGGTTTAATTATGCTTGGAGAAACTGATAAGGATAGGGATCTCAGTGTTATGCTGGATATATAGGTTTAATTATGCTTGGAGAAACTGATAAGGCTAGGGATCTCAGAGTTATGCTGGATAGGAAGTTGAAATTCAAAAGTCACATAGCAAAAATTGCAAATACAACTCAGTAATATAATTACGATGTTGAAATTAACATTGATATGTAAGTATAAGGAAGTTGTTTTTATCCTTTATAGGATCTTGATATGACCACACCCTGTAGTACTGTGCATGCACAGATTTGATCTGCATTTTGAGAGCATAAAGAAGCTCTGGAAATGCTGTAAAGAAGAATTACAATGGTGAGATCAGAATTATGAAATGTAGATTATGAGGACAGATTGAAGTATGTGGACTACAGACAGTGGTGGACACAGAAAAGAGAAATAATATGATAGTGGTCAATCAACTTCTGAAAGGATGTTATAGGGTATTAGTTATTGAAATTTTTTATTATATGGAAGGTTGGGAAAGGACCAGGTGCATCCTTGAAAGTTAAGTTTGTGTGTGGTTAAGAAAGGAGTGACAGATTTTTCTCTCATGGAGCAGTGAGTTAGTGAAACAGATTGCCTGTTGAAGTGATGAGTGCACTATCTCCACATATTAATACATAGTATGTATTAGTGTAAGAGAAAGTACAACAGCTGGTGCAGGTGACATATGTCCTTCCTCAGCAAGTCCTTGACTTCATAGAGGTCTGTAATAATAATGTAAGAAGATGTGAGGTCTGGTCTCTTTCAACTAAAGATGACTTAGCCAGTCTCATATGGAGGTAGAGGGTTTTTTCCCGCCTGGAAACTCGGGTTTTTCATCCCTCATAACAGGCAAAGCGGCTAGTAAAATACGCACAATTTACAGACAAGAATAGTTAGAGACTGGGGGGGGGGGTAACTGTCTTATCCTCATATTACGGTTAGGAAATCCAAGGATGCTTCAAGGGCTGTGGGCACTTAAGTGCCTGCCTGCCTGTTAGAGCCAATGTGGATGAAATAGCGAGACCAAATTGCACTTCTTATCCATGTTATTCAATAGGTGTTACAGAACTGTATCCAGATTTAGTTGGACATCTATAGACATCATGGCCTGTTGGGTGGTGGTGGGGGGGGTAATGGAATAAAGTAAGAACGAACTCTTCTGGAAACATCAAAATCCTTGCCCTACTTGAAGAATACAAATTAAAGATCAAAATTCTGGAAGATCTTGAACCTTTGAATAATTGTGAACTGCAAGATGTGTCAAGTGTAGATGAGGATTGGAGTGTTTTCAGCTATATTGCATTGAACCAAGATTTGAAGCATGAGAGATGGTAAATTATATATACTAAAAGGGTAAAAACTTAGAGTCACGAGATACTGTTGCATTGGTAAGGCCTCTCCATGTGAGGCATCTGTTCATTGTGGAGGGGAACTCCCATTGATGGTACTGGCTTTTTTTTTTTTTAATATACTTATTCGTTTAGTATGCATTTCTCCCTCTACTTCTGATGAGAAGCACTTTTTTTAAGTCAGGGTAGATATTTGGGTCAGAAGAACAGAATAATCAACTATCAGCAATAGAAAGGAGGAGTAGAAATTATGGAGGTCATCCCATTTAGTACTACTGTTATGCCAAAAGACACAAAACTGGGTGAAAGCTGTTTCATAGTAAAGGAAGTGGGATGAGTTTTTTTGTTGCTCCCACCCACGAAAGGTTATTACAAACCTATAGTACATTTTGTACTGTGGGAGGACTAAGGTTTTTTTTTTTCTATTTTTATCAATTTTATATATTTAAAAAAAAATTCAGCTAATGCCTTTTTATTCCTGTATAGGGAGTAGGCGATGCTATTTTAGCATTATCTAACTTTTGGAGACTGAGTGGGCAAATCAATCTCCACTGGTAGCCAATCAGCGATAAATGGCCCAAGTCTTTCGACTAATTAAGCAGTCCTGAAGACACGGCTCAACGTGCTGCCATCTCATGATCCCTATTCCTAACACAATATTTTAATGTCTGAAATAGTGTGGGTTCTATGGTCAATTTTCTTGAATTTATGGGACGGAAAACCCGAGTTTCCAGGAGAAAAAACCCACTTGCCCATGCCAGAGATCAATTAACTTGGGAACCAGTCAAAAAAATGCTTAGTAAAAGTTCTCTAATCAGTGACTAGACTTGAACTCGAAGTCTATCTTCAGGCTATTTAGTTCTGAGAAGTACAAACACCACTTCCTCTAAGCTACACGGGCTCCGTATTTCGATATATATATATATACGCGCATGGTCTGAAAAATTCTCGGCCTCAACCATAGATGCCAACACTATCGGCAAGATATTTTTTTTTCCTAAGTTGGTACATCTGTCATAAGCATCCATGTGAAATTGCAAGTGATTCTATCGAGTAGTTTGTTTCATACAGCTGTCTGAAACAAAAGTTTCAGACAGCTGTATGATGTCTGTATGATTGTCTGTATCCCTTGAAATGGATAAAATTGAATATCTTAAAGGAACATGGGTCTCTCTCTCCATTCCATAAAGGTCAAAACTGATCTGGATAGTGATCCACCCATAATGTTTTGTACTATGCACATCTAAAAGGAAGTGTGCTTTGCATTATGGGATAGTAAGACAATTGCTGCAAAGTCATCTGCCTCTGCATACAAGCATATTCATGAAGATGTTTTATGCACAAACTTTGTTTATTTGCACTTGGATAAAGAATTAAACAAGAATATTATTTATTAGCAAGTATAATTTGATTCATAACAAGTGAATAAACATTCTACAACTACATTAGTCTGTTGTTTTGATGATTCTTTAACTAAAATGAATAACTGCTGTAACAAATTTGGTATGAAAATAAGCAATAAAAAGGCAAAATATGAAAATAGAAACATTGAAAACATCCACAATCTAACCTGATTAACTGAGAGTGAGCCTATCCATTCTTCCTCTCACAGTACAAATTGTAGTGTAGGTTTACAACGTTACTTGAGATCAGAGTCAAAAAATTTTTGTGAAAAAAACTATCAAACAAGTAAAATATTTTGGCTATTTAGGCATAATTCTTAGTGAATATAGGAAATTAAATATGGAGATAGATATTAGAATAAGCAAAGTGTCTATGATAGGGAGCCAATTGAATAAATTTATGTGGAATAAGACAAAACTCTAAATTAGTAGTATACAACAATATTCAAACTAGTTTTAACTTACGTGTGTGAGTGTTGGATTAGAAAAAAAAACATCACAGATATGAAAATTTTGAGAAAAATGGTTCTCAGATGGCTGTATTGACACAATCTTATTAAAATTGAAGATTATTGCAGATCAAATGTTCTCATTTAGCAACTTTTGTGGGGAGAAGTGAGAAATAAGGATAAACATAAACAACTGAATATAATTAAATGAAAAAATGAAAGTAGAAATTAAATAAATGAAGGTACAGATAAGTAATAAAAGCAATAATTAAACAAACTTTCCATATCAATGATTTTTATCTCTAGAGGATAAATATTATATGTCAAGAGCCTCCTAGCAATTATGGAAGTCACGGAGTGTTGAATAAACTCTCTTTAGCAGTTTCATCCTGGAGCAATGATTTCATCAGGGGCTGTTTTAAATATGGATTAATATGGCCATGGTTCATGGTCCTTAATGATAGAGGTACTTAAAAACTTGCTCTGAAGTCACAGCTGAAATCTTTGATTTATAATATAAAGCCGAGAGAGCTTAGAATTCGTTCAAGTCCTTTGTTTTATTTTCTTTATTTATTTATGTATTTATTTTTAAATTTCTGCCTAGTGAAGTCAAAAGTTTCAGTTTTGAGATTATTTTACTGTTGAAATACATAGGCAGCAGTGAAATATAATTTTCACACATTGCAAACTTTTCCTCAGATTGCTATAGAGAATGTAGTAATTTGAGTCTGATGTCAAGTCACTCAATATCAGGCTCATAAATCTTCAGCTATGCCGGAATGGTCATACTGGCAAGATATTAGCTGTAGCTCTTGTCATAGCATTGAGTGATCCTTCAGCAGGAGAAGAATGGTACTTTTCATAGCACTATATAAGCTGGATATAGTACTTTTCATACCACTATATCAATAAGCTGGATATAGTGCTATGAAATGACTGGATGTCATAAAATTACTACATCCAAACTTTTAGGATATTAGCAACTACCATTTTTGGCCTAGTAACTGTCAAAACATCCTGAATTCTTCTCCTCATGGATAGCTGATAGCCCCCTGAATCATGTTGAAGGTTTAATGGAGTATTAACAGCACTAGGAAAGGATTAAAAACTAATTTTAATGCTTCCAATATTTTGTCTCAGTGACTGAGACAAAATGATGTCCATCAGCAGTTAAGCCTTAACGGATGGAATCCCTGAGTCATTTAGTTTGCATTCAGTTAGTGAACCTACTTTTTTTCTAATAAAGATTACTGATGCAGGAGTGAAAACAGCTCCTTCCATCTCACAAACACATGAACAAGTATTTGTCATAACCTTTTATATTATTGTTATTATTTTTGTCCTCTGGACTTCAACAGATTATTTTAATGAACTGCTAACACTTTTTTATGTAATATAGATAAATTCAGGCACATTATATATTTAGGTTTTCAATTGATTCCCATCCCTCCTCCCTTAACTCCTTAGTTTGGATTTTACAGTATAAATACACCAATGGTATACTCATTTTAAACCTTGATATATGTTTTTCTTGTAACTAAAATAGGTAAATTTATGTATTTTTTTAAAAAACGTAATTTCAGAATGTAGTCTATGTTTCATTTACTTGAATAACATCTTAATTTTAATATATTTTAAATTTTATTTTTATAAAATCAATGCAAAATAGGGGAAACAAATTGTGAAACAGATAGTAAAACTGAACAGTCACAAGAATCAAGCCTTCCAACATACTATTCTTCAAAACACAATTCAGAGAATTCAAAGACATGCACAAAAGAGCAAAATAAAACAAAAAAAAAAAAGAAAGCTGATTTTACCAGTTCTTCAATTTCAAGGTATGTGGAAGCAAAGTTTTATTTCATTCAGTTTACTAATTTAAATTTTATTTCCTTTCAAATAATCGCTTTTAGAGAGAGAAATCACAATTTCCTGGAAGGTACAGGATACTAATCAAATATTTCATCAGTTTTCTACCAAATTTAAAGCATATATTATTTATATTATTATGTGACACCACCAAGGAATCATCATGGGAAAACACTCTACTCAACACAACCTACTGTCTATACTACTTAATACTCCATCTGCAGACTATATCATCTATATCCCCACTAATAGTAGATTCATTATGAATAATTATGAAGACATACTACTGTGTTACAGAACTTATTATTATTATTACCCTAAGACCTCATGAAGTCAAAGACTCATCTACGAGGTCCCTTTGTCATACACACAGCTCATCATACCGCACTTTAAACACATTCAAATTGTTTGCAGCCACCAAAGTCTCAGGCAAGGCATTCCAATCATTCACAATTCTGCAAGCAAAAACCGGATTCTCACTCCCATGTTAACACCCTCTTTATACATCTTCCTCTTGTTCTCCCCTGATCTCCCATCATTTTATGAAAAACCTCTTCAACATTCATCTTATAACAACCCCTTACCCGCTTGTACATCTCTATTATATCACCCTTCCATACCACCCTTCATATCACTCTTCCTCCTATCCTCCTAGACTCTCTAATTGTATCTTCTCAACTTTTCCTTATTTAATATTCCAGAGATCAGAAACTACAGTGATACCTTGGCTAATGAAGATAATTCGTTCTGGAATCACATTTGTTAGCCGAAACGTGATTTCCCATAGGTTTCTATAGAAAATCGTTTAATTCATTCTGGATGCTGCCTACTATTTAAATAGTTAAATAGTTTTATAAAATAGTAAAAAGCACACTATAAAAGGGCAAAAACTCACCAAAAGCTGAGATGAACAGCTACCCAATTAGATGAAGGAGAATGGAAAGTAGAATGAAAAACTGACGATCTTTACACTATTATATACACTTTATTAAACTGAAAATATGTACACAACGTTTTTACTATTCTTCCAAATTTTCAAAGTTTATTCAAAGTACGTCTCCTCTTCTTCCGTAGCTGGCCTCTGTCTCTTTGCCAAAGGAGAAGTCAAAAATCTGTCCAAAGTTGATTGAACTTCTCTTTTTTTCAGAATGTTTTTAAAGTGATTCAGACACTTGTCTTCAACCAAGGCACAAAGTCTGTTCATTTCAGCTTTGTTGGGATGCTACTTTGTAGCCAAAGACTGAAACTCTTCCCAGTAGTGCAGCATATTTTTAATGTCACCTATTGGCATTCTTCCCTTTTTATTGCTGTCCTCCTCCTCTGATGAGCACTCTTTATCTTTCTTGTCTCTTTCCTGATTCAGTTGCTTTTTCAACTCTTCAAGATCTTCTGTTGTCATATCTTTTGAGTGTTCTTCAACTAATTCTTCTACATCTTCTTCATTTACCTCCAAATGTAATGCTTTGCCCAAGGAAACTATTTTATCTACAATGTCAGCATTTTCAGCAGCATCTTGAACACTAGAAACAGCACTTCTTATATTGCAGCAGTCTGGCCATAACTTTTTCCAGGCAGCATTAAGTGTCCTAACTGACGCTTCGTCTCATGCCATGGCTATGACTTGAATGGCATGAAGGATATGATAATGATCCTTCCAGAATTCCCTCAGAGTCAGACTGGTAAATGAAGTTGCATCAAAACATCTTTGGAACATGTGTTTTGTATACAGTTTCTTAAAGTTTAATATGACCTGTTGGTCCACAGGTTGCAAAATAGATGTGGTGTTTGCAGGAAGAAATTTCATCTTGATGAAGTAAAATACTGCCTCCAAATCTTTTCTGGAGCATTGTCCAGAAGAAGCACAGCCTTTTCAGGCAAGTTTTCTTCTCTCAGCTACTTTTTCACTGTGGGCCCAAACACCTCCACCATCCACCCTGTGAATATGCTTCTTGTTACCCATGCCTTGGTGTTTGACTTCCAATAAACACTAAGCATGGGCTTGCAAACATTCTCCTTCTTGAAAATTCTTGGTATCTCAGAGTGGTAGACCAACATTGGTTTAATTTTGAGATCACCATTTGCATTAGCACAAAATAAAAGAGTTATTCTATCTTTCATAGGCTTGTATCCTGGCATACATTTCTCTTCTTTTGTGATGAAAGTTCTTTTGGGCATTTGCTTCCAGAACAACCCAGTTTCGTCACAATTAAACACTTGTTCTGGCTTGTGTCCATGAATGATGGTCCACTCCTGAAATTCTCTAACAAACTTCTCAGCCTCCTCTTTATTTGCACTGGCTCCTTCTCCATGTCTAATTACACTATGGATCCCTGACCTCTTGAACTTCTCAAACCATCCTTTGCTTCCTTTGAATTCTTCCTCTGCTGCACTGTGTCCTGCCACATTTTTCTTCAAATTTTCATAAATCATTCTGGCTTTGCTGCAGATCATCTCTTGAGTCATAGTGTCACCAGCCATTTGACGCTCATTTATCCAGATCATCAGAAGCTTTTCCATTTCTCATTCACAGAACTTCTTTGCGATTGAGAGGCCAAGGTCTTCACACCAGCTGCAACTGAAGCTGCTTTAATCTCCTCCTTCTTCAAAATTGTAGCTATTGATGATGATGCCATGCCATGCTTGACTGCTAAATCCACAATTCTGACTCCTCTTTCATATGCTGAAATGATTTCTTTCTTTTGCTCAATTGTGAGCAACTTTCTGCTTCCCTTGGGTTTGTTGCTTACTTTTTTTGGACCCATTGTCAAGAAAATTTTTTTCTGAAAAATATAAAAGAAATATGATATATAGCATATTATTTATTTAATTTGATAAGAATAGAATTTACTAATTATAAATTAATCTCCCATAGTAGAATTTAGCCAAGTAAAGAATAAATGTTACCACACTTACTTCTTGCATTCACAGCCACACGGAGCGTGCACAGTACTGACACTGGTATGAGGCTTCTTGCTGTCTCAAACGTAAACAACCCAGTTGGGTTGGTGGGTCTCCCCACCAACTATGTAATGTGGTCAGCTTTTCTTTGTCACACATATATAGATGGAAAAGATAAGCTCCTGGAATGGCCCGACTGTTCATGTTTGCTGCTTTATGTTAGCGCGTGCATCCACTAAAACATTCGTTAGCTGAGTCTGAAAAACAGCGAAAAAAATCTTCGTTAGCAGGGTCACTCGTTAGCCGAAGTATCACTGTATTCTAGTCGATTGCTTCTGAATCCTCTCCAACATCTTTTTGTCCTTTTGAAAACCAGGAGACCAGATCTGTGTACAGTAGTCAATATGTGGCCTAATCAGAGCCTTATATAATGGAACAAGAATTTCCTTACTTCTACAATTCATTGTCTTCTGTGTCATTGCCAGATTTCCTTGTGTTGTCCTCACAATTTTGGCAACATGTCCTTTAAATTTTAGATCCTTATCCACCATCACCCTATGATCTGTTATTTTTTCCATCTCCAGCAATATATCCCCGCCAAGCATAAATTCTACATCCCATCTTTGTTTTCCAAGTTTTAAAACCTTACATTTTTCAACATTGAAATGGCACCCCAACTCCCATGTCCATTTACTCAATCTATTCAAGTCTTCTTGTAAGGCCACACCTTTTGCTCTACTCCTCATAGTTTGTCCTACCTTTGCATCATCTGCATATAACTGAATACTCCATCGAAATCTTCCCCAATATCATTAAGACTCCTGAGCCACATCACTAGTGATTTTCCTCTTCCAAATTGTGCATGAGGGATATTGCTTATCCATACACAATTTGCTGATACCTATCAGATAGCCAGTCTCCAATCCAATGCACTAGTCTAATATCCAATCCCATCCATACTAGTTTGACTATCAACTTATCATTTGGTATTCTCACATTCAGTTTAATTTCCCTTTTTATATATGGGTACTATGAGAGCTCTACTCCAATCATCCGGAATTCGTCCCTCTGTCCAGGCCTTCTGAACGATGCAGTGTAACCATGGCAAGACTTTTATACCTCCATACTTGAGTTTCTGGTCGAATATCATCTACTCCTGCTGCCTTTCCACATTTCAGGCCTTTGATGGCTTTTTCTACTTCAAGTATGGATGTATTTCTGACTGCATGCCTGTTGAGTGTTTTTTAATTTTTTTTTTTTTTTTTTTACCACTGTGCTATCACTGCTTGTTTCATTTAGGAATTTTTTGAAGTAGTTACTCCAAACATCAAGGATATCTTTTTCTTCAGTTTTCATGTCATTTTTATCATCTCTAATTCCTTTTACAGTACTCTTGCCACGTTCTTGATATTTATTTTCTATGTTCTTACCAAAGTCTTCCCATGACTTTGTTTAGCTAGTTTTACACAGTGTTTCCTCCACTTCTACCTTAGTAGAACCTTCTGTGGGACCATATGCACAAATAAATCTCATTGTCTAGTTCCCCATTCTGATATTTGCCCACATCACTCTACTTGAGACTGCCTGCCATTCAAGAAGATTAGCCTCATATTTAGTGCTTAATACTATGGCTCTTCCTTCTTTTCCTTGATTGTCATTGCCTGAATGTAACATTTTGTATTTATTGCTCAGTAAGATCTCACCAGTTTTTGTCTTTTTTGTTTTAGTCACCCCTATTATGTCGATCTGGTACTTATCCAATTCCTCAGCTAGCTCCATTTCTTTGTCATTCAGGCTTCTTATGTTGATAGTACCGATCTTTAACTTTGGTGATGTTGAGTTGGGGTGTGTTTTCAGATTTGTTCCAGTAGCTGACTTTTCACCCTGGTTCCCTGGCAAAAACAACGGGGGCCTTATTTAGGGCAATGCCCCATCTGGCATAAAATTTTGTCATGTTGTGCCATCATTTTTTATTTTGGTTTAACCAATAAGAATACAATTTGGTCAGTTAAATCCCAAATTGCCAGCCCATCCTCGTTCGTTCAGTATCCAGGTAGATACCCAACAGGGTGCACCACGAGAAGGTGGGGATTAGACATTAGGTTAGAAGCCCTGGTTGGTTCTCTGCATTCCTTTAAAGGCTATGTGGAGGTCTCCTCTCAGTTATACAGCTTTGACCCTTAAGCACTCCAGGTTTGTTAATAACATAAAAAACATTTTACAGATAGTAGGAAAGCAGCATTTCATTGTAGTATTTCAATACAGGTGGTATGGCAACACAACGTGAACTCAGTGGCTTCGAGAGAGTATGGCACGTAACGACATACCACATTGGTGGCATGTCCTTACGTGCCATTGCCACTCAACTGGAACACCCAAAATCAATGGTTGGTGATGTGATCAACCAGTGACTGACAGGAACAGGATGGTGTTAAAAGGGGTGGCGAGCAAAAACCTGCTACAGTTGGCACAGATCATCCATGATGAGTACCAGAGCACCAGTAACACCATGGTGAACACTAATACTGTACAAAAAGAACTCCATTTACTGGGTATCCACAGAAGAATAGCAGCACACAAGCTGAACATCACAACAACAAACAGTGCGGCTTGTCTAGCCTGGTAAAGAGCGTGTGAACAGGACAATTGACCAGTGGAAAAATTTTACTCTGGAGCGATGAATCAATGTTCGCTTGTTTCCATTCGATGGCAGGGTGTGGGTGTGGAAGCATCTTGGTGAAGGCTTGTTACCACAGTGTGTTTTTTCCATAGTGAAGTTTGGTAGTGGAGGAGTAATGGTGTGGGGTACATTCAGCTGGTTAGAGTGCATATAATTTGGAGTGCAGACACAGAATTATCTCGAATGCCATTATAGGTTGCAGTGTTAAAATTTCTTGTCACTAAAACTAAGAGGGTCCAGCCAGATCCATTAAAACAGTAACGGACCATAATGCCTCCTCTACCAAACTTCGCATTTGGCACGACACATTCAGACAGGTGTAATTCTCCTGTCATCTTCCAAATCCAGACGCATCCATCAAACTGCCAAATGGTGAAACATTTGGCAGTCATCATTCTTATTCATCATCATCATTCATCATTCAGAGAACATGTTTTCCACTGCTTCATAGTCCAATAGCAGTGAGCTTTGCACCACTGGAAAACTGTGTCGAAGGAATTAGTAGGGCTTAGGAAGTGGCCAAGGATGTCTGGAATAATCTATAGTTGATTTCATTCCTAGAGTTGAGAAAATAAACTGCATGAAAATTAAGTCGAAGAATAAGACTTTGAAGATGGAACTAGGCTAACTGCATGGACATATATTAATGTATTGATTTAAAAAATTTTTAAAAAAAAAAAAGCCTGTTTTACTTTAGAATGTTTATTTTAATAAACCAGAAAAAAAAAATCTATTGACCAGATTGAAAATGAATTAGCAAATTCTAATTATATGCTAATTATATTTATTTATATTTATCTATTTATTTATTTATATGCTAATTATATTAACATTCTTTATTTGTTTTTAAATAGTGATAGTAAAACAAGTGAACCTCTTAAATATCATGATGATAAAAAGACAAGTTTGAATGATGCTGATAGGCTTCGTCTTATTGATTACATACATGACAATAGGGCTCTCTATGAAAAAGTTATAATTTATGAGGTACTTTTCATAATTTTTTGTTCTTTATATGTAGTAAAGCTCAAAGAGTATTCAAACATAAACTTCTTCCTCCATAGTTTTATTATTCGTTTATAAAAATAAATCATGACTTTGATATAAGCAGAAATAAGATATGCTGTTTTTAGTTTCTTGATATGAAATGCATGTCAAAAGAACTTGAAATTTAAAAAAAAAAATAATAATAATAAATAAATAAATAAAAACCTACAGTATGGGTCTTAACAAAGCCCCAGCCAAGTATTGATACCCCCTTTTGATAACAGATGTAAGAAACAAAAGACATGATACCAATAATAAATGTACCAGTTTTTCTAATTATTCATGCTACAGGTGAAAAGCCAATAGGGAAAATGTCAACAATTCTACAGGATCCCTTAATGAAATAACTGCTGTAATAAATTTGGTATGAATATCAGCAATAAAAGGCGGGGGGGGGGTGAAATAGGCACAGACATTGAAAACATAAGCTACATTCTATATGGGAAACCTATAGCACAAATAAAACATTCAGCTACTGAGACACAAGTTTTAGTGAAAATGGCAAATTAAATATGGAAATTAATGATATAATAAGAAAAGCTAGTATTACGGGGAGTCAACTGATTAAATTTATATGGAATATAATAGGAAACTAGTCGCAACATTCACTGTTTTCAAACTAATTTTAACTTATGGATCTGAGAGCTGAGTTAGAAATAAAATATTTTTAATCCAGCTCTTAGGAGAGATAGACAGATGGCATCAGTAGCAGAATCATTAAAAATGATGATATTAATTTGAGGTGTAGCCTTCCATGTGAGTCTTTTTTACTATCCTATCTTCCAGACCACCATCGTTGGGATCCAATGCCATGCTGCTGTGTTTGCCATGTGGTGCAACCTGTGGACATCCAGAAAGGGGGACTGGTAGTCTTGTAGTATTTTGGCCTCTACTTTGGCAAAATGGGTGCTTCTGGATCATCCAGAAGCACCCATCTGGGGTAACCCTAATGTTCCACTCCTGAGTGCAGTCATTGCTTGCTGGATAGTGGGCATTCATTTGGCTTTATGGTGATAGGGAGCACTGATGGTGAACAAAAACTTCAAGCATGAATCCTTCATCATCAGTCATTTCAGGGGGCCCTAACAAGGCCCAACCAAGTACTTATACCTTTCGAAACAAAGATAAGAAACAAAGGACATGATACCAGTTTTCTAATTATTCATGCTACGGGTGAAAAGTCAATAAGGAAAATGTCACCCTTCTTCATTCAAGGGTATAGAAGGGCTGGCAGTTTCTCCCAAAACAGTTAAGAAACTGTTCTGGTGATGTCCTCATAGAAACATCATATCAACAACATCCCATAAAACACTCAATTCCTGTAGAGGAGTCATCTCAGAATGGGACCTCCTAGATGTTCCTGATGAGGAGACATGTTTAGAACTGAAGAGGTGTCATGATCCACAGGGATGGTTATATGGTTCCAACCAGAAATATCATCCTTACATTTGATACTTCTGACCTCAAACATTGGTTAAAGCAGGGCATCTCAGTTGTCCTGTTAAATATGAAAAAAATTATGGCAAAGTTATCACTTAAAGACAAACAACCAGACCCGTCTAAAGAAAAATTGATATTTCAGTATTCTTGAACTTACTCAGTGATCTTAACACATCTGATGATGTATTGGATATTTTATCAGAGGAAGAGATGGACACTGGTTGTCTATACTTCTCAAAATTTAATTTGAAATATAAACCCAATAAGGGCAAGTCTTCAACTTCCTGGAAATCAGATAAGTCTATTAAGCCTAAACAATAGAAATGTTTTTACAATGAAACTATTGTAGATTTTGCCAGAATATCAAGCACCTGTGGTAGAAACACAAACCTTCCTGCAAGCAGAAACCAAACTGTTTCTTTTTTTTGCAGGAAGCTTATTTAAAACCCATTGAAGATCCTATCTTTAGGAATATCACTCTTGTACACAAGGACAGAACTAGAGATAGCCCTGCACATGGTGGAGTCGTATTCTCGTGGGCAGTCATACTCCTTTCCATCATGTTCAGCTTAATACTGCACTGGACCAGTAGCAATTTGCTTATCTGTGGGGTTTCTAATCACAGTATGCTCAATATATTTACCACCAGGTTCTAAATTAAATGAAACAGAATTCGATAATCTCATAATGCAACTGCCTCAGTCCATACTCCTAATTGTAACTTTAATGGACATCACTGTGGTAGCACCAACAACAACACAAATAGATGAGGTCGTATCATTGACGAGCGAATGCTTGACAACCATGGCCTCTCCCTTATTAATAATGGAGTAAATACCTTCTTCCATATGCCTACCCAATCTTATTCTGCAGTTGATCTTTCAATCTGCTCCCTTGCCATTTTTTCACTGCTCACATGGGATGTTGATGAAAACATATATGGAAGCAATCATTTTCCTCTTATCAGCAATACATCTTCACAGGAACCATGTCTTCCTACACTGATGCCCATGTGGAAAATGGACCAGGCTGACTAGAATATATTTTCCCAACTTGCAAAATTTAATACTGAAGCAGCCAGCCAAACACCTTATTAACGAAGCAGTGAAGTATATCACAGATTGCATTGTCCATGCAACCACCAATAATTTCAGAACTGTTTCAGTAATTGCTGGGGCAATTTCAAAAATATCATCCCACTTTCCACTCTACAAAAGTCTTGATGGAACCGAGAGTTCCAAGCAGCCAAAAAAGATCAAGATAGAGCATGGGATATATTTTATAGAGATCCTACCACAACAAACTTAATAGCATTTAAACATACTCAGGCCAAAGCACATTATGTGAGACATCAGAGTCAAAAACAGTCCTGGACTAAATTTAAATCATCGATTAATCAAACAACCAATGCAAAAATTGTATGGAATAAAATCCAGGAGATGAAAGGTAGACACCGAAGAACATGCCATTTGTCTACCTTGGATCATAATTGGATGTATTGTTGCTGTTCTCAAAGCATTGCAGATGCTTTGGGAGGAAAGTTTGCCAGGATCTCACAGCAGTTGCCTATCCTGATTTTTTTAATTCTGAAAGAACAAGAAGAGAAACAGTGACTAAGCTTTTGCACCAAAGGGATTGAGCTGTACAATCAGTCATTTTTAAGGAGGAACTCAAAAGAGCTCTCTTGCTGTCTCCCACTAGCACAGTCGGCCCTGATGACATCCATTATAGATGATAAAACACCTCCCCATCATCTTCTACAGATCTCCTCCTCTTACTATACAACAGAATATTTATAGAGGAAGAGTTTCCAGACTCTTGACATAACTCAACTGTCACTGCTGTTCCAAAGCCAGGCCAAGATCCAGCCCAGGCCAACAATTATTGTCCCATTGCTCTGACTAGTTGTCTTTATAAGGTCTTGAAAAAAATGATAAACACAAGGCTTCTCTGTTACTTAAAAAGCAACAAGCTTCTTTCCAACACACAATATGGCTTTTGTAGACGCCAATCAACTTTGGACCTTTTGATCCATTTAGAAACATGTATAAGAGATTCTTTCCTGAAATGAGAACATGTGGTTCCAATGTTCTTCGACATGGTAAAAGCCTATAACACAGCCTGGAGATATGACATATTAAAAGACCTGTTTTTATTAAAAACTTTCTATCCAATTGTGTGTTCCAAGTTCGAATGGGAATCACATTATCTCGGCCATATCATCAAGAAGAGGGAGCTCCTCAAGGTTCTGTCTTAAGTGTGACCCCTCTTCTCTTTGCTATTAAATATTAAATTCAATTACTGAACAGCTTCCCCCCATAGTATGCAATGGCCTTTATGGTGGTGGTGGTGCTTTCTCAATTTACTGTAACTCCTGTAATATGAGAGTCACTGAAAGACGATTTCAACAAGCACTCAGTACTGTCTCTTCCTGGACTCTTTGTTATAAATGCAGGTTATCTGCAGAAAAAAACCACCTGTGTATACGCTTCTGCCAGAAATGCACTCTTTACTGCAATCCTGATTTAAGAATGAGACAAACTGTTATCTCTATAGTTGCAGAGGCCATGTTTTTGGAAGTCATCTTTGATAGAAAGCTAACTTTCTTTACTAACATTTGTCATCTTCAGGATAAGTGCTTTTTTTTCTTCTTTTTTTTTTTGCACTTATCCTGAAGATGACAAATGCAAAAAAAAAGCATTGAATATCCTCCCCACTCTATCCTCTACAGAATGGGATGTTGATCGATGTTCCTTGCTTTGCATTTATTGTGCACTTGTATAGTATATTCACTTCTACATTCTCTTGCATATTCATGTAGTACACAGGCTGACATGCCATTCCAACACACTGCTGTATTCACATTGATATTTTTCAATATGCTGAACACTTCCTGTTCATACCTTAATTTTGATATCTGCCACTGTCACATCATCCATCCATCCATCAGTGGCTTTTAAGCATTCATGGCCTTCCAAGTATCCTTGAACTTCCCCACCATAATATGAGGATAAGGCAGTTACCCCTATGCCTATATGTATTCTTGTCTGTAAATTGTGTGTGTGTTCTACTGACTGGTTTCTCTGTTTTGAGGGGTGAAAAACCCAAGTTTCCTGGGGGGGGGGCTCTACCTCTATATGAGACTGGCTAACTCACCTTTAGTCGAAAGAGACCAGATATAAGTTCTCTGGTCTTTGACAACGTCACTGACAGGAATCAAACCCTGGTCTTTCTGACCAAAGGGCTTTGTCTATCCTGACTGAGCTATGGTGGCTCCGCTGTCACATCAGCAACTGCAAAATCTCCACCTAGATGATACACCTTTGCAAAATGATCACTCAACAATTTTTTTTTTGTTTCTATCACCTTCCTACTGTCAGTATTAAGGTCATCCTACCTGGATTTAGAGAAAGATGTTGGAAGTTTTTTTCCAGTTGGTTAGACCATAATAAATTTAGTTTAATCTTTATTCAAGTGTAAGCAAACAAAGTTTGCGCCTGAAGTATCTTCAGGATTGAGGCAACTCGTGGTAAAGGTGGCCTCTCATCACTCCTTGTTTTAGTATCTCCCATAATGCAAAGCACATCTCCTTGTGGACATGTATAATGCTATGCATTAAGGGAAGGGCCACTACCCAGACCGGTTTCGACCTTTATTGAGGTCTCGTCAGTGGGAGCCAGACCCAGAGGTGGTGATACCAAGGTGGAAGTAATGGAGAAGTCATCTTTACCTATACGAGTTGCCAAAAGGTCTCCCCTTATTATTAAATTACTCTGGATTTATACGCACCCCCCCCCCCCGAGTTCCAGGCTGGTAAGCCGGTTCTCCTTCAATTCTGATGACTTGAGACATGAGACAACAATGTGTTTGTCTCATGAAGGCAAACACATTGTTGGACATTTCAAAACAATGAAGAGACAAAAAATGTGATATAAAAACGTTTCAAATTTCGGCTTGTGGAAAGGCAGCAGGAGTAAATGATATTCGACCAGAAATGCTGAAGTATGGTGGTTTAAAAGTCTTACAGTGGCTGCACTGCATAGTTCAGAAAGCCTGAACAGAGGGACGAATTCCCGATTATTGGAGTAGAGCTCTCATAGCACCCATATATATAAAAAGGGAAATAAAACTGCATGTGAGAATTACAGAGGTATTTCCCTACTGAGTGTTCCTGGCAAGATCTATGCAAGTATACTTGAGAAACAGTTGAGAAGAACTGTGGAAGAAAAGCTTGGTGAAGAACAAGCTGGATTCAGGCCAAATAGAGGCTGTCAGGATCAGATCTTCACTTTACGACAAATAGTCGAGAAAGCATAGGAATATAACAAAGATCTGTATTTAAGTTTTGTCGATTTGGAAAAGGCATATGACAAGGTGCCAAGAGAGAAGCTATTCAATACGCTGCAGTTATATGGTGTCAATGGGGCATTATATCAAGCAATACTTAGTCTTTATTTGAGTTGTAAGTCAGCAGTTAGAATTGAAGGAAGTAGAGGAAGATGGTTTAATGTTAAATTTGGTGTGAGACAAGGATGTACGTTATCCCCTCTGTTATTCATTATCCATATGGATCATGATATCCAAATTGGAGATGTTAATGTCAGCTCTTTGCTTTATGCAGATGATGTTATACTTCTAAATAAATCCGCTACAAGTCTGCAAGATTCTCTGACTAAATTGAATAGCTGTTGTAATAGATATGGTATGAAGGTCAGCAATAAAAAGACAAAGACAATGAAAATAGGCAGAATCATTGAAAATGTCAACTGTGTTGTGAATGGAGAACCTGTGGAACAAGTAAATCATTTCAGCTATTTAGGCACGATTTTTACTGAAGATGGTAAATTAAATATAGAAATAGACAACAGAATCAGCAAAGCTGGTATGGTGGGAAGTCAATTGAATAAATTCATATGGAATAAGAGAGAAATTTGTCGGAACACTAAATTAGCTGTATACAAGACAGTGTTCAAACCGGTTTTAACTTATGGATCTGAGAGCTGGGTCAGAAGTAAAACACTTGACCAAAGACTAGAGACCACAGATATGAGAGTCCTGAGAAAGATTATAGGCGTGAACAGATGGCATCAATCGCAATATCATATTTAAAACGAGGATATTAAGAAAGAACTTGACATTGTCAGCATCCAGGAATGTGTTAGCAGAGCTAATCTCAGGAGTAGATGATATGGTCACTTAAACAGAATGGGCGAGGAAAGATTAGCAAAATAAGTGTTCTCTGCCAGGTTGGCAGCAAAACGACCCAGAGGAAGACCAAGATATAGGTGGATTGATACGGTTCAAAGTGCTTTAGACGATAGAAATATAAGATCTGATAATGTTGGAGTCTTGACAAGTAACAGACTGATTTGGAGGAAAATTGTAGATAGGAAATTAATAATGATGTAATTTTTTCATGTAGTACTATCATATCCTGTACACTCCCTTGAGGGTACATGGCAGGAATTTGATGATGATATTAAAAAAAAAAAAAAACTATATGATTGATCAACTTGAGCACAGGCCGCACTGTAATTATATAAAGCTGCTATAATTTTTGCCCGTCAACTGAATCAAAAGCTTTTTTGAAGTCAACAACACTTATGATCACAGGTTTTTTGAAACTGTAAACATTTCTAAAGGATCTGTCTCTGTGAAAATATTTGGTCTGTACAGCTTCCTTTCTGAATCCACCTTGCTCTCTCAAAGTTGCTTGTCACCAAATCCTTTATCTTGTTGAGTATAATAATGTAAAGGACCTTACCTGGAATAGAAAATAAGCTGACTCCCCTATAATTTTCACAGTGTACAATTGTCTATTTTTAAGAAAAGCAATATTATACTTTTAGTGAAGTTGCTGGGAAGTTTATTGCTTTGATGGAAAATGTTCAGGATCTCAGTCAGCCAAGTTACTATACCTTCCCTACCTCCTTTTAGCATTTCTGCAGTAATTCCTGATGATTTATGAAGTTTTAATTTACTTGACCAGTCTACCCTCAGATAATGTAATTGGACTTATATCAAATTGAGAAGTGGAGCTAGTCTGGCATCTTGCCATTCAATTGTGTTATCATCCTTCTTCCTTTTCCTACATATTTTATATAACTTCACATAGTCCTTTGTGATTCTTCCCTCTAGCTCTGTTCTCTGCCATGTTGTTAAAACAGGAGTTTTTATCTATTTTCAACTGTGCTTTCACTTGTTTATTAATTTCCCTATACCTTAGTCTATTCGCATTATTTGGATGATGCTCCCAGCTTCTTACTGTCCAAATAATTGTGCTTTTGCTTCTCTCCAACCCCTAAATCAGATAGACTAGTTTCATGCACAGCCTTTGTATAGCTATTCCACACACTTTCTACATCACAGTTTTGTAGGCTAGATCTTTCAATAGGACCTGAACAACTCATTCTGGTAAATTCTAGCAGTATCAGTACTGCTCAATTCTTCAGTGTTAAATAAAGACAGTAGTGGGCCTTGCAGTACATTTTGAAGCTTTGATTGCAATGTGCTCTTAACAAGATAGTGGTCAAATCCTATCTCTGCACTTCTGTATGTCCTGGTGTTCTGTATAGAACTTGCCCATTTACTATTAATTAGAATATAACCATGTTCTTGTGGATACCATCTGGTGAGACCCAACTCTACTTGTAATTGTCTTTATGCTTAAAACAAGTGTTGGTTATTCTTAGTCCATTTAGTTACATAATTGGAGGAGTGTCTCATATTGTCACTGCAATTACCTTCCAAATTACTTCTGCTAGTAACTGGAATCAGTGCCAGCCTTGGCATTCAAATCCCTTAAAATAACTGTTACATCACTTTTCTTAATTTATAGCTTTCATCCCACTTTTAAATTTAGCATTTAGGAGCCTTGCATTAATATCCAAGAAAAGCACACTTGCATTTACACCTTGCAGATGTTTGCCACCCTAATATCCCGATTGTATAAATCGAGTACCACCCTTCCAAATGTCAACTTTCCCTATCTTTCTTACTTCTTGTAGAACAAAAATTTCCAACTTATACCTAAGAAATTCTTCAGTAAGGATGTCAAGTAAAAAGTCTTGGTTGAGTGTCCTTATGTTCCAGGTTCCTATGGAAGGAATTTTTACTACATCTATGGGAAAATGATTTTTTATTTGTTTCAGGGCTCATAAAAAAAAAAAAAATTAGCCCCTAATCACCGGCATAAGGCAATTACCTGTCTTCCATCTCCCTTCAAGTTTAAGCCACATAAATTGAAGTCCGATGATGCTTCCAGAAGCAATGAAGTCCAGGTACCTACAGTGACCTCAGCTTTGAATTAGTCACCAGGTGATATTATGTATCATTTGTATCAATCTACCTGAGTCAAGTAGCTCAAGCAAACAGAGGGACACAACAGCAGCTTCTTTTTCACAAAGGCTTATCAGTGTAGCAGTGTTTATTCTGTATCCAAATTCAAAACCATAACAAAATCCAATCTTATTAAATGATCCACATGATCCCTATGAAGCTGACCACTCATCAGCAGAGTTTACAAATTATACAGTGGTAGATGGCATTTCCTCTTACTACAGATGCTATGCTTATACCAGCAGTACTTGGTCACACAGCCGTTTTTGTGACAACAAGTTATACTACTAGATGGTGGAGTTGGCAATTAGCTGAGAGAGGCTATATTTTATTTTATTCTTTATTGACCCTTATGACCCAGATCTACAAAACTTAATACAGATCCCTATTATATCTCCCATTATATTCCCATGAATTCTCAATTTAATACAAAAATATTGAATTCTCAGTGTTGCTATCGGCCATGGGATGCGGAAGTTGTTAGCAAGACATGTATAGGCAGTTTTGGTGAACAAGGGGTGGGTGATCATTATGTGTAATTGTAATTATAGCAATATAGATTGGAATAAAGAGATAGCATCTGGAAATGAGGAAAATTAATTTCTTGAATTCTTGGGAGAAATGATTCTTAGGTACTATGTTATGGAAGACACAGGACATGAGGATTGAGTCTTAGATCTGATAATGTTATCAGAGGATGTGATTGTGAATGGGGTGTCACATGTTCTCTCCATTCAGCAAGAGTGATCATGAGGTGATCACCTGAGTGGTGGCCATCTCAGTGAGGACATATCTGTTAGGAAAGGATATATATATATATATATATATGGAACTACAAGGTTGATTATGAAAAGCTAACAAGACAACTTGGAGCTTTTGCATATAATAAGAAGTTAAGCAGAATGGAGATAAACACTGATCGGGCACCGATTAAGAACTCGTGTTGATGCTTAATGGAGAAACACATCTAGAAGTAATAATTACTAACTGAATTTATTTAGCTTATAAATAAATTTAGGTACTATATTATTACAGCAATATTTCACCAAGGAAATCATGGATGATTTCCTTGGTGATCATGGGCACAGAGAAATACAACTAAAGCACGCACATGCAGGCACACTACTAAAAAAAAAAAAGGCAAACACAAAGTATGAAAGTTAGAATCCTACAGTCCTAGTGGGCACCATCTATTTGTGTATACAATGATGGAACCTTGCTGTAGGTGTCAAAATATGTCTTCCCATATCTGAAGTAAGGTGAGGTGACCAAATATGTTCAGAGCAAATTCAGCTTTAAAAGTCTTGCATAATCCAAAGGATGGAAAAGAGGGCAAAATTGTTCTGCTTCATAAGGGATATAATAAGACTGAAGTTTCAGATTATAGGCCAATCTATGCATCTGGGGTTGCAGTTAAAATGTTAGGAAGAGAGAGAGAGAGTAGGATGCAGAATTCAGTTGATAATAGTAATATTCTCTATGATGAGCATGCATTTGTTAAGGGAAGGTTGGTCACATTTTACCAATTTGCTTATCAGTATACTACAAAGTGATGAAGCAAGCAGGATGCATACACAGTAGTATAATTAGATTTTACAAATGCCTTTGATGACAAGTTGTGTATGGGGATATGGGTATCAGAATCACTAGTGGTGTACCACAGGAATATGTTTTGGGCCATTATTGTTTAACTTGTATATTAATGATATTTAGATGTGTTTAAGCAGAGATAAGCAGCTGATGTAAAGTTGGGAAGAATAATAAGGATTCAAGCAAAGATTGTGTTCCTACAGGAGGATCTGAATAGAGCAAGTGAGTGGAACACCAGTTTAGTGTGGCAAAGTGTAAGGTTTTGAAATATGTCGTGGATGGGATCAGTATATTGTGTGTTCTTCTGGCCAGTTTGCCTGTTTATGGAAGTGGTAGTGAACAGAGACCTGAAGTTTATGGATTGCATTGCTCAAGTTGTGAAATCTTCATATTGGATTGTGGCAGTAATAAGGAGGAGGACCTTGCCTTGCAGAAGTAAAGAGGTTATGGTTCCATCATGTAAGGCCTTAATCATGCCTCATATAGATTACTGTGCACATATTTTGTCACCTGATTTTCATGGGGGTGAGAATATATTGGAAAGGGTTCAGAGAAGATTGACTTTTTTTTAATACCACTACCACACATGAGAGGTTACATGGTCCTATAGCAAATAAATGCTATGTGCAGGCTGGTGTCAGAAGCAAAGTATTCTGTTAATAATTTTCTTAAAGAGCTGAATGTTGTAAGGATTACAATCCTTGGAATACTTCATGGAGGGACTGTTCCACAGCATTAAGGTAGATGGAATAAAAGAAGACTGGGAGTAACAGATTTAGTGAATCTGCAGTTCAGCTGTAAAAGGAAATGGGCAGCTACTGCTCATGTTCCACTAGATTAAGCAGAAATTGAGGAGAGGGAGACATAATGGATGCTAGCTCTTCTGAATAGTGCCCACAGAAATATCTGTAGAAGAGAAATAAAGTGGAAACTGACCATCTTTGATACATTTGCTGAAGGAAGTTTGTGAAAGAAGGGTTTTTCAATCAACCAAACTACTCTGAACTTAGAGAGGACTTAGGTGCAGCATGCTAAATGTGGGAGCACTGTGCCAAGGTTAGGCAGATTTGAGATTGGTACAGAGTAAGCAACTGATCAGAAGAGAAGTAATATCTTGAGTGAAAAAGGATGCCAAGTTTTCTAGAAACTAAAGGTGCTATAGAAGTGATGTGATTATGTCAGGGAAAAACACTAGGGGTGAGATTCAGTTCAAAAAAGAGAGATCTGGTCTTGACTGCTAAGTTGGGCATTATCAAAAGTGGAGAAGATATGAAGTTTTTTTCAAGAAAACATGCAAAACTGTGTTTTAAAAGTATTGAAGTGACTAGGCTGTTGTTGAATGTTTTTAACACAAACACAAGAATAGGTGATATACATCCTCTGGCCAAAAAGAAACCAAACTTTTCGAAAATAGAAGAAACTAATGGTACCACCTGTTGTATCTTTTTGTTGTCGAAAGCAGCAACCTTCATTAGTGTTGTGTCAATTGTTTATGACATTTGTTTCATTAGAAGCCGAGTTATAGTGCCAAGAGTGACAGTGTGTTTTGACAAACGGTTGGAAAATGAGTTTCAAACAGAGAGCTGTGGTTGACTTTTGTGTTAAACTTAGTAAAAGTTTTACTGAAACACATTAAATGCTTCAAAAAGCATATGGTGATGAATTCTTATCCCGTATTCAAGTTTACGAGTGGTTTAAGCAATTTCAAAGTGGTCGTGAGAACTTGAGGACGACGAAAAGACAGGCTGTCCAAAAACTGGACTGAACAAAGTTAGCATCCAAAAAGTGCATGATTTCATCAAAGAAAACCCGAATCTGTCCATGATATTGATTGAAGATGAATTGGGGATTCCAAAATCAACTGTGTGCAACATTTTGACTGAGAGTTTGGGCCTTCGTAAATTGAATTTGTGATTTGTTCCCCACAAGTTGACTGGTGACCAAAAAAATTATCGAATTGAACACTGGATTCAAGGACCTCATTAAAACCGCTTGTAAGGACTCATACTTCCTTGAAATGATTGTTGCTGGTGACGAAACATGGTGTTTTGAGTATGAGCCCGAAACAAAGTGCTGAGTAGAGACCACCAGAAGAGGGGCATCCGAAAAAAAGTCGCTTGGGGAAATCAACAGTAAAGACAATGGTGATTTGTTTCTACGATTCCAAAGGCATTATCCACAAAGAATTCGTTCCGCCAGGCCAAACAGTCAGTGATGAGTTTTATCTTGAAGTTTTGAAGTGATTGATAGCAAGAATTCGTAGTGTACGACATGAATATTGTGATGCAGGCAACTGGTCACTTTTGCACGATAATGCACCATCTCATCGTTCGAACATTGTGAGACAGTTTTTGAGCAAAAACCAAGTTTGTGTGTTGGGTCACTGGCCATACTCACCTGATTTAGCACTCTGTGACTTCTTTCTTTTCCCCCCAACTTCATTTGCCAATGAAAGGAAAGCGATACGACACCATTGAAAACGTTCAAACGGCAGTAACCATGACCCTCAACAGTATCCCAAAAGCTGATATAAAAAACTCATTTAATGAATTAATTGACTGTGTCAAATGCTGTATCAAAGCTGAGTGAGAGTATATTGATTGAAATAAATGATTTGAATAATTATAATTGGCTTGTTTTTTATTTTTTATCAAAAGTTCGATTTCTTTTTGGACAGAGGGTGTATTTGTGTTAAATAGTACTTTATTTGCAAATATTTCAGCTTGAAAATAATAATAAGCCATATTCAATTACAAAAATAAACTCTTCAAACAAATAGAAAGAACTCTGATTTGCAATCTGCCTTCTCCTGCAATCTAATTTCTACCCGGAACATTTTGAGAAAACCTTTTTCTCTTCAGTACAATCCCAGATATATTGGTGATATATTTGCAATGTGGCCTCATCCCAAAGATACACTCCTTGTGTTTCTAGAAAAGATAAATGGTCTAAATCTTAATATAAAATTCACCATGAAAGTGGTGAATTTTATATGAAGATATGTACTGCATAATTCAGCTCATCATCATCCTTCTTTTGGGGAAGGGGAGCATTATTGTGGAACACTACTGAACCATACACATGTTGTTTATTCCATCCGTCGAGACCGCTAGCTAGAATTCATAACATCCAGAATATTATGTCAAAAAAAATAAATAAATAATAAAACAGTTCCTTATATACCAGCCCCAGGAGAGTTCCACTTACATCTCCAGCATTTGTGAACCTATTTTAAGAATCTTACAAAGAAATATAACTTAACAGGGAGATTATTTCCATTCGATAAACTCTCATCTTGGCTACTTCCAACCAAAGACAGATGGTCTCTTTTTCCCCTTCTAGGTATTTACCAAGTTCCTTGTGATTGTAATCTTTATTTTAAACAAACTAGTCATTCTGTGGATAAAAGAATACAGGAGCATCTGGCACAATTTTATGTCTTTAATAAAAGTGCAGGAGTCTCATTCTCTTTAGTCATCACTAGTTTTTTTTTTTTTAATACTATAATCATATCTTGATGTTGTCACATTATATGTACATGTGGTTAATATTGTTTTAAGTAAGTTTGTTGTTAACATTCTACCCTGTATAACCTTTGCTACAGTGTGGATGGCTTGTTAGTTTCAAGCCAAAATATTTGTAAATAAATTTAGTGTTATTTAGCATTTCTTGTGTTTGTGTGTTAAAAATATTTATTAAGATAACATAAGTGTGCCTCAAAAGCATTTAGGCTATTGTTATGTTAAAATTTTGCAGGATGATTTGGATAGACTGGCAATCTGGGCAAAGGACAATAGATGTCAGTTTAATGTAACAAAGTGTGTGGTTATGCATTTTGGGGTGAAAAGATTACCAGCTCTACACCACATTGATGAAACTGTACTCCGGGAATTGACAAAGCCAGACATTTGGGAAGTGGATAGGGAGTTAAAGTTTAGAGAACACATAGCAAAAGTAGCTAAAGCAGCTCATCAGATTACTTTTTTGATGAAGAATAATTTGCCAAGCAGAGACAAGCAGGTTATTATTCCTCTTGATCGAAACTGGTTTTATAGACACTGGTTGACAGGCAGAAAAGAGGTGAAATGATTGAGACATACAAATTACTGAAGGGTTTTTACAAGATTAATACAGAGAAGTTTTTCAGAACAGGTCGTGCTTAATATGATGTTTTACTTGATGAGCCTATGGATACCATGGTGTCCATAGACTCATCAAGTAACAATAATAATATTGTATAATAACATTGTAACCCCCCACTGAAGGATGGTCTAGAGCCGGGGTCGGCAACCTTTTGAGTCGGAAGAGTCAAAAATTACAATTTACAAAATTTCAAAGTTTTTAAAGAGCCACAAAATTTTAAAAAGTTTTTAAAGAGCCACAAGATCTTATTGTCTTCAAGGCATTTTTGCACGGCATTCGCTATATCTTCCCCTCTAGTTTGTCCCGAGAGCGGTAGCAATCCTAGAAGTTCTTTTGGACCTTGGGAAGACATATATCTGACAAAAAGGGCAACTTGTGCCGTGTCTTTTATGTCGCAAGACTCATCTATAGCAAGTGATAAGGCAGAAGAAGGTTGAATATCTTCCACCTGCAAATATGTTACATTTGAAGACATTTTAGCTATTCTATCTTGTACTGTTTTAGCGGATACGAGAAGCTGGGCATAATGAAATATAATTTATCAAAAAACATTTTACAACGATATTTCCCAATTAAAAATACCTACCTAAATAAAATAAATAATTCTCTAATAATTTAATTATTAAAATAAATAATTTAGACACGAAACACTGTTTGTCTCACGTACTGATTGACTATAAGTACATAGTTTCGTCGCATCTGTGGTCGCCTCCCGTGTGCGGTGATCGCCGACTGGCACGAACGGACTTGTCAGAACATGTTTATCACGGCGCAGTCTGCACATTTTAGTTTTTTTTTTTAATTTTGGCAAATATTAGATACTTAGTTTATGAGTAAAGGTGTTATGCCCAGCTATGCCGAAATCAATGAAAATTGCCAAACATATAAACTTCCGAGAGCTTCCGACGGACTGACGACAGTGACGATGCGTGTCACGGGGGAGGGGTGCGGTGAAAAGCGAGTACAAGTGGCTGAGAGATAGAATCGGTGCCTAATCCTCGTTAATCGATTCAGAACGATTTTTAAAATTTTTTTTTTTGATAAAATAAATAATATTTGCGTATGGAACTAAAGAGCCGCATCTTCACATCCAAAGAGCCGCATGTGGCTCGGGAGCCGCAGGTTGCCGACCCCTGGTCTAGAGAGCACTATTTGGGGTACTTATCAGATGAGCACTGTAAGGTTGTTGTATGAGTAGAATGAGTGGAGCTTGCTATCATCAGCAAAACTGTGAACAGGGTTTGAATTCAATGAGAGCAGGTCGTTTATATATAATGAGGAAGAGGGTGGGTGAAATGACAGAACCCTGAGGAATACCTGCATTGACTGGAAAATATTAAAAGAGAATACCTTCCATCATTATATGTGGTGAACAATCTGAGAGAAAACTGGCAATCCAACAATAAAGGGAGGAAGGAGACCATAAGATGGCAGTTTGCTATCAATATGCTTTTGAAATGTCAAATGCAACAGCACTTATTTCTCCAACATTTTCCATGGCACATGTTAAGATGTAGGTGATGTAGGCCAGAAGATCTGATATGGATCTTTATTGGCAAAATCCATATGCAAATAGTGACATCACACACACACACACAGATCCCACACAGATGATGAAGACAGATTGTATCTTCCTTTACCTGGAACATGCTCCCGTAACCTTCTGCCAGAAGGACATCAGAAGAATCTCAAACAACTTGGTTACCAAAAAGACTTCCTGTCCTGATGGAATCCCACCAGATTGTTGATTAGTTGACAGTTCTCCAGATGCCGAAGTAGTTAATTGTTAATGACCTTCTCCATTACTTTGGATAATATTGAGGCGAGAGCAATAGGTCATTTGTTCTCATCTCACCTTTTTTTTTCTTTTTTTTTCTTTTTTTTTTTTTTTTGGAATTGACTGTACATACATGGACTTGTTTCCATGCTGCAGGGTGGATGCCAGTTAAGTATAATATAGTGTATAGATGATAAAAAATAGGTGTTAGTTCAGGATCACATATCTTTTGAGCACAACTAATAGGATTCCATCAGGACAGGGGGCCTTTTTGGCATTCAAGTTGTTCAAGATTCTCGTGATGTTCCATGTAAAGGAAGATACAATTTGGATGAGAAAAATGATGCCAGGAGCTCAGCCTTTTCTTTATATGATATTATCATTGAATGAAAAAGACAAAAGTTATGCCCAACAGCTTTTGCAAGACATGAGTGTCACTAGTACAGATAGTGAGATTTCTACATTTAGTCTATCACAGTTAGAATTGGAGTCCTAAGTCTGACTAGTGTGGGTTATGAGGATAGATTGCAGGAATGCCATTTACAGAGCCTTGTGAATAGGAGAAGATATGATTGAGACACAAGTTAGATGTTGTTACTAGGTTAATGTGGAAGAGATTTTTCATAGAATGGAAGGAGAGATAAGATACCAACAAGAAGCCATCCCTAGAAACTATGCAAGTTGAGTGTAAGCAAGGGGAGGGAGTAGTAAGTTCTTTGCATGGAGAGGTTGATTAGTAGACTGCATTGCCTGAGTGTGGAAATATTAAATGTGTTGAAGGTGTGATACTGAGGACCTCTCATAATGAGTCTTTTGATTCCATGAACATCTGATGTTACAATAATAATAATAATTCACAAACTATTGAATGTAGTAATATTTGGCAGATTTGTGATAAGAAAATGAGGTGGCTCAGACTATTATTACACTAATTCATTGGGGGATAGTGTTCCATCTTTGTTCTTTCCCTTCTATCTCAGTTGAAAAAGTAATTCCATTGCACTTATTCTTTCACATGAAACAAAGCTTCTTAGGATGGAAAGAGCTTGCTTACAACCAGATTACAATCTAGTGTCCTTCTGGAAAAATGCTTTAGATCTGTAGACATTAAAAATATTGTTCTCCTTAAGCTGTAGATTTGAGAGTAAAACATCACCACAATATACTTTCAAAGTAAAAAAGAAAAAAAAGTATAGTAATTTGGTAAGTAAAAAAAAAAACATCTTTTATTCATCCTTTATGTACCTCATTTTGCATTATTACTACATTATGGAAAAGTTATGAGACTTACAAAAGATACATATTTAATAAAGGATACTGTTATAAATAGAGGGGGTTATTTATTAATTATTATCAATCCTCATTTGTTATGAGATTTTTTTCTATAACGATTATTTCTATTTCTGAGTTTTTTATATATGCACAAGGAATCAATTCCGATTGGTGCAATGACTTTTAACTCTTTCTTTCAGAATTCCGAAAAATCACTGACTCAAGACCAAATACAAAATATACACATTTAATAAAACAAAAACAATATATACACTTCGAATAAAATTACACAACTAACTACAAAATTAACTGGATCTAAGGCCTTTTAAAATAAACTTACACTTTAGAGATCACCTATTCTCTGACTCATTCTATTACTAGTTGGTTTAACATATACTTAATCACGTCTACTACACTAAACACCTTGTTTACACAATAACAAAATGTTCATAGTCAGTTTCTTTGTTAAGGCCTTTTTTCCGAAGATATAAGATTCTCTTCTTCTTTGCCATGGGATCCTTTCTCGTCACCCTTATGTAGCACACATTATTCCTCCTGACTCTGAAGTATAAGTATTCTTACATCATGCAGTTCAGTTTGTTAATTTTTGTACTAGCAAAAAAGATTTCTTCTACTGCTTTATCTAAGTTGCTAAATTCCGTCTCCTTTTCCAGTAGAAATAACAGATAGATCCGCCGTCCTTAAGACAGATGAAATTTTCCAATCAACATTTCCTCGAACATTCCTATAGAACGTCAATTGCAATATTTTCTTTTATTTACCAATACTTATTTACAGTCTTAACTCCTCCACTTTAAAGGCTCACAGTTCTACGATTCCTTTTTCGGAATCTTCTATTAATATTCCTCCCACTGTCACATACAAGTAAATAAACTTCGTAAGAACAAAATTCCTCTGTCTGCATTCCTAAACTTCCATTAACTCTCTCTCTTGTTTTTCCTCCATTACTTTGATACTGAATGCTCTCTCTGTCAGCTGTTAATCACCCATCAAACTCCTCGGCGAGCATGCACACTCCATGAAAGTGAGTGTCAAACAAGAAGTTAGGTATAATGGCTGACTTGTCGTCTCCGTTAGCATTATTACTATTATTACACCCTCCATGGAGTCGACAAACTCATCATGGGAGGTTCATTCAACATAATTATCATATAGAATCTTAAAATCCTTAACTTTGAATTAAGAACACATTCCGGTAATGTGTTCCATTCACTGACAATTATCCATGTAAAAAATCTACTCCTCACACCCTCTTCACCACACTTTTACATAACTTCCAGGAATGACCTCTGGTTCTTCCCCTCACCTTCTACTCTTTTTAGAATCCACTCTGGATTAATCTGATAAAATCCTCTCACTAACTTAAATGTCTCTGTCATATCACCTCTCTTCCTCCTATCCACCAAGCTGCAATCCACATTTCTTAAACCTCTCTCCATAGCCAGCATTCCAAACTCCTCATATTGTCATAGTTACTTGTCTCTGGACTCTCTTCGATGTCTCCACATCACGTTGAAAAAACAGGTGACCAGATCTGAGCACAGTAGTCCAAGTGTGGTCTGAACAGTGCCTTATGCAGCGGCACAACCACTTCCTTATCCTTACATGTTAGAGTACTTCTTATCATAGCAGAACTATGATGTGCAGTCCTTGCAACACTAGCAATATGCCCTCTAAACTTCAGTCTACTGTCAATCATCACTCCCAAATCTCTAATCTCATCCACTTCCTGTAGTACCATCAGTATAGTACACAGCCTTATATTTTTGCAAAATGCAACACTTTGCACTGATATTAAAACTACAACTCCACTCATTTGTCCAAGCAAAAAGTCTATTCAAATATTCCTGAAGGGATTTAACATCAGCGGTGCTACTTATAATTCTTTCCAACTTTGCATCATCAGCAAATAACTGAAGATCCCCAGACAGTCCACATGATATATCGTTTACAAACAAGTTAAACGGCAGGAGCCCAAGAACAGAACCCTGGGGCATGCCACTGGTTACCCTCCTTTTTTGAAACACTGCTCCATCATATACAATCTGCTGGTATCATTCATAGAGCCAATCTCTGATCCATCTAACCAATATATTATCTATTCCCATCCTCTGCAGCTTGTGCACCAACTTATCATGTGGTAATCTATCAAACACTTTTGCAAAGTCTAAGAATATCACTGTATATCATTCTGCCTTATCTAGCACACTTGTTATCTTATCATAAAATGCAAGTAAATTACTAAAACAGAACCTACCCTTTACAAATCCATTCTGACCATAACAAAGAATGCTATGTCCATCAACCCAATTCTGTATTCTATTCCTTACAAATCTCTCCAACACCTTGACCACAACTGCAGTTATACAGACTGGCGTATAGTTGGAGACTTCTGTCTTAGAACCATGCTTGTGGACTGGTACTATTTTGCCTTTCCACTCCTTAGGAACCCTACCCACTGCAAGACTTTCATTAAATAACCAGGGCAAGGGCATAACCAACTGTGGTGCACATTCCTTAAGAATACGTTGTGATACGTAATCGATTCCCACAGCCTTATTCACATCCGATACACCTCTGTTTCCTTTGCTTCCAATTCTCCTAATACTTGCCTCTCTTCTGTGGTGCACATTCCTTATTCACATCTGATACACCTCTGTTTCCTTCACTTCCAATTCTCCTAATACTTGCCTCTCTTCTATGTATAATATACGCTGATAAAGTGCTCATTCAATAATTCTGCTATATCCTTTGCAGCTGTTAGTCTGCTGCCATGACTATCCACCAACGTTAATCTGCCATAATTGTTTTTCCTCTTGCTTGTTAAAATTCCTTTGACCAGCCATTTTCCTCTCATACTGCACCTTTTCTTTCTTTACCATGCTCGTCACCTTTCTAGCCTGCACTTTATATTCTTCATGGATCCGATCACCACCAACTGTCTTGTACCTCCTCCATAACATTTTCTTTTCCAGCACAGCTTACTCAATTCAACCAGAAAAGCTCACGTATGGAGGTATAAAAGTCTTACAGTAGCTGCACTGCATAGTTCAGAGAGACTGACTGAGGGACGAATTCCAGATGATTGGAGTAGAGATCTCATAGTACCCATATACGAGGGTAGTCTGAAAAGTTCTCAGCCTATTAATGAAAAAAAAAAAAAAAAAAATTATAATTTCAATTTTTTTTTTATTTTTCAACATAATCTCACTTAAGACATTTATTCCAGCGATGCTCCAGCACCATCATCCCATCAAACACAGCACTTAATAATTTTAAACCACAATAAAATTTCTGAAAGTAACACAACTATCCAAATTCAGTAAGTACATACATTTTTTTAAATGCTTCACATTTCATTTTGACAAAATAACATCAATAACGGCACATCGCAAGTGCCAACAATGCATGTTATGAAACCAAAACTAATAATGTACTAACATAAACAATTTGAATAAATCAGTGGCAGCTCATGGTTTGAAATCGTGGGAGTGTTGCAACTTTCGAAACATACATACACACTGTAAGTATTATAGGGGTTTGGATAAAATATCAAAATTATGGTTAAAATTTAAAAAAAAAAATTAAACATGAAAAAATATTGAAACTAATACTTAAAAATAAAATATATTCTTCTTGTTTTGTTTCATGAAAAAATATTGTTTATTATCAATAAAATTATATAGTTTAGTATAATTCGAAATTACTTAAAAATTCTGAGGTCATAATTGTCAATAATCCCAAAAATGTTCTAAAAATAAAAACTATAACAAATGTTGTCATTAATTGTAATGTCCAAATATTTAAAGAGACGGAGTAAGCCCTACGAATAGTCTACTACTGGTGTAAACTGCATATAAACCACAGTGGAACTGCGTGATGGACAGTGCTACATTACACTAATAGCTCGCATTTCACTATGATGTGCATATGCTTGCTCGTGTAGCAATATGACACTGTGGTAAACACAGTGCTACTAAGTGCTACAAGATGGATTTTTATTAGTTTTTATACAAAATAAGAGAATTGTATAGGATTGTTGATGATCAAATTAAATATTACACTCAAATATAAATAAATTAATAAATATATTTATATATCGAGAAAAATTGGTGACGCTGCAGTTCCACAGTGCCTGTGCACGAACATTTTTACCAGGGGCATGCATAGGCATGCTCCTGGTAAAAATATTCAGAATTTTAAATTATGACTATTTTTACAATACCACATTTGTATTTAGATGCAGAGATATCTAAATACATAATGCAATATTTCATTTGAGACCATAATATCTGTTTGTAGAATATTTTGAGACCTTTGTTTCAGAAAAATCCATGTACAAGATGTTACATTTATTTATAAGTATGAGGCTTTAGTCCTAATAGGAATATAATATAGTATATAGTATTTATTATCCATGATAAACAATGAACTTTTGATGCTTGTTCCTATGTATTATTTATTCTTTTGTATTGTTTTAGCCATTAAATCTTCAGAATATTCACCAAGAACTAAAAGATACAGGAATAAAAATATCTCAACAAAAGCTCATGAATTTCTTGCATAATGAAGTAAGTTCCATTAGTGGATTTCTTTTTTAAAGTGGCACTTCAGTTATTATTTTAATTTTTATTGTAAACAATCCTTGAATTGAAATACTGCATTATAGAAAATTTTCAGCACAAATTATATTGAATATTTTGTCTTTTTTTTTTCTTTTCCACTTTTAAAACATAGTACATTGCACAATCAAAGCATGACTGAATAATTTCTTTATATAAAGATGCAGAATACATGAGGTTAAAGATATATCAGCATACAGGAATAATATAAAGTCAAGCATCATCAAAAACACAGATTGTTATTTTCTTTCATTTAGCTGAAAGTACAAACATGCATTATATTCATGGAGCTTTTTATAGAACATAGTGATTGATGTAAATTAGGCATATACAAAGAAGGATGTAAAAATCTGTAAAATTTTGGAGCAAAAATATAAATAAATAAATAATGCCAAAGTTGTTAAATTTAATTGCCTCTGTAACTCATTTGGTAACAACATTGTTCTTTGGTTGGATAAACCTTAGTTCAAATTCCACCTGAAGGCTGCAAGCTTTATTTATTTATTTTTGTTTTTTTTTCCATCTTGCAAAACAGGCAATCAACTGGACAGAGAACACAGTTAACAGACCTAATATATTAACCTCACAGCCTTTATTTCTTCAGCCATAACTAGTTCTTGAGACTAACACATGGGAAATTACAAAGATAAATGTCATGAAATAAACTAAACAATTTAAAAAGAAATTTTATTATCATGAATGCACCTATTTTACACTGGTTTCTAAATTGAGGAAAAGAAAAATTGTGATAACTCTGGGGGGACATACAAAAGGTATATCATGTAAAAAGTAATGCCAAATCTGGTTATCATATACAAATGAGTGGCACTGTCAGCAGTATATGCAAAAGAACCACAGCATAAAATACAACTACAAGTGGATAACTGATCTCATTATATGCTTGTCAAAATAGGAGTGCTACCTTGAATCAGCTACGATATGATCTCCTGTCAGGAACAGGAACATCGGTATCTGCTTCTACCCTGCACAGAAGGCTTTACAAAGGTGCCTGTATACTAGGCGACTCGTAGTCTGCATACCCCTGTCCCCCAGGCTACAAGAGAGAAAGTTTGAAAAATCCCCCCCCCCCTGCAGGCTCTGCATCAACTGGACCTAAGACCAATGGGCATCATTATTGCTTATAGAGGAGTCCTGATTTGCACTACAAAGTGCAGGTGTGCTCTGATCAAGAGAGAACCAGGAACACTTATGGTGGAGGTAATATGATGGTTTGGGTAAGCATCTTGTTGGGTGTATGCTTTTTTTTTTTTTTTTTTTTTTAATGTTGAGCCCCATACACAGGAGGTTGGTTGGTCAACCTATAGTACATTAGTACCGTGTATGGGTGGTGGGTTGGGAAAGGAGGAATTTGTTTATTTGATTTGAATGACTTTAAATTGTATTCCTTGGGAAACACAGCAGGTGGGAGACTGTTCCACAGTGCAGCAATTGCAGGGATAAAGGAAGAGGAAAAGAAACTTGTTCTGTTTGTTTCTAGGTGAACTGTGAAGGGATGTTGTGCAGCAGCTGTACATGTTCCAATGAGTTTAGTACTGAGCAGAGAAATTATTGATGATATTTCCGATGAGCATTTCCCGTGGAAATATTTGTAGAATATACATACTTGCAGAGACCATATGTCTGTGTGAAAGGGGGTGGGAGTTGGTTAAGGGATGGATCATTGATAAGTCTAATTGCTCTCCTCTGTATTGAGTCGAGCATTTGGAAAGGCTTTTTAGGGGCCTCACCCCATATGTGAGAGTAGTATTCAATAGGTGGGCGGATTTGTGACTTGTATAATGTTAATAGCTGTTCGGGGGTGAAGTAACGTCTTGGCGAAAAAAGAACTCCTAGTTTTTTTGAGGATGAGGATGCAATGTTTGAGATATGTTTATGCCAGGAGAGGTTTGATGTGAGGGTGATTCCAAGGAGTGAGATCTCAAATTGTCTGGAGATTTGGGTGTCATTAAAAAGGATATTGGGAAAAAATGGTTCTTTTTTATGGGAAATAGTACAGAACTGGGTTTTATTGGCATTGAAATTTATGAGGTTATCTGAACCCCATTGGAGGATGGCTTGGAAATCGGAGTTGAGGGTCACAGTGGTCGATGTTCTGTAGGTTGAGGTGAGTTGTGTAAGGTAAGGCTTATTAAATGCAAGCGAAGAGTGTAGTGCACTGTCATCTGCAAAACTGTGTATTGGGTTGGAGGTCAATTGCAGTAGATCATTGATATATAGCAGGAAGAGGGTTGGTGAGAGGACAGAACCTTGTGGGACCCCAGCATTAAGTGGTGAGAGGATAGGGAGCCATCCACCATCACACAGAGTATGTGTCCAGACAGAAAACTGGCGATCCACCTACAGAAGCCCTGGGGGTTAGACCAAATGATGGTAGTTTGCCTAGTAGGCCTTTGTGCCAAACCTGGTCAAAGGCTTTGGAGATATCTAGTGCAACCACTTGAGATTCGCCAAACCTCTCCATAGCCTTCGTCCAGTGATGTGTGACATGTGTGAGTAGATCTCCTGTTGATTGGCAGTGGCAGAATCCATACTGGCAGTCATTTATTTGGTGAGTGTCTTCAAGATAGTGTAGGAGTTGGGAATTGATGATTTTTTTCATTACCTTCGATAGGACTGAGGTAAGCGAGATAGGACGGTAATTGGATGGCAGTGACTGTCACCCTTCTTGGGGATGGGTTGAATATAGGCCAATTTCCAGTTTGTGGGATAGATTCCAGTGGAGTAGGAGAGTATATATAGATGACATAGGATAGGGATCAGTTCTGGAGCGTAAACTTTCAGAACAATTGGGGGAATGCCATCGGGACCAGGAGATTTTTTTGTGTCTAATTTGGACAGTATTTTTCTGATCTCATCCTGGTGTCTGGAATGGTACTGACCTGTATGTGCTTTCTTGCAGAACACGTGAACACTGCAACTTAGAGAATAGGATCCCTATGTTCATCTGCACTTGTATGTGGATATAGGTACGATAGGGGAGACATTTATCCTACAAGTGATAATGCTGGTCAGCCAGGTCTCCTGACCTTTATCCTATTGATCACGAATGGGATGCTCTAGGTCAGGGTTTCCCAAATTGTGTTCCACAGAAAGTGAATGAGTGTTCCGTGAAAAATTATCAAAATTAATATTAATATGAGGCTGGAATGGTTTTAAATGCTGCAACTCTAACCAAGGTGTTTCATTAAAATTTCAGGAATTTGTGAAGTGTTCCGTTGTAGGAAAAATTTGGGAAATGCTGCTCTAGGTATATGTGTTGCTAGTATCAACCTACAATATCTACACCCCAAAACTTTGAGGGACTTAGGAGAGATTTACAGAGCAGTGGTTGCCATTACCAACTGAGCTCCTGGATACTATCATAAACAGTATGAAACATCATGAGCACCGTATTGCTGCAAGTGATGACCACTTCTCTTAGAGGCACTTTGACAATCTCATTTTGGCTTCTTGTTTTTGATTGTTGTCTTCATATACCCATTTGTTCCTGAATTATATTTTTATTTACAATTTTTGTGGGCGTTTCTTTCACATCTCATATCATACTGCTTTTCACCAATTGCATAAAAATTTGTTACACAGTTTTTGAGTTAATTATGATTTTTCTCTTTATTCCTTAATTTATGGAATTCTTTGTAGTTCTAACATTAAATTAATATTTAATCACAAACCTATACACCACTGAATGAAATCAAGAGTGAAGTATTACCTATTATTCCTGAACATCTGATACAGTACCACAATTGTAACAGAATAACTTGTTGGGTGTATGCACTGACCAGTATGTGCTTCCTTACAGAACCATGAGCACTGCAACTTAGAGAATAGGATCCCTATGTTCATCTGCTTACAGGTGCGATAGTGGAGGCATTTATCCTACAAGTGATAATGCTGACCATTATCCTCTAAACTTCTTGTGTTTTAAACCAGTATTGTTAATCATAGTGCCTGAAGTCCTTAATAGTATTTTTTGACTCGTATATCTACACTCTGTCAACAGTTTTACAGAATTAGGTCTTCATTCATGTACAGTAATACTAGAGAATGAAGAGGAGGAAAATGTGCTTCCAGTTAGTCTGGCCATTTTACAGGATTTTAAACCAGAATCTTCAAAGTATAAAAATACTTCTCAAGGAACAGGACATTGGAAACAATTGTAATGGGAAGGGAGACATATCTGCAGTGGTAAATTTTTAGGGGGGGGGCCCGGAATCCCCTTTCGAGTCATCAGAATTCAAGGAGAACCGACCTACCAGTCCGGAACTCAGGGGGAATTGGGCGCTGTAGGCACCGGGGTGGAACCCCCCTTTTGAGTCATCAGAATTCAAGGAGAACCGGCCTACCAGTCTGGAACTCGGAGGGGGGGGTGCCAGGGGGAAGAACTCCCTTTCAAGTCTTCATAATTCAAGGAGAACCGGTCTACCACTCCTGAACACGTGGGGGGGATAGTCGCCCAAACCCCCCATGTTCCGGACGTATACTAGAGGCATAGCCTCCCTAGTGTGTGTATATATATATTGAAGAGTATTGGTGATAATCCACTTCCTTGAATGAGATCTCTATTGGTTTCATTATTAATTTTAATTTTAATATAGCTTTCTTCCATTATATTTGCTGTTGCTTTTGTGGTTTGAGGTGAAACTTTCAATTCATACAGTATATTGATTAATTTTCTGTTGATTTGATCATATGCTTTCTCATAATCTAGAAAGGCCATATATGTTGGCAGGTTAAATTCTATTCTTTTTTCTATAATTTGTTTGAGTGTAAATGTGGGATCTGTGCAGAATCTTCCCTTCCTAAAGCCGCATTGTTCTTCTCCAATAATTTCCTCAGCCCATGGTGTTAATTTACTTTTAAATATATCTAGATATATTTTATAGCATATATTTAATAAGGATATTCTTTTGTAGTTTCCATAATCTTTTCTATTTTTTTTTTAAATATGTTTATGACCATTGCTGTCTTCCATTCTTGTGGGATGTTTCCTTCTTCCCATATTCTGTTTAGAAATTTAATTAATCATAATTGAAATGGTTTATAGCTGTATTTGTATAGTTCTGAATTTATTCCATCTTCTCCTGTAGCTTTCCTATTTTTTAGTTTTTCCAGTATTTTCTTTAGATCATTTAACTGTATTGTTTCTTCATTTGTTTCTTGACTTATTACTTGTTTTATTTCAATTTGATCACTATTGTTTAGAAGCTGGGTGTAGTGATTTGTCCATTCTTTTGTGAAGGGGCCTTCTAATTATAGATGATCCTTTGTTTCTTGAGTCATTTTTTTAATGATTTTATAGCTCTTTAGTTGAGGTCCATTTATGTCATTCTCTAATCTTGATACAAATTTTTCCCAGTCTTGTCTTCTGATTTTCCTGGTTTCTCTTCTTGTTATAGCTCTGATTCTTTTATATTCTATTTCATTTCCTATGGTTCTGTCGTTTAACCATTTAAGGTGGATTTGTTTTCTCTTTCCTATTAAAGATTCTATTTCTGGGTTCCACGTTCTTAATCCTTTCCTCTTTCTTTGCAGTTTTGTTCCTGTGGCTTCATATGCTGCTTGTTTTACTATTTGTTTAATGTTTTGCCATTCATTTTCTATATCTGTATCTTCTTTTATTTTCTTTGTATGATTTGTAAGTCTTTGATATAGTTCTCTGATTCTATCTTGCTGTAACAGTTCTATCTTAAATTGCTCCTGTTTTTGTTTTTGTGTTCTTGTATTGTTTCTATTTCTCTGGTTTGGGATCTTAATAGTACTGATTAATAAATAGTGAGTCAATATTGCATCCTCTTTATACTCTGCAATTTCCTACCAGTTTCTTTAGTTTTTCACCCACTATTATATAGTCAATGATGCTTTTATATCCTCTGGCTTCTCATGTATATTTATGTATATCTTTATGTTTAAAGAAGCTGTTGGTAATTTTCAAACTATTATAGGCCACAAATTCCTTGCGTTTTCTTCCATTGTTATTTATGGTGTTTTTTCCTTGATTACCTATTAAATCTTTAAATGTATTTGATCCAATTCTAGCATTAAAATCGCCTGCAATGATTAAGTAATCTTGTTTATTAGTGTTCTGAATTATGTTTTGGAGGTTTTTATAGAATTCTTCTGTTTCAGATTTTTTTTCCTTCTTCGGGTGCATATATTCCTATGATTGTAATAAATTTCTTATTTAAGTCTAGCTGTTATTATTCTTTCAGAGATCCAATTATATGATTCAATTTTGTCTTTCCATTTATTACTGATCATGATGGCTATACCTGCAGCTGCTCGTTTTTCATTGGGTATGCCACTGTATATTAAACTGTAGTCCTGAAGTTCTGTAGAGCCTTTGAATTTTTTTCTTTGTTTCTGAAATTACTGCTATTTCTGTCTTCATTTCTGTTAGAGCTTTTTGTATTTCTTCGACCTTGTGATTGATGTCTCTTATGTTTACTATTCTGATCAAGGAGAAAACACCATAAATAACAATATCCAGTTCATAGTCCTTTTTTCTACTTCCGTTTCATTATCCGGTTTTTATTTCTTTGAAATTTCTGAGTAAAAGAATTTGTCAGCTGGGCTGGTTACCTACCATCCACACCTAGTCTGGTGATGGGGCTACCATCTTAGGGCCTCCCAGACATGCCCGCTTTGGTCCGGACTGCTTATTGGGTATTTGCAGCCAACCACTATTTTTGATGGCCATTCCCCCTATCCGCCACCTGGAGATCCGCTTGGTCACAGTAGCTCTGCTCCAAGATGGCATATTAAAAGACCTATTTAATCTTGGTTTGAGGGGACACCTTCCTATTTTTATTAAAAACTTTCTATCCAGCCGAGTCCTTCAAGTCCATATGGGAAGCACATCATCAAGAAGAAGGAGTTCCTCAAGGCTCTGTCTTGAGTGTGACCCTCTTCACTATTAAAGTGCAATTACTGAACAGCTTCCCCCCCCCCCCACACACACACACAATAAGCAATTGCCTTTATGTTGATGATTTCACAATTTGCTGTCACTCATGCAGTATGAGAGTCATCGAAAGACAACTTCAACAAGTAGTTGATCATGTCTCTTCATGGGCCTGTCGTGGGTTCAGGTTTTCTGCAGAAAATCTCTCTGCTTACCCTTCTGCTGGAAATGCACTTTTCATCCTGATACTGATTAAAGAATGGGACAAATTATTCTCCTAATAGTTCTCAAGGCCAAGTTTCTCGACTCATCTTTGACAGAAAGCTAATATTCTTTACACACATTTGTCAACTTCTGGAAAAGTGCAGAAAAGCATTGGATATCCACTACACTCTATCCTCTACAGAATGGGAACACTGATCAATGTTCCTTGCTCTGTGTTTATCATACACTTGTACTTTCAAAGCTTGATTATGGGTCTCAGGTTTACAGTTATGCAAGGGAGAGCATGCTCTGGCAGTTGAGCCCGATCCATCATCAGGGTATCCGATTAGCTACCAGAACTTTTTCGCACATCAGCCTTTATGTTGAATCAAATGATAGGTGAAAACTTTTGTCTCTTAATTTTGCCCTAAAATAAAGTCCCTTCCAGATTATCTTCCACAGACTAGTCTCTTTTCTCCACATTGGGAGGTTCAATATCACACACGTCAGATTGCCATTCATCCTTTTGGTATGCACATTACACAGGCTATGGAAACTATTGGCATGAACATTGACATCATTACCTGCACAACAAAACAGCATTCCTCCATGGCAAGCCTGCACCTCTTACTTTGTCAACTACAGAAGTCTCATACTCCATCATCTGTCTACCTTCAATTGTTTAATACACACACACACAGATCAGCCCGCTCTGATTTCTTGCTGACGTGTGCTGATGGTTCAAAATCAGAGATCTATGTTGGCTGTGCTACTATGTTTCCTAACATTATTATCTCTAACCAGATCTCAGTAATTATGCAGCATAGTTGCGTGCCATTCAGCTCACACTTGTGCATATAAAAGAAAACGCCTTTAGAGTTCTTTACAGATTTTCTCCTCTCCAGTGTATAATCTACATCCAATGCTTGGTGAGATGTTACAACTTTTGTACAAAATAAAGTCCCTTAATTTTGATGTTTGGTTGTGTTGGATTCCCAGCCACACTGGAATTAAGGGAAATAATATCGCATATACAGCTGCTATATCATCTCATACTTTTTTGATTTTGATTGACATTCTGTTTGACAGTACCGTATACTGACTACACAGTTTATAAAATCAAAGGCAGTACACCCGACGGGAAGCACTGAAAAATTGCATTATTTTGAAGTTGTTCTTGCTAGGCTCTGCATTGGTCATGGTCATCTTACACGTTCTTATTTATTCAGGGCTGATGACTCACCTATATGTGCAAAATGCAATGCTAGCCTCACCATTAGTCATATTCTGGTAGAGTGCTAGAATTTCACGAGAGAGAAATGGCATTTTTACTTATCTGGCTGAACCTCTATACACTCGTGCAGATTATAACAGACTCAGACAAATTGCATGATGTTTTTAAATTTCTACAAAGAATTAATTTATGCAAACACATTTGATTATAAATTTGTTTGTATGTAGATACCACATTGTAGATATTAAGCCTTGTACATACATTTTATTTACTCATTTATCTTCTTATAACTGTATATTAATATATCTTGTATACATAACTGTTTTTTAATACCTTTAATATATAGATACTCCTTTTTTTTTTTTTTTTTTGTACATAACTATTTATCAATATCTCTACTATGCAGACATTTAACACTTTGTACGAGGGTGGTCTTAAAAGTTCTCAGCCTAACAATGAATTTATAATTTCAAAATTATTTTTATTTTTCAACATAATCTCCCTTAAGACCAATACGTTTATTCCAGTGATGCTCCATTGATGTTCCAACAATTCATAGTGCAGATCCCTTAATTTTCCCATTGCCAAAACACCTTTGTGTGCAGGGGCATCATCCTGATGAAAAAATTTTTTTCTTCTGCAAACCAGGTCTTTTCTCACCAATTTTTTCGTCTAATCTGGTTCAAAGATTGGAATAATATTCCCTGATTATTGTTTTACCCTTTTCAAGATAATTGATAAACAAAATAGCTTTAGCACCACCAAAACACCGATGTCATGACCTTTCGTGCTAATGGAACCGATTTTGTCTTCTTTGGCACTGAACAACTGGCTTCTGTCCACTGTTTTGACTGCTGTTTGGATTCTGGTGTGTAATGGTGAAGCCAACTCTCATCCATAGTAATAAATTGATGCACAAAATCAGTTTTGTTCTTGTTAAAAATGCACTGTTCAGAGATGTGCGAGTGTGTTTTTGATCTGCTGTGAAAGTGCGGCACCTATCTTTTTCATTTGCAAAGCATTCTTCATGCAAAATATATCCTACATTCTTTTGAAATGCCTATAGTCTTAGCAATTTCATGCACTTTGATTTGCCATCATCCAATATCATATCGTGCACTGATCAGTGATTTCTGGTGTTGTTACACTTTTTGGATGTCCTTTACGTGGATCATCTTCAAGACTGGTATAACCGTGTTTAAACTCGGCAGCCCATTTCTTAATTGTCAAAAACGAAGGAGAAAAGTGCCCATAAATTTTTATGAACTTTGAATGAATTTTTTTCTGCATTAAGCCTTCTTTTACAAAGAATTTTATAACTGCACGATACTCGATTTTATCCATTTCAAGGGATGCAGACAACACGTTTGCTTCAGACAGCTGTATAAAACAAACTACTTGATAGAATGACTCGTAATTTCATATGGATGTATGACAGATGTACCAACTTTAAAAAAAAAAATCATTCCGATAGTGTTGCCATGTAGGTCGAGGCCAAGAACTTTACAGACTACCCTTGTACATGCTGTGTACTGCTGTAACCTATCATGGTGTAGTATCACCTTTGCTGTCTTTGTGCCATAAATCCACAAATCAGTCAATCATTATCTAAATTTTAACAAGTAGGGCTGCATTAATTTAAAATTATGAATTGAAAGGCGCAAGTTTTAAGACTGTCTTCAGTCCTAGGACGGCACCATGATAGGATGCCAATTCTTTTTTTAACTCTTACAGTTTATACATCTGCTTGATCGTGAATGCCTTATACATTTGTGACAAGTATTTTTGAGGTTGCTGATTTGTAATCTTGCAAAAAATCTAAATCCACATCTTAATAAATTATTCGTTTATTTTATTTTTATTCTTGTGTGGCATTATTAGTCAATGCCATAAAAGAAGAAAATAAATGAATAATTTGTTAAGATGTGGATTTTTAACCATGTTTATTATGAATTTATTAATAATAAATTATTTTATTTTTTCCATACAATTCACGTCTATACAGTAGGACTGGTTAATGTATTGTATACTTTTAGTCTGTTTGTTTTTGAACTAGGTTAGGTTTAAATATAGAGTTAATTACATCCTGTTATTTTTAAATATTTCACAGCTTTTATGTTTATATCTTTTTCATTTTCATATGTAATCATATGTCCTAGATAGTTAAATGAATTCACCTGTTCTAAAATCTTGCTATCTATTACTATTTTAGTTCTTACTGGATCTTGTCCTTTAAAAGTCATTGTTTTTGATATTATCATTCCATAATCTTTGGCTTTCTCATTTAAATTTAAAATATCTTTCTCTAAATTATCTTCAGAATTTGTAATTATTATTTGGTCATCAGCAAAAAGGAGTGTGTGTTTAAGTTCACGGTAGGAGAAAGTTTAATACCTTGATGGAAATTTTTATTCCATTTTATTATTATTTCATTTAGATAAATATTAAAAAAAACAGAGTTGCTGAAAGGGAACATCCCTGTCAGACTCCTTGGTTTATCTCTCTCATACATGATAGTTCATAATTTAATCTTATTTGCGTTTGATTATTTTTATATATACTTATGATAGCTTTTAGATTATTTGTATTTGTCTTTCTTTCTTCTTCTTCCTCTTGGCTTCCCATATTAGGCAATTGTTTGCCTGTAACATTTTCAAGGGTTTAAATCTTTTTTTAAAATTTAAAATTTTTTAATCTCCTCCTGGGTCGTCCTCTTTGATCAGTGTCCCTTTGGTTTTATATTTCCAAGCAATATTTGTCTTTCTTTTAATATGTTAAATATAATGCTTCTTGCAACTTTGTCAAATGCTTTTTCAAAGTTAATAAATATAATATGTGTTTCTAAATTGTATTCTTTTCTTTTCTCTATTATTAATTTTAGGCAAAAGGCCAGGAGGTCTATACATGATCATCCTTTTCTAAATCCATTCTGTACTTCTAAAATAAAGTTTTCAGGCTGTTTTAAAATGTTTGTTATTTTAAATTCTGCTATATATTTTGTAACAGGAATTTAGAATACTTTTTTAAAAAATCAACTAACGCCTTTTATTCCCTAATAGGGAGTAGGCGAGGCCTTTATACCCTATCTAGCTTTTGGAGACTGAGTGGGCAGTTCAATCTCCACCGGTAGCCAATCAGAGATAGCTTGCCCATGTCTATCACTAATTATAGCAGCCGCCGATGAAGAGGCTAGCAAACAAGTGCTGCCATCTCTTGGTACCTAACCCTAACAAGATATGTCACTGTCTGAAATAATGTGGGTACTATGGTCGATTTTCTTGAGTTTACGGGACGAAAAACCCGCTTGCCTGTGCCAGAGATCGACTAACTCGGGAACCGGTCGAAGATAGGCTTAGAAAAAGTTCCTCCAGTCGCTGACTGGAGGAACTTTTTCTAAACTAGACTAGAACTTAGGTCTAACTTCAAGCGGCCAAGCGCAGAGGACGCAAGTGCCACTTCCACTGAGCTACACAGGCCTTATTTAGAATACTTATACCTCTATAATTTTTATGGTCATCTCTGCTACCTTTTTTTAAAGATGGGGATCACAATTGCTTTTTTCTATTCTATTGGTGGGTTACTTGTTGAATAGATTTTATTTAAAAATAATAGAAGTCTTTCTTTGAACCTTATTCCTGTATATTTATATAATTCTGAACCTAACTTATCTACTCCAGTGATTTTCCATTTCTTGTTTCTTTCAGGCTGATTTCTAATTCTTCTTTAGTTATTTCATTTTCATTAAATGTTTGCCAGTTATCTTTTTTTAAAATATTTATCTGTCCACAATCTGTATAGAAATTGAGAAATTCTTCTAATTTCAATTTGGTGTTTAATTTTCTTTAGTATCTGCACTTAAATGTTTCAAAATCTTATATACATTGGATCTTATTTTATATAAATCATGTTCTAAATTAGAAACAAATTTGTTCCATTATTCTGTATGTCTTTTTCTGACTTCTCTTTTAGCTATGGTTCTTATTCTTTTATATTCTATTTCATCTTCTAATATTTTACTGCTTAACTATTTATGATATGCTTCTTTTTTCATTTTGATTATTTCTTTGATTGTATCATCCCATATCTTCAGTTTTTTTTCTTTTTATTGAATTTTTTAGTCTTTCCTAAGCTTTCATTTACTGCTGTATTTAGTATCATTCTATTTCTATTTCTTCATTTTATTTTATCTAAATTGATTAATTCTTTGTTCATATAGCCATTGTATATTTGTGTCATTTATATCATATCCTCTGTGAACTTTAGCATCTAAAGAGAACTTTGATGTCTTTATCTTAAATGAAAAGTAATCTAATATTGATTAAGGTTATTATAAACTGTCTGCACGGTTGGCCTAGTGGCTATGCACTTTGCAACCATATACTGGGGAAGGAGTGTCCTAGGTTCGATTCCCGTCGACGACCTGAGGAGCTTAAGGATTTTCCTCAGTCATAGCCAAGTTAGCCAGTCTTGGTCTTGGGCATGGGCAGCAGGGTTTTTCCTTCCCCCAGTTTATCTGGGGTTTTTCATCTTGCAAGCAGGCAAACCAGCCCCATGAACACACAGGCTGCAGTCATAGGATACCTCCAGGAATAAGAAGTGACCAACCTATTCTGTAGGATTTCGGTTCCAAATGTCTACACAGTAAAAAGTGTAGGTCTATGCGTGAGTGTAAATTAGGATATTATAAACTACAAAGTTGATCAATTTTTTACCATTCCTGTTTAGCGTATGTTCTCCGTATATTCCTATATTATTATTAATTTTCGTGTTCCCAATTCTGTATAGTTGCATTTAAGTATCCTGCTAATATTACATAATCAGTTATAATAAAGTCATCTTCTCTTCCTTCTTATGGAGCATATAAACCAATTATTATTAAATAACCTCTATCTATTTTTTATTCTGTCTTCTATTATTTGTTCATTCCATAATTTATAATATTTTAACTGTTTTGAAAGGGAATTATGAATCCAAATCATAACACCTGCTTGTGCTCTTGGGTATAATTTATTAGTATGTGATATTATTATCTAACACCCAAGCCTTTCTTTCTTCACATATAGCATATTTCTTCTCATCTGATCCGCTTTTAATGTAGATTGTGTTATCAAAATATTTAAACCAGTTTAAAAAATTTAATGTTCCTTGAAGTTACAGTAAAACATGCTGCGTAGATTTAGCATTAGCTTTAAACGGTTCTGTAGAAATATTTAAAGCTAATATTAGAAGTTTGTCAAAACACCAAATTAGCTGTATAAAAGACAGCATTCAAACTTATTTTAAGTTATGGATCTGAGAGTTGGGTTAGAAATAAACCTGTTAAGCAAAGTTTAGAGACCAGAGATATCGCAGTTCTGATATAAAAAAAAATTAGGGGACTGAACAAATAGCATCAGTGGCAAAACGATGTTAAAAATGAAGGCATTAGGAAACAACTTTTCTTGTTAAATTCAAGAACATGTAAGCAGAGTTAATCTAAAGTAGTATCATTACTTAAAAGAATGAGATCACCATATTTCTGATTTGCACCCTAAAAGGGATGCACTTATCATGTATACCATTTCATGGTACATGTCAGAAATCTGGTAATGATGAAATGTTACTCATGTTGATTGATATCTAATTGAGAAAACATGTCTGAAGATAATAATTAACTAACTAAATTTCTTGTTAATTAGATTATTAAGCCAATATTTTGCTTTCATGGGTATAGAATGTTTTGAAAAAGAAGCTTCCTACAGTTTGGGTGCTTAAGGGTCAAAGCTGTATAACTGAGAGGAGACCTCCACATAGCCTTTAAAGGAATGCATGTCCAATCCTCACCTTCTCATGGTGCATCCTGTTGGATATTGTTACATCCTGAACTTATCTAACATTTATGAAAGGAATTTATTCATTCAGGATGTTACAAGTCTAAAACAATAGACAAGAAAAAGAGCTTATACTCTAGTAGAATGGATGAAATGTCTGCTGTAAATAATGTTAGAATATTACCTCTTTATGTAGAATTATAGAACTTAATGTTAACTCCCCCCCCCCCCTGAAATCATGTAGAGAATTCGTATAAAGAATAGTTCTTATAAGGTATTTTGTATGTGATGAAGGAACAGACACAGTGTAAACGATAGTTCAAGGGTCACGCACGAACCCTAGAGCAAACGCCTAGCCTAGGCACTATAAATCTTGGAAGATGACGCATGCTGAATTTTGCGAAAGCTACTCGAAAATCACATGAGGTAACGTATTGCGGCGGTCAGTGAAGGTCAGTCTCGGGTCAAAAGAGGGCGTTAGCAGTAAAAAATAGAAGGGAGAATAAAAAGAGTTTGCACCCCTCCCTCGCTCTCAGTTGTTCCAGTTTTTTTGGCTTGTTCGTTCCCTCCCTCCTGCGGACCGGCAGATCTCGAATGGATTCGAGACGTTATTCCGATGTCGGACCTCGATGATCGAAGTTTCGGACGGCGCTAAGCACAGGGTATCACCATGTGCTGCCCATCTTCTTTCGCTGGAGATTTCATCTAGATGAATCGCGGATGTATCCCACGTTCCTATGGCAGAACACTGGGAATCATCGAAAGCAGAACCAGAATGTCGTGGACATAACACCAGTAGCAGAGCAGATGTTTGAAAGGACGACCACCTAAATTCCCACCACGTAGAAGCAAGTGTGTGGAAGTCACGTGTCGTGCCAGGACAAAGAAAGTAGAACCAGACCGATCTGAAGATCCTATCGCAGACATGGTAATGTGGTGATTTTGATATTTGTTCCCAGTTAGATAAGAAAAGGAAGCTTACAAACTGATAATCAAGTGTGGACTGAATTAGAGAACTTTAAGTATTTGTTTAGTAGCAGATAGTTTCCTTTAGATAGATTGTCCAGAAATGATTATAGAGGTCTGTGTCATATTTAGTAAGCGTAACTAATCTTGTAAGCAGAATAGCAGTTGGATCTAATTGGTGTGTAATATGCATATTTAATGACTTAACTTAAAGGAAAGTGTTTATTATCATGTGTTAGAATGTCAGTTGGTTTCACATAGTTTGATAAAATATAGCATTGACTTAGTTGAATGTGAGATATGATTAGCTGTAAATGATTTAAGATTCCCAATAAATACGAAGTTTCTTGTATATCTGTGTGTTGCCTATAATATGAACCAAAACTACCACTCATAAAACCTGAACCATAGCAGGAGAAAGGGGAAAGATAGTATAATATGTTGTAATAGAGGTCACGACTGCAAACAAGGATTATATAACTTAATAGAGTGTTTAGTTTAACAAGTAAGGGTACTAAATTGTTCACAAATGTTCTTTTAAAGTCTGGAAATTCCTTGAATAAGAGTCTTCTATTATAGGAATATTAGAAGCACAGCGGAAAAAAATAAATTTTGCCAAGATCTGAAAAGGAACTGCCCCAGACAGTTAGACCAAAGGAATCTTTCTTTGTTAAGGATTAATCTTTACTAATTGGAATAAGCACATGTACAATCTAAAGATTGGCCAGAGTAGTTTCGTTTGCCTCCCATATAGAGTAAGAACAAATGATAGAGATTTAAGTCAGTGAGATATAGGAAGTGTCTATTAGTAATTATAGAGAGGCAAGCTTATAATTAAACTAAACGAGATTTAAGGAAAATTTAACGACATAACAGTATCTACCTGCATACTGAACGAAAGAGGATGGGCTGGCAATTTGGGATTTAGCCGACCAAATTGTATTCTTATTGGCTTAAACCATTATGATGGTACAACATGACAAAATTTCATGCTGGCTGGGGCATCGCCTGGTTAAACAATGCCCCCGTTGTTTTCACCAGGGAACCAGGGCGAACAGTGAAAAGTCAGCTACTGGAACAAATCTGAAAGCACACCCAACTCAACATCACCAGAATTAAAGATCGGTACTATCAACATAAGAAGCCTGAATGGCAAAGAAATGGAGCTAGCTGAGGAATTAGATAAGCCAGATCGACATAATAGGGGTCACTGAAACAAAAAAGACAAAAAACTGGTGAGATCTTTCTGAGCAATAAATGCAAAATGTTATATTCAGGCAATGACAATCAAGGAAAAGAAGGAGTAGCCATGATATTCAACACAAAATACGAGGCTAATCTTCTTGAATGGCAGGCAGTCTCAAGTAGAATGATATGGGCTAATATTAGAATGGGGAATTGGACAATGAGACTTATTTGTGCATATGGTTCTACTAAGATAGAAGTGGAGGGATTTTTTGATGCTTTAGAAAAAGCAACTGACACAATGAAAAAGGAAAAGTTGGTCCTTCTTGGGGATCTGAATAGCAGAGTAGGAAATGATTGTCAGACATACAAAAATGTTTTGGGAAAATTTGGAGAAAAGAGCAAAGCTAATAATAATGGCAAATACCTGATTGGATTTCTGCTCAGGACATGGACTGGTTATTACTAACACCATGTTCCAACATAAAAATGTGCACAAATTCACATGGAGAGAAAAGGCAAGGAATAAGAAAAGTCTCATTGACTATGTTATTGTTGATAGTGATGTTTTCTCCCTGGTGCAGGACACCAGAGTGCACAGCAGAGGATTTGAAATTGGAAGCAATCATTATTTAGTTTTGAGCAGGATAAAATTGAATTTCATATTGGAAAGAATAACATCTAAGAAAGTTTTAAAGTGAATAAAAGTTGAGCAACTCTCAGATGTGAACTGTAGACTAGCATACACAAAGATTATTGAAGAAAAAATGAAAGAGTTTGAGAACAGGAACCAAACCTTGGCGATTCAATGGCAAGCCTTGAAGAAAACCCTGATTGATTCAGCCAGAGAGGCATGTGGTGAGGTTGTCTGCAATGATAGAAAAATAAGAACTCCATGGTGGACACAGGAAGTTAAAGAGGCAGTGAAGGAAAAGAAGAAATCATATCAAAAGTTCCTGGCAAATAAGTCAGCTTTTGCTCTTAGCGAATACAGAGACAAATGTAAGAAAGCAAAACATTGTGTAAAACTAGCTAAACAAAGTCATGGGAAAACTTTGGCAAGAACATAGAAAATAAATTTCAAGAAGGTGGTAAGATATTCTGGAGGTTGTTGATGAAGCTTAGAAATGGAGGAAAGAGTGCTGTAAAAGGAGTTGGAAATGATAAAGGTGACATGAAAACAGGAGAAAAAGATATCCTTGAAGTATGGAGTAATTACTTTGAAAAACTGCTAAATGAAAGAATCAGTGATGACAGCACAGTGGTAAAAAACACTGACCAGGCATGCAGTCAGGAATACATATCCATGCTTGAAGTAGAAAAAGCCATCAAAGGGTTGAAATGTGGGAAGGCAGCAGGAGTAAATGATATTCAACCAGAAATGCTGAAGTATGGTGGTTTAAAAGTCTGACAGTGGCTGCACTGCATAGTTCAGAAAGCCTGGACAGAGGGACGAATTCCCGATGATTGGAGTTGAGCTCTAATAGTACCCATATATAGAAAGGGAAATAAAACTGAATGTGAGAATTACAGAGGTATTTCCCTACTGAGTGCTCCTGGCAAGATCTATGCAAGTATACTTGAGAAACGGTTGAGAAGAATTGTGGAAGAAAAGCTTGGTGAAGAACAAGCTGGATTCAGGCCAAATAGAGGCTGTCAGGACCAGATCTTCACTTTACAACAAATAGTCGAGAAAGCATGGGAATATAACAAAGATCTGTATTTAAGTTTTGTCGATCTGGAAAAGGCATATGACAAGGTGCCAAGAGAGAAGCTATTCAATACGCTACAGTTATATGGTGTCAATGGGGCATTATATCAAGCAATACTTTGTCTGTATTTGAGTTGTAAGTCAGCAGTTAGAATTGAAGGATGTACAGGAAGATGGTTTAATGTTAAATCTGGTGTGAGACAAGGATGTACATTATCCCCTCTGTTATTCATTATCTATATGGATCACATTATGAAGGAAAGTGGTATTAAACATTATATCAGAATTGGAGATGTTAATGTCAGCTCTTTGCTTTATGCGGACAATGTTATACTTCTGAATAAATCCACTACAAGTTTGCAAGATTCCCTGACTAAATTGAATAACTGTTGTAATAGATATGGTATGAAGGTCAGCATTAAAAAGACAAAGACAATAAAAATAGGTAGAATTGTTGAAAATGTCACCTGTGTTGTGAACGGGGAACCTGTGGAACAAGTAAAACATTTCAGCTACTTAGGCATGATTTTTAGTGAAGATGGTAAATTAAATATGGAAATAGACAACAGAATCAATAAAGCTGGTATAGTAGGAAGTCAACTGAATAAATTCATATGGAATAAGAGAGAAATTAGTCGGAACACTAAATTAGCTGTATACAAGACAGTGTTCAAACCACTTTTAACTTATGGATCTGAGAGCTGGGTCAGAAGTAAAACACTTGACCAAAGACTAGAGACCGCTGATATGAGAGTCCTGAGAAAGATTAGAGGAGTGAACAGATGGCATCAATGGCAATATCATATTAAAAAAGAGGATATTAGGAAAGAACTTGACATTGTCGGATCCAGGAGTGTGTCAGCAGAGCTAATCTCAGGTGGTATGGTCACTTAAACAGAATGGGCGAGGAAAGATTAGCAAAACAAGTGTTTTCTGCCAGGTTGGCAGGAAATCGACCCAGAGGAAGACCAAGATATAGGTGGATTGATACGGTACAATGTGCCTTAGACGATAGAAATATAAGATCTGGTAATGTTGGAGTCTTGACAAGTAACAGACTGATTTGGAGGAAAATTGTAGATAGGAAGTTAGTAATGATGTAAATTTTTCATGTAGTACTATCATATCCTGTATACCCCCCTTTGATGGGGTACATGGCAGGAATTTGATGATGATGATGAGCTTCCTACAGTCCTAACTGGTGCTTCTCTATGAGTGAGGTGATGAAATCTTGCTGAAGATCTCACAATGATGATCTACCAGATTTTTGGTAATGTGATGCAGCTGAATTTGTTTAAGTTTGAAGAATATTTTAATGCTGATTACACGAATAGTTTCTCTGTTCCTGTATAAGCCCCTCCCCCACCACCACCACTGGATCCAGTCATATATATATATATAATCTCTCTCTCTCTCAATAGCTGTAGCTCGGATGATGGACATAGTTTCTGTGTAGATGTTAACGGTTCTTCCCATTTGTCCAAATCCTTTCAGAAATTTTTTTTGTGTGTGTGTGCAACAAAATATTAGCTAAATATCTAAAAATCTACTTTTGAAGATATATGAGTGATCAACTATATACAGTACAAGATAATTAATAGGTATATTGTTATTTGAACTAGCATTATTTTCCACAAGTCTCAAGATTTATGTGACTCCCACTCATGAAAGGTTGTGATACATTACCATTGTGAACAGACTAAATATTTTTTATTTAATTTGTAAATCCTGCTCTAGAGACCAAACATGGAACGGAACTATTTCATGCTACTTCAGGACTCGTAGTGGGACAGTCTGTGCAGTGAAACTCATCTCTGATTTAAAGATAATCAGAAGCATCCTATGCCCGTGGCAGGATTGAAATCCAGTGTTCTGTTTGAAGAGTAGGATACTCCATCTGCTCAGTCAACTATGCCAGAAAATGCATAGTATATGTTATGTTGAATGAAAACAAATCTTATTTGTTTTCATTCAAATGTTGAATGAAAAAAAATGCCATAGTTGTGTATGTATATGACAAAAATTAATTAAATTTTGTTAAAGTATTCTATGTAGAGTTCCAACTGTGAAACCAAAGGAGTATATCAAATATTTGTGATCCCTAGAACATATGAAAGATCGACACAAAAGTGCTGTGCTCCTCCACTCAGTTTGTGAATGGTAGGGATTCCCAAGGAATACTTAATGTAGTTTGTTTAATAATTTAATAACATTTTGCCTTAATTACCAAGGCATCTTTATAGGTACAAAGATATATATATAGGGTACTCATAATTAACCTTCCCCTATTCAGAGCCTTATGTACCTTCATCTAACAACTGGAATGTCACTAAATTTGGTAGGGAGACTAATCAAGACATGGAAAGAACAATTCCATGAAAAAAAAAAAAAAGTAGTTAGAATATAAAATTAGAGAGAATATAGCACTGTACAATTTTAAAAGCATTAAAATACACAGCATAAATAACAAAGACTCAAGTGAAACGAAAGATTACATTTATGATAACACAGCAATAAAACATTTAATATCAATTTAATTTAGTACAGTAATTATGGTATTACAGTTACTGGAGCATAAGTGTTGTGACAAACCTGTTGCACTACTTGAGCATATTGAGTTCACCGATGCAAAAGAGGACCAGGTTCAATGTGGCCACTGTTCTCGTGGACCAGAAATTGTATTCTCAACAGCAGAACACACCATCTGAAGGAATGTTCATCGCAGGCTGCCAAGTTCGAGACATCGCCATAATAGACGTTGGCTTTTAGGTAACCCCACAACCAAAACTTGCATGGAGTAATATCAGACGACTAAGGTGGTCATAAAACTGGAAAGAAGTGACTAATCACTCTTTCTTCTGTGAAGTGATGCTGTAGAAGCTGCTGTACTGGTCTTGTCCAGACATCTTTGTTGCTGAGACTGAGTGGGCAGTTCAATCTCCACTGGTACCCAATCAGAGATAGCTGGCCCAAGGCTATCATTAATTAAGTGACACACTTAAGTGATACACAGTGAAGAGAGAGACAGCTCAACAAGTGCTGCCATCTCATGGTCCCTAACACAATATATATTTAATATCTGAAATAAGGTGGGTTCTACAGTCGATTTTCTTTTGAGTTTGTAGGACGAAAAACGCTGCTTGCCCATGCCAGAAATCGACTAACTCGGGAACCAGTGGAAAAAAGGCTTAGAAAAATTTCCTCTAGTCGCCGATTAGATTCAAAAGCAAGTCTTCCTTCTTGCGATCAAATGCTGTGGTGTACAATCACCACATCCACTGAGCTAACACACACACACACACGGGCTCTCTATTGTGCATGCTGGCAAACAAACTGAGTGTAAGGTGGGTTCTCAAGAATGCAGTAATGGGATCTTGCTTATTGTCTGAAGGTCTTAAAATGACTGTCTCCCAGATTTTGGACAACGTGAGACATATTTAAATTTGAAGAATATTGTCTACCACAGCATTACAACATTCTCCAAATTTAAATAAATATGACATGATGATAGTCTTATTGATTATTATCAGTTTCATGGCATCTAAGTCTGGTAATGATTCTTGTATTATAGATCACTGTTCTAGAACAGTGTTTCTCAAACTTCGGATATCCGTGTACCGCTTTTTAAATTTTCATTATTACTAAGTATCCCCTATCATAATAATAAATAAAAAAGTATATTTCATTGTAAATGTCTATTTTATTTGAATTTAGATGTACATGAAAACAAAAAAAATATGATTTATTTTAAATAGAACAAAATTTATAAAGATACTATAAATTTTTACTTAAACAATTTATCATCACTGAGAGGAGTGAAATTGCTTATGGCAGAATAAAATTTCAGCAAAATTTGGCTCTATAGTTGTTAATTTCAATCTCAGATGCAGTTCCTCTTCTTCGTCGTAATATCTACAGGGCCGAAAATCCAACTTTGCATAGATATGAACTTGGAAATGGAAAAACGAACCTTAGAGCTTTATCTGTTAATTCAGGAATTTCATTCTGTATTTGTCGTCAAAATGATGATAATGCATTCTTGTATTTATTTTTTAGGAAACTATCAGAAGCTAATTCTAAAAGTTATTCTTCTATTGGCGACAGACCCTCTGGCATAGATTTGTTGATATTGAAAAGGTATCTTACCCACCCAATATTAATGTCCAATTCAGGGAAATATTTCTAGATTCATTTATAAGCTTTGTACATGCTGCATGATAGTATTTTTTTCACATCATCATCATCAATTTGTTCATTTGAACTTGCAAGCAATTCATGAAGAGATGGAAATGCATCAAATTCTCCATTACCTACCTGCTTTTTGCCATAACTTCATTTTTGCCAATGTGGCGTTCACTTTATCTTGGACATGAAATACAGAAATTTCTCCTTGTAAGGACAAATTAAGATTACTTTATAACAGCAAATATATCTGTCAGGTATGCTAATTGACTGAATAATTTCCAAATATGTAAATGTTTTTACAATTCATAATTTTCATCAAGAAAAACTTGTAATTCATTCCGAAGTTCAAATAAACGAGTAAGGACTTTTCTATGAGAAAGTCAACGAACACTGGTATGGAAAATAAGTTGCATATGATTACTTCCCATTTCTTCGTAAAGTTGAGAGAAAAGTCTGGCATTTAGAGGATGGCCTTTAATATAATTTATGATTTTTTACAGCTTCATCCAGAACCTAGATCTGTAGACATCAATGTGTAGCCAAAGCCTCCCTGTGTATGCAGCAGTGTGTCGACTTTGCATCTGTTGCAACAGCTTGAATTTAGCTTTTTTAGATTCAACCATGGATTTCGCTCTGCCTGTGCTTATTTCCAAACTTTTCCAATCAATTTCCATCTATTCCTGTTCTGGCAAGGGTTGGAAAAATAAAAGGTCATGAAGTTTTTGATTTTTTTTTCGTACCTAACAAACACTAGAAGATTTGTAAAATTGTAATGTCAGTGGATCATCGACCTGCAACACATAATAACGATTCTTGCATATATTGGATAACAACGTGTGTTTATATTTTCAGCCATTTCAGTGATTCTTCAACGAACAGCACTATTTAAAAGGCAAATATGATTAAAAGCCCTTCTTGCATTATCTCCGATCATAATTTCTGCTATTATTTTTGCTGCAGGCTTGATCAGTTTCACCAGTTGTTTCCTCTGCACCACTTTTTGCTGTTTAATTATGATATGTGATATGAAGCTTCTAAAGCCTTCATATTTTAACCTCCTAACACGATCAACATCATTTTTTGAGATTCTTTTAAATTTTTTAGTTTATTTTGAAAAAATTCTCCAGGTTTGTCCTTGTATTCATTATGTTTCAATTCAAAATGGTGATTTAATTTAGATAGTTTCATGCTTTCATTTTTTTAAAGTTTTACCACAAATGACACATAATGGAATAGATTCCTCTTCATTTCTCATCCATGAAAATCCACATTTCAAGTAATTCATATCGTACTTATGAAATTTTTTCATCTTCTTCCTGGTTGGTTCTTTAGAGATAGACAACATGCCTTTATCAATTTTATTTGATCTAGATACAATATCAACATTTTCTTGTTGCTTATAGCTACTTATATCTGCTATGTTGCTCTCTTTTGTTTGTTTTATAAATCCAGTCTTTAACTAATGATCCATACTTAAGAATTTGAAAGCTAAAAAAAGTATAATAATACTCATTATAGGTATTATAACTTCCGTACATTATTAAAGCAATTATATCACTGTAAAAGTAGTGCAACCCTATTAATCGTTATTTTAACTAAACAAATTTGTAATATGATCAAATAATGAAGCACACTGATTAATATCTGCTTAACAGTCTTAATTACATTCATTTTAGAAATTGTGGACTTTACAACCGTGTTATAAATAACACTTTTAATAACCCAACGTTTTGATCTTCATCTGGAGCATATACAAATATACAGGACAAGCTAAGTTACATTATATACAGTAAGCTAGAGAAACAATGAATTGATCACAAGTTATTCTACTGGCATGACCTCTAGTGGGGAAAAAAAAATTATTTATAAACTAAATTAAGCTAAATTCTATTTACGATAACATGAATAAACATTCTTTTTTATAGATAGTTTTCTTTCAGTAACAACGATGTCCTATTTTTTAGCATTACAATTGTTATTTTTGATTTAGGATCCTGGATTTTCTACAGTCCTGTTTATAGTCGATCTTAGAGAGGACGGTTCCGTGGGTTGAATATGTTACTTCCATATGTTTGGGATTTTTAGACCATAATTATTGTTCAGATTGAGGTGGTTGGTAATAATCTCACAGGCTTCCTTAAATTTGCGTTCATACCATATTTTGGTATGATGTAGACAACTAGTGCTTTTCCAGTCAATTCTATGTAAGGCGTTCATCAGGGCATGGTCAGAAAGGCCAGCTTCATCATAATTATTGTATTTAATGTGTCTGATAGGAATTGTGCGTGGGTCGAATATATGTCTTCCATATGTTTGGGATTTTTAGACCATCATTATTGTTCAGATTGGGGTGGTTGGTAATAATCTCACACTGTTTCTCCTATATATGGTATGTTACAGGTGCAATAAATACGGTATACTCCAGGTTGGGCCAATGGAGGGAGTGGGTCTTTCGATGAGTTGAGTAAGTTTTTTAATTTTGCAGGAGGTTTAAAGGTGGCTTTGAGGTTGTATTTTTGTAGTATTCTGTAGACTAAAATACAGAAATATTATTGAAAAGAAAATGAAAGAGTTTGAGAACAGGAATCAAACCTTGGAGATTCAGTGGCAAACTCTGAAGGAAACATTGATTAATTCTGCCAGAGAGGCATGTGGTGAGGTTGTGTGCAAGGATAAAAAAAATCAGAACTCCCTGGTGGACACAGGAAGTTAAAGAGGCAGTGAAGGAAAAGAAGAAAGCATATCAAAAGTTCCTGGCAAATAAGTCAGCTTTTACTCTTACAGAATACAGAGACAAATGTAAGAAAGCTAAACAGTGTGTAAAACTAGCTAAACAAAAGTCATGGGAGGACTTTGGCAAGAATATAGAAAATAAATATCAAGAAGGTGGCAAAATATTCTGGAGGTTGTTGAAGAAGCTTAGGAATGGAGGAAAGAGTGCTGTAAAAGGAATTAGAGATGATAAAGGTGAAATGAAAACAGGAGAAAAAGATATCCTTGAAGTATGGAGTAATTACTTTGAAAAACTGCTAAATGAAACAAGCAGTGATGACAGCACAGTGATAAATAACACTGACCAGGCATGCAGTCAGGAATACATATCCATACTTGAAGTAGAAAAAGCCATCAAAGGCTTGAAATGTGGAAAGGCTGCAGGAGTAGATGATATTCGACCAGAAATGCTGAAGTATGGTGGTATAAGAGTCTTACAGTGGCTGCACTGCATAGTTCAGAAAGCCTGGACAGAGGGACGAATTCCCGATGATTGGAGTAGAGCTCTCATAGTACCCATATATAAAAAGGGAAATAAAACTGAATGTGAGAATTACAGAGGTATTTCCCTACTGAGTGTTCCTGGCAAGATCTATGCAAGTATACTTGAGAAACGGTTGAGAAGAATTGTGGAAGAAAAGCTTGGTGAAGAACAAGCTGGATTCAGGCCAAATAGAGGCTGTCAGGATCAGATCTTCACTTTACGACAAATAGTCGAGAAAGCATGGGAATATAACAAAGATCTGTATTTAAGTTTTGTCGATTTGGAAAAGGCATATGACAAGGTGCCAAGAGAGAAGCTGTTCAATACGCTGCAGTTATATGGTGTCAATGGGGCATTATATCAAGCAATACTTAGTCTTTATTTGAGTTGTGAGTCAGCAGTTAGAATTGAAGGAAGTACAGGAAGATGGTTTAATGTTAAATCTGGTGTGAGACAAGGATGTACATTATCCCCTCTGTTATTCATTATCTACATGGATCACATTATGAAGGAATGTGGTATTAAACCTGATATCAAAATTGGAGATGTTAATGTCAGCTCTTTGCTTTATGCGGATGATGTTATACTTCTAAATAAATCCGCTACAAGTCTGCAAGATTCTCTGACTAAATTGAATAGCTGTTGTAATAGATATGGTATGAAGGTCAGCAATAAAAAGACAAAGACAATGAAAATAGGCAGAATCATTGAAAATGTCAACTGTGTTGTGAATGGAGAACCTGTGGAACAAGTAAAACATTTCAGCTACTTAGGCACAATTTTTACTGAAGATGGTAAACTAAATATAGAAATAGACAACAGAATCAGCAAAGCTGGTATCGTGGGAAGTCAATTGAATAAATTCATATGGAATAAGAAAGAAATTAGTCGGAACACTAAATTAGCTGTATACAAGACTGTGTTCAAACCAATTTTAACTTATGGATCTGAGAGCTGGGTCAGAAGTAAAACACTTAACCAAAGACTAGAGACCGCAGATATGAGAGTCCTGAGAAAGATTAGAGGCGTGAACAGATGGCATCAATGGCAATATCATATTAAAAATGAGGATATTAGGAAAGAACTGGACATTGTCAGCATCCAGGAATGCATTAGCAGAGCTAATCTCAGATGGTATGGTCACTTAAATAGAATGGGAGAGGAAAGATTAGCAAAACAAGTGTTCTCTGCCAGGTTGGCAGGAAAACGACCCAGAGGAAGACCAAGATATAGGTGGATTGATACGGTACAAAGTGCCTTAGACGATAGAAATATAAGATCTGATAATGTTGGAGTCTTGACAAGTAACAGACTGATTTGGAGGAAAATTGTAGATAGGAAGTTAGTAATGATGTAATTTTTTCATGTAGTACTGTTATATCCTGTACACCCCTTGAGGGTACATGGCAGGAATTTGATGATGATGATGATGTAGAGAATTTTTGTTAATAGTGTTTTGGCTGTACCCATTTTTTTTGAAAAGTATTGCTGATAACTTTAAATTCGTCTTTCAGTGGAGCAGATTTTCAGAGCCCTGTTTTTTTAGAGTATTAATGACACTTAGTTTTTGTGTTAGTTGGTGGTAGGAGTTTATGTGTATATATTGGCCAGTATATGTCAGTTTCCATGAACAGTGAAGGAAAGATTGCCAGAAGGAAGACGTGTGACCAGTGTATCTAGAAACGGAAGTGTGTTTTGTTTATCAATCTCAATTGTGAACTGTATGCGTTTCTGTTGTTTGTTTAGGTAGCTAAGGAATGTGTCTAGCGGCCATGGGACCAGATCGCAAAAACATTGTCAACGTATCTAAGCCAGACTTTGGTTTTTAAAGGAGAGGAATCTAAAGCAAGTTGCTCAAAATGTTCCATATAAAAGTTAGCAATAGGAGGAGATAATAGCAAGCCCATGGCTGTGCCTTCTTTTTGTAGGTAGAAAGCGTTTTGTCATACAAAATAACCGGAACGCAACACATGTGCAAAGAGCACTGTGATTATCTGGAGGGAATTTGTTCTGTAAAAGAAGGATTGTATCATTGATTGGGATATTCATAAAGAAGGCAGAGACGTTCAAAACTGACTAATAAATCATCTTTATCTAATGTAATGTCTTTGATGATGTTTATGAAGTGTTGTGTGTTTTTGATATACGAGGAGGCCTTACATAGAATTGACTGAAAAAGCACTAGTTGTCTACATTGCACCAAAACATGGTATGAATGCAAATTTAAGGAAGCTTGTGAGATTATTACTAACCACCTCAATCTGAACAATAATGATAGTCTAAAAATCCCAAACATATGGAAGGCATATATTCAACCCATGGAACCTTCCTCTCTAAGAGCAACTATAAACAGGACTGCTGTAGAAAATCCAGGATCCTAAATCAAAAATAACAATTGTAATGCTAAAAATAGGACATCATTGTTACTGAAAGAAAACTATCTGTAAGAAAGAATGTTTATTCATGTTATCATAAATAGAATTTAGCTTGATGTAGTTTATAAATAATTTTTTTTTCACTAGAGGTCATGCCAGTAGAATAACTTGTGATCAATTCATCGTTTCTCTAGCTTACTGTATGTAATGTAACTTAGCTTGCCCTGTATATTTGTATATGCTCCAAATGATGATCTTGATATGAAGATCGAAACGTCGGGATATTAAAAGAGTTGTTTATAACACGGTTGTAAAGTCCATAATTTCTAGAATAAATGCTGATCATCATGTAACACTAAAAGAAAGTCTTAATTACATCTAATAATTATTCGTATAATTACTTTTTTATCAGTTGCTATCGCCCGCAAATTTGCAAACTATTCAAATGAAGCAGTTATCACAGTCTAAGTAGGAGAATTCATACATAATGTATAATTTATTGAGAAATATATACATTTATTTAAAATAATTCTTTTTTCTTAATAATGATTCCATGTGTTAATGATGCATAGCCAAAAATTGCCACGTACCCCTGGGATACACGTACCACACTTTGAGAAACACTGTTCTCGAATGTAAGCAGCAAGAAATTTGAATTCTTTGGTTAATTCTTCATTTTCATTAATGAGATGGCAGGCCCAGCTCCCGATGTTGATATCTCCAACTTTCGAAATTGGTAATTATGAGACTAAGCATGTAAAATATCTATTGGTGTGGTTGATGTGAAACAACTGTGGAAATTTTTGTGAAAACAAAGGTGACATCAAAGCATGCCATGGTTTCACCTTTTTCAAGATGGAAGCCTTATTATGAAAACGAAATAGTCAATGTTCATGAACACGAAACATTGAAGAGGTAAAGATTGTCAGTCCTTTTAATAATTTAGCTAAGTGTTTAGACAAGTATCTGACAGCTGGGTCAGAAGTAAAACACTTGACCAAAGACTAGAGACCACAGATATGAGAGTCCTGAGAAAGATTAGAGGCGTGAACAGATGGCATCAATGGCAATATCATATTAAAAAAGAGGATATTAGGAAAGAACTTGACATTGTCGGATCCAGGAGTGTGTTAGCAGAGCTAATCTCAGGTGGTATGGTCACTTAAACAGAATGGGCGAGGAAAGATTAGCAAAACAAGTGTTCTCTGCCAGGTTGGCAGGAAATCGACCCAGAGGAAGACCAAAATATAGGTGGATTGATACGGTACAATGTGCCTTAGACGATAGAAATATAAGATCTGGTAATGTTGGAGTCTTGACAAGTAACAGACTGATTTGGAGGAAAATTGTAGATAGGAAGTTAGTAATGAGGTAAATTTTTCATGAAGTACTATCATAATCCTGTACACCCCCCCCCCCTTTGAGGGTACATGTCAGGAATTTGATGATGATGATGTTTAGACAATCTGTACTTTGGACAAGTGGTCACACAAGAGTGTATTTGAGACCATTAATCTACTCAAGATGAAAGCTGAATAATTCACAAGAGAAATAAAATTGTTGCTTTGATCTCTTCATCCACTAATGCCTTGTTTGTATGGCATGCCCACGATATATACAGTCATGTTAGATATATTGAAAGGTAACCATTTGAGTTTCTCCAAACTTTTCCATTGTAATTTGTTCAGAGGTGACTGATGACAATGAAACCCATACTGGTGATCATTTATTAGTTCCAAGGTGTCCAAGATTTTTGTGTATATATGAAGGGGTACCCAAAAATAACCAGAATTATTTTTTTTTAAAAAATTTATTATACCATATTCTAGTCTCCTTCAAAGTACTCTCCATGTGAGTCAGTGTACATGTCCCAACGTTTTTTCCACTGCCAGAAACAGTTCGATCTCCAGCTACTTTTCTTTCACTTCATTCACATCAACAAGAATTGCTTTTTTTCATAGCGTTCTTTATCCTTGGGAATAAGAAAAGTCACATGGAGAAAGAGAACATTCGACCGTTTTTTTTTTTTTTTTAATCCTCTGTGAGCAAACAAGGCACAAATTTAGCAGACACACGCACACACTTTATTGTTAATTTGCTGTTAAAATTCGCTGGCATGAACTCCATTACAAATTCATCTCTTTAGAAACTTGCTCAATGGTCTTTCGACAGTCTTCATTAATTGCTTGCCAAACCTTTTCGATGTTTTCATCATTTCTGTTTGTTGAAGGTCGACCAGATTGGTGTTGGTCTTCAACTGACATGTTCCCATTTTTAAAACAGGTAAAACCACTTGTAGGCCTGAGTTTTACCTAACGCATCATACTTAAAGGTTTCCAAAGCACAACAATCGTTTCAGCTACGGTTAACCAAAAGAAAACAAAATTTCATGCACATGCTCTCTGTTCCTTGTGGTCAGCCATCACAAAATTGCCAAACTTGCTTGCAAGCACTAACAAAAAGGAACCACAACAACAAATCAGTTCACAAGGGATGACACCACTTGCCAGACTTGGTGTGGGAAAACTGAATACTCACCATGCATAATGGTATCATCTGTAACTAGAAAATGAGCACGTGGCAAGTTCAGATTCTGGTTATTTTTGGGTGTCCCATTGTATGTATATATATATAACTCTGTATGTGTGTGTGTGCACACACACCTGAGTTAGTTTTGTATTAAAATAACACCCACCTAATAATGTGTTGGTCCAGCTCGCTGTGCAGTTATGGCTCACAAATGCCCATGAACAGATTCCACAAAGTGTCGAATACAATGAATTGCTGAGACACGAGTCATGACACCCGACACTCACCTCTAGAATCAACCACACATGGCTGACCAATATGAGCTCTTCTGCTGGATGTCTGTTTCATTGTTAATCCAGTCCTGGCATATCCTTCATACAGTAGTACAGGAGCAACCAACAAGCATGGATGTCTCCAAAAAACTGGCACCTGCCTGCAGTAAAATTGGCTTAATGTCGCCACATTTTCCTATTACTGGAAAATATTTACTGATTAAGTGTGGTCTCTAGCCTCTGAGCAATTACTTTGTTTCTCAACTCACCTATCCATAAGGTTAAAGCATTAATGCAAACCAATTTTATGTAAATTTATTTAGTTGGCTTCCTACTACACTAGCTTTGCTTGCTTTTTTTTTTGTTTTGTTTTGTGCGTGTGTAATTTAGATTAGTACTAAGTATTTAATTTTATAAAATCCAGCTCCATCCAGAGACCAAATATGAAACGTTTTTTCCAACCTCTGATAAGCAGGACTGTGATCTCTTACCTAAAGATATTCACATCCATAACCTGTTGATAGGAAACTAGGTATGCTATTCCTTGGCCATTCAGGCTGCTGAATTCTGTTCTGTTTCCACATTTAGTTTACTACCATCACTAAAAATCATGCCTAAATAACTTAAATATTTCCTCCACTAAGAATGCAGTGAATGTTCCTGCCTGTTTTCAGAGTTTGTCATTTTATTGCTGCTTTAACATATCTGCATAAAGACTGTTTCAGTATTTCAATTTTGTTATGTTTAAGGTGATCAGTAAGAGTGGAGATAGCATGTGTCCTTATTTACAACTGATTCAAAACCATCTTCCTGTATGTTCTGACTGCTGAATTACAACATATAAATACAGAGCATCTTTGTACAATTGCTATATAATTATAACATTTTGAAGAGCTGTTCTAGCGCCTTGTGGCATGCCTTTTACAGATCCACTAAACTTATATACAGATCCTTGTGATATTTTCATGACTTCTGTACCTGACAACCTCTGCTGAGCCAGAACATAGCATGTCGAACCTCAACTTTCTCTTTCAAAACTTTTCTTACTCTCTTCCCAAGTATGCTTGCATTAATCTTATCTGGAACACTCAGTAAGTTAATTCTTCTGTAAATATCACATTCTTTTTAAATATACGTTCACTTATAAAATGATATCTGATGTTAAAAAAAAAAATTGCTGAAAAAAATCTTATACTCTGAGTATAAATCAGAACCTTTGAATTTAGTAATGGAAAATGTTGTCAAGTGATCGTATAGTTCCTGCAGTAATGTATAGGGTGGCCATAAAATAACTTTCCCTCTTTGGAGGCATCTGTAGCTAAAACCAATAAACGAAATGATACCAAATGTTATATTGAGATTTCTGAAGGCATGGGGAGATGATTTCTGGAAAAAAAAAAAGAAAGAAAGAAAAAAAAAGAAAAGAAATTAGTACCAAAAGTCGCCGATAGGGGAAATTTTGGCGCTGGCAGAGTCGAAAACAAGCAGATAAAATGGAATAATAACATTTCAATGGTGTAAGCGACAGCTGAGTCACTCATTCCAGCTGGATATGTGGCACGTTACAATGATAATAATTAAACTACAACAACAACTTGCAAGAGACAGAAATTAATGTAGTGATTGAACTCACAGGAAATAATGTCTTATTCATCAGAATCAGGGTCCCCTGGACCACATACACAATTTTCAATGTGCTGACCTTTCTTGTGTCTCTTCTTGCACTGCTTTCTGTCCTATGCCAGGTCTAACTCCTAGTGATCCAGTTTCTTCAAACTTCTTAATCATAGCTCTCAGTGCTACAGCTGACATAGGACCTGTACCCAGGTTATGAAGCCTTCTAAATTCCCGAAGGGCCGCTACGGCATTGCACTGTTTAAGGTAAAACAACTTAACAAGTAAAGCACACATATTGAGCACAATTCGTCAGTCATTCGAATAACTGTCTGAACATTGCAATCCCTTTTTAAGTGGAATTGGTGGTGCTGCTGTCACGTACGCACAGTAAAATTTGCATAATCCTTTTTAGCTGTGTTTACTGCAAATATTTGACTGCTTTCGGCTCTGCCAGCACCAAAATTTCCTTTATCGGCGACTAAATATTTTTTTCACAGAATTCATCTCCCCATACCTTCGAAAGTCTCAATATAAAATATGGTCTCATTCTGTGTATTAGTTTTAGCTATAGATACCTCCAAAGAGGGAAAGTTAATTTATGGCCACCCTGTACTATGTTGTGGTATCATGTTAGATGTGTATGTTGTAATAAGCTTTTGGCATGTTAATATACCAGCATATTAGTATTTAATAAATTCCTTCAGTGGAGTGACATGCAGTTTTTTTTTTTAATCTAAATCTTAATGAAACTTTACATGAATTACAATATACAAAACCAGACTGGTATAAATATGTCTTATCCAGGACGATATCACATTCATAAATTTCAGTAAAGAAAATACCTGAGGTGGTCATTGTATTAAAACAAAAGTAATGTATAAGAAGCTGGCAGCAGTTGTTTAAAATTTGGGGTCAACTTATATGTCCACTCATCCTGTAACCAGCATATATAAGATATGTTACTTTTAATTTTTTTTTAAGTTATCTGGAAACCCTAAATTCCATGTTTGGTCCATGAGACCAGACATGGAACTTTTTCAAGTCACTTCAGGCCTCCAATAAGCAGAATGGTGGTTTCTGGACAGTTGATCTGTTAGAGAGTGAATATCATGTACTCTAGCAGCATTTCCAGTTTTCTGACAGCTTCTCACCTTGTGTTCCTCTTGAATATTTTCTATCATTGTCCTTTCATAGTGTTGGAACATCCTTCTTGGCTCTATGGTTCGCCATCTTGTTCTTAATAAAATCAATTAATTGCTGATTGATTACTAATCAAAATATAGGGAAATTTATATTTATACTGTGCCACCCTATATTTAAATTAGTCTATGTAAAATAGTAGAATTCATCTTCAATTAACTTAGCAGTCTCCTTATTATACTGGCCGAATTTAATAATTTTCACTTAGGGCTCCCGCAAGGTTTGAACTTTTTATGAACGGTGCAATGAAAAAGAATCAGGCACACACAATATTGAAATCAATAAAACAAAACATTTAATACAAGGTTATATGACAAATACATAAATTTAACACCTAAAATAAGATAATACAATTAACTTAGTTCTTCAGGTCAAAACATTCATATTAAATTAGACTTCAAATCTTCAGATACAAAATTCACAGTTCTCTCAATAACAAAGATTGTTCACGCTGATCAATACTACAGAATTTCTTGCTAAATAAATTTGATGGTATCATTCAGTTACACTCTATATTTAACACCAAGCAAGCACTTATAACATTATTAATCGCGGCAGTTATTGCTTCAAGGGGAGTTATTTTTAACTTCTAACTTCAGCTAAATTCAATGAAACACCACAGTAAATGTTAGAATATTCGAGATGGAACTATCACTTAAACTTTCACGCTGAAATAAAATAAAATAGGACTGTTCTTACCAGGATTTATTCTGAGTCTTTTAATTATCCTATCATGGCACTAAATTCCTATTACTGCCACCGCTGACTTTACTCTCAGCAATCTATAAGTTTTCTCCTCGTCTCCGTACACTTCTGAATGCTACTCCCTTGAATTCCCTGCCCTTTGGTCTCCTTGTTTACCTTTACCTCTCGCCTATATGCCGTCCTTCTTCTCACTCTCAACTTGTTCACTCCGTCTAACACATTAATTTCTCTTCTCCCAATTATCGAAGCTCGCGCGTTCTATTTTATTTCTATCTCCATGGTAACGATCAAAACAGAACGTAAACATAAGTATTAGCGTTACATAAGGTTATCCCTTTATATTAAGTAATGAAAAATAATAATAAAAATATTATAGTTACTTAATTTCTCCTTCACTTTCATTTACAAATAATAATAAAATATAAGGTACATAAAGGTTACATACATAGAATTCCTCATATTATTATTGAAGGAATAAAGTAATAAGATAAATGTTATTTACTACAGAGTTCTTTTAATAGTATTATATAATTAAATAATAACTGATAAAACTCAAGGATAATACATGAATAATAAATCTTAAGCAAGAGACTAACAAATAATATTTAAACAAGTCTTGCTTAGTATATGGTAGATTATGTTAAATGTGAATGAAGAATAAAAACATACAAAACAATTTCATTCACAGTTTAACAATAGCTTATCTCATTTAACCCTTTAACTGCTATGATCGAGCTAACTCGAGTGCGGAAAAAATGGCGACCTTACTACTATCGAGTTAACTCTATCGGAAGTTGGCGCGCCGCCCATATTCAGACAATTTTTAGTATGGAAAGAATCGTCATAAGATATTCAAACTTCGCAGGTAGGTTCGTCCATCTATTGCCAACCAATTGAAGTTTATTTGACTTGGGTTTCTGTCCTTGTATGACATCTAAAGAGAAATTTTGAACTGGTGCAGCTAATCACATTAAGCCCCTCCGTAGCGCAGTTGGACAAACGACGGTACATTGCTCCCTTCAATTGGAAAAGGCCTAAGTTCGATTCTCGTTGTGATAGGAGGAATCTTTATATATGGACTTTTTCAGTTGAAAGTGAGTTAGCCAATCTCATATGGAGGTAGCAGGTTTTTTCCCCTCCCGGAAACACTTGGGTTTTTCAGCCCGCATACAGACAAAAAATACTAGTTGTGGTGGAGGGCGGTAGATGACGTTAATGTAGATGATTGGTAGTAGAGGTTCGGGTGGAGACTGAGAGTTGTATAGTAGGTGTCCTCCCACGATGAGTCTTCGGACTCCTTGGAGGTGTCATGAATAATAATATGCAGCGTGATGCATAGACTGCGGTGATTTCCAGGATGTCACAATATGGAGTCTACCAGTAAATATCTGTGTTATCGCACTGATGATCAAATTGATGAATTGTTAGCAACAAATGAGTCGGGATAAGAATTGTCCGAGTTAAGTGAATTGTATACTTCAGATGAAGAAGATCCTGGTGATTCTACATAATCAAGTGGACACCCCTTGATTATGCAAATTTTATAAAACACTATTATTGCCATTTTTGTGAATATCAAGAATGTATGATGCTGTCCAGATTTCTTACTTCAGTAAGAATTTTAATTGATTTTATTTATAAATTTTTTGCAAAATTAATTTGGGACAATGTCAGTAGAATATAAAGTCAGCAGTTAAAGGGTTAATAATATCTGAAAGTACTCCAGAATGCTTTATCTTCAGTTTCATTGTTTTCTTTTATTTCTACATCTTTTCAATATCGTTGATTATTCTGTCATGCATGTACCTTCTGTAAAACTTCTCATTCATTTTGTTTAACTACTTATACACATATTAGCTTTCTTACATTTGCCTGAGACACTTGCTAGGAACAACTTGCAATTTGCTTTCATCGTTTTGAGGTTTGGATCCATGTTGAAGTTCCTGGAATAAAAAAAATAAGTAATTTTCTAACTAAATTATTTAATGCCAGTATTATCAAAGGCACTTTGAATGCACACATCCAGCAAAAACTGAGAATGAAATTGACCTTGAGAACAAGAACCACCATACGTATGGAGGGTGACAATAATGCACTGGAAACTATTTTAAACAGCTTCCAGGAATGGTTTCTGTGATTTGAAACAAAGTCTATGCAGTAGACTGGATTTCTTCCATATGATGAAACAGTCTTTATCAAAGACATGTTATATTAGTATGCTTTTAGGTTGCCCTTACTGCTGAATATACTTTTTTATGTTCTTTTCTTCTAACATTGTGGTCTGTCCGAGATATTGTAGACACCTAGGAATGAGCCCAGTTTATCTGTTGCATCTTTAATGGAGGGTAGGGATATGGCGTGTCAGGTTTGTGTTGGGGGGGGGGGGGGCTTTTTAAGAGTTTTCTTCCTCTTTTCACAAACCTAGGCCAGGTGGCCTATTTCAGTCTTGGCCTAGCATTTCATCAGTCTGTTGTTTTCAATTTTTTTTTAGTATGTCTTCATTTTTGTTGTAGTAATTCTCTTCTTGTTCATGCTTCAATACCATATAATACTGTTACTCTGGATAAAAATTATATATTCCTAGTTTTTTATTTTTTTTTAATGATATAAATAGAGCCTATCATTCCAAATGCATTGCATAGGTCTGGAGGCTGAAGTTTTGAAAACTTCCTAGATTCTGGACAGGATGGTGATGTGAAGTGGCATGTAGGTATCTGCTGAGGGGGGCCCATCTGATTGCCATGTATCCAAGAAGACAGAGACCCCCTTTCTTTTTCCTCTTCAACAGTAAAAATAATTTGAGGGTGGATATTATTCAGTAACTGTAAAAAGAGCCTGTGGATCATGCAGGCAAATGGCAAAGACATTAGCTATATATCTCAGCCAAACTTTGGACTGAATTAAGTGCCAAAGTTTCCAAATACATATTCAAAGAATTATTATCTGATACATCAACATATATTTGAATAGTGAAGGACTCTAAATCCATTAGATAATATTACAAGCTGGCAAATAAAATATTTACCCACACATAGGTTACCTAAAGGTCTGCAAGCCTGGAGTCATGAATTGTCTTAAGAAATTCCAGATACTTCAATTTGAGAAGAATGATTGCTTAGTAGTTTTGATGTATCATCACTTTTCAGTAATGTTCCTTTCCAAAATATTACACTGACATTTGCAAACTCTAAGCATTTAAATCAGGGTACATTAGCTGGAATAATTCACCGTCACCTTCCATTGCTTACTTATACAGAGAATCTTTTGAAACTTTGACATTTATTTCAATCTCTTCCCAGGCCCAAAGTGTACCTTAAGATACAATAACAATGTCTTTGCCATTTGGCCACATAGCTCACAAGCTCTTTTACTTTTACACTTCCTCAAAAATAAAAAATATGCACTCCCAAATTACTTTCATACTTTCACTGTTCAAGAGGGGGAAAGAAGAGACTAGCCTTATTGGTCTTAGTTACAAGATGATTGGATGAATCATCCAATCGCCTTGCAATGAAAGACATGCATGCTAGACAGATAAATAAATCAGCTAACCCCCTTTTAACCTTATATAACTTTTGGAGACTCAGTGGGCAGTTCAATCTCCACCAGTACCAATCAGAGATAGCTGGCCCATCACAATCACTAATTATAAGCAGCAACTAATGAACAGACTGGCAAAGTGCTGCCATCTCTGGGTACCTTACCCTAACATATCTTGTTAGTATAATGTTTAAATAACAGCATCAACATGTAAGAGAAAACTAAATAGAATTTATTACTCCTATATATATTTTGCTCAATATGTCATGTTCTTTCAGGGAGAAGGCAGAAGAATTGATAACAATATTTAAATAATTATGAATACAAGAACAAGTTGTACAGCATGTGTATAATATCACGTGTTTTGGACAACTGTATATGCATGAGGAAACACTATTAGAGTTCAGAGAGTCACTTCCCAAAATTTACAGATAGACATATACAGTATGTCTGATTGATTAAGATTAGGGCTTCACATAATTCAAGAAAGAGACATCAAATTTCCACCTACAGTAGTGTAGCAAGGCCTGAATTTTCAGATTCCAAAAATATTATATATTCTTGATGTTCCTAGATTCTAATTGTAGCAAAACAGAGTATTTGATTAAAACCAGGCAAAGATAGAGGTGATAATGTATCTTTGATAGGTGATAGCTTTCAAGCTGGTTTGAAAGTGGTATAGAGATTATATCTACAAAGAATCCTTTGCAGCTATAATTTCTGCCTGTTCAGATGTTCCTTTAAGATAGAGTATGCAGATCCTTTTAACATCAGATGACAATTATTTTATGTATTGAGGTTTGCTGTATTCATTAAGTAGTCAAGTATGTTGGAAGTTTTTTCCCACTTGGTTAGACTATAATAAATTTAGTTTAATCCTTTATCCAAGTGTAAGCAAACAAAGTTTGCACCTGAAGTATCTTCAGAACTGAGGCAACTCTTGGTAAAGATGGGCCAAGCCCTCCTCACTCCTTGTCTCAGTATCTCCCATAATGCAAGGCACATCTCCTTGTATAATGCTATGCATTAAGGGAAGGGCTGCTACCCACACTGATTTCGACCTTTATTGAGGTCTCATCAGTGGGAGCCAGACCCAGAAGTGGTGATACTAAGGCAGAAGCAATGGAGAAGTCATATTTATGTATACGAGTTGCCAAAAGGTGTACCACCTTATTATTGAATTACTCTGGATTTACAGAAAGATGTTAAAGTTTTTTCCCACTTGGTTACACTATAATAAATTTAGTTTAATCCTTTATCCAAGTGTAAGCAAACAAAGTTTGCGCCTGAAGATACTTCAGGCGCGAACATGCCAATTAGATGACAGTTGCATCTTCTTTGCGAAACTGATTAATCCTTCCAATTTTTTTTTGGTAAGCATCGATAAAATTTTTGGATATTTTCTAACGAAAATGAGTTTCCAAAACTTCCATCTGTAGTTGGTTGGTACATCATCAATGTCACCATTAAAAGTGTTCAAAAATAATCGCATTTCGATGCTCTTTTTATGAAAATCAACAAATCTTGTTGAAACTTCTGTTTGTAAATCTTCAATAATACCAACAAAAGTTTCCTTTTGTTTGTATTTCCAAGTTGCACAGGTGATATCACGAAGTATAGGTATAAAATTATTTTTAATTTATTATTCATATTATAAAATATATTATTTAAATAATTCAACATACGGGCCACATGCCAATTAAGTATGGTGAGCTTTTTACGGGCTGCCAAAAATGCACGTTTGGGCCGCATGAGGCCTGCGGGCTACCGGTTGCCGACCCCTGTTGTAGCCCATGAAGTTAACTGAGGCATGGCTGTTGCTGTTACCCCTCAGATGACATATGAGCGGCTATGCTTGGTGGTGGGGATGAGCCTGCCATGGTGTAGAGCCAATTGCTTCTGAGAGTTCTCAGTGGTAGGATGAGCCTGTTACTGACGGGAACAACGCCGAGTTTTTGGAGTTTGACCTGTACTTGAACATTCAATAAAGGTCTGGGTAGTGGCCCTTCCCTTAATGCATAGCATTATACATGTCCACAAGGAGATGTGCTTTGCATTATGGGAGACACAGACAAGGAATGATGAGAGCTTGGTCCACCTTTACCATGAGTTGCCTCAGTCCTGAAGATACTTCAGGCACAAACTTTGTTTGCTTACACTTGGATAAAGATTAAACTAAATTTATTATCCAAGCGGAAAACACTTCCAACATCTTTCTCTAAATCCAGAGTAATTCAATAATAAGGTGGTACACCTTTTGGCAACTCGTATACGTAAATATGACTTCTGCCTTAGTATCACCATTTCTGGGTCTGGCTCCCACTGACGAGACCTCAATAAAGGTCGAAACTGGTCTGGGTAGTGGCCCCTTCTCTTAATGCATAGTATTATACATGTCCGCAAGGAGATGTGCTTTGCGTTATGAGAGATGCTGAGACAAGGAGTGATGAGAGTTTGGTCCACCTTTACCACAAGTTGCCTCAGTCCTGGAGATACTTCAGGTGCAAACTTTGTTTGCTTACACTTGGATAATGGATTAAAGTAAGTTTTATTTTATTTAATTCTTCTAATAGTAGAACAAATTGTGCATGATGCATAGATATATCTGCCTGTAAACAAAAAATTCAATTATTGCTATGTTTTGTGAATGATATCTTAGCAGTCCAGTCTGACTCTGAAACAGAATTACTTCATTTTCTTAATAAAATAACTCCTTATATGCACACAATAAGTTCACGATTGAATGCAAATCTAACAAAAGTCTTCCCTTTTTTTGGATTAATACATCATTACTCTGCTGGCAATATTGAATTTCTGTTTACAGGAAGCCATGTATATGTTATGACCTTGATTCAGGAGAAGGCAGTGGTAACAACAATTTAAGTTATGAATACAATAATGAATCATACAGCATGCATGTATCACATCTCATTCATAGCTGTAAGTAGGAGGAAACACTATTAGAGTTCAGAGACGTAATAAATTCTATATAGTTTTCTCTTTCATGTGTGAAGCTGTTATATTAAACAATATACTTCGTAGCTAATGAATTTTCAAAACCTGAGCCTGCAGGCTGAGTGAATTTCATTTAAGACCTGCAATGCTTCTGGAATAATAGGCTTTATGTATATTATTTGAAAAGTATGATTGCAAAAAAAAAAAACCTTGCACTCTCTCAACCAGTCTATATATATACACACACCATATCCCTATCCTGCATCAAAGATACAACAGACAGACTGGGCTTACTCCTAAAACGACACAAAATTAGAATCACCTACAAACCCTTCAGGTCTTTTATATCCTGTCAATATTTTGGACTGACAGGACAGACCCAGCGTGGTATGAAGAAGAAAAGGACATAAAAAATATATATATATTCAGTAAGCAGATTAGCACAACATGCAGTGGAAGAAAGCCACACTACTATTATAAATCCTGTTTCAAATCATAGAGACTTTACTTGGGAGCAGCTCATCTGCAGAATCCAGTGAACTGCAATAGAAATGGTGTAATTCTACACAAATTTTGCTTCACCACCCTATCCTCCTGTCAGCAGTAATCACAGGACATCATCACAAGTGACTGTCCTTATTCTTTTGTTAATGCTAGCTTGGGATGTAAATAATTTACTAATTCCAGAGACTTCAACATGAATCAGAAAAATTCAAATTTCATGCCTTCCTGGCTTGGTCATTTAGTTTATTACTGAGACTTCAAGGTTTGGTTCCAAATAATATTTGTGTATTTTTTGAATCTACAGTTTATCTATGAAAGCTGTTCCACTTTTGATATTTTTTAAAAAACTTTTGTACAGTTTTTCCTTCCTTAATTCCTATTTACGTATGTTCATTAAAGAAAGAAAAGAAAATAATTGCAAACGAAACATATTTGCAAGGTTGTAATAAATAATGAAAAAAAGAGCTTAAAAGAATTCAACTATATCACTGCACCTGGTGAGCTATCATGGTCTCTGATGAGAATAAACAGTTTGAAAGGAATGTTAGAAGAGTGATCAATAGCAATAATAAAATATGTGAATTCTTTGTCAAGAGGTTTTAAGTAATGGAATACTAAGATTTGCACTATCAGTGGCTTGTAAAACTTGGTTGCATATTGAAACTTTAAAAGTAGCATCTACACAATATTAGCATGCTGGTTAGTAAAAATTACTAGTGGCTGGCATTAAAAAAAATGGCTAAATGTACATTCAATATAATTTTTCCTTTGAATGAGTATGAGAAAGTTAATTGATTGTTAATGTTAAGTAATCTAGGTGTAAATTATTTAATAAACTTACATTTGGTACAGCTGTTAGTTTGTCGAATAGAAGTCAAAACTTAAAGAATTCATTATAATTTATTTTACAGTGTATCACATTTACCATGCCTAGAGAAGAGAAATATAGAATGAAGCAACAGGCAAGATGTAAAAGATTTAGGAAAAGAGTGTTAAATAAATTAGCAGCAGAAGAGAATTCCTGATTCACTGTGTATATGTATATATTATTTAAGGATTTTAAAATAATTGATGTTTATGAGAAGTATCTGGATGACATTTTAATTATTTCAGGGTTTGCTCAAGTAATTTCTGTACATAAATATGAACCTAATTTACCAAGCATCGAATGTCCATTTATATACCATTAATGTGTAAAGCCACTTGTGCTGAATTGTAATTTTAATTTGAGTATAAAAATATTCCATCCCGGTATAGGCATATGAGTCCAGTGTATAAACTATTAACATTATTGAATTAGTATTTCAAGAGCCAGTGGCTAACCTGCTATCCTTGAAAGACGAGATTAGACTCAGGTTTTACATATGGAGGTAACTTATTCTTTTAAGTTGCAATGAATGTTGATTAATTTGCACTACAAACCAAAATTCATGTTAATGACTCTTGATTAAATAAAATGATGGTATTAACTTCTTTGTACCTTTTTTATATTTTGCTAGCTAGGAAAATCACATTTTAAGAAATTCAAATCAGTTAGCCCAGCATGTTCTTAAACTTTTTGAGACTGCAGAAACCCTATGAAAATTACCAAAAAAGGAATTATGATCTTGGAACATCTTTTAATCAATAATACACATGATATAAAATTAGTATTTTCCTCATTCAGTGAATGAGGAAAAAATTCCCTCATTCACTGTTCTAGTGAATGAGGGAATTTTTTGTAACATTGATTCAAAAACAGACAGTACTTCATTATTATAGTAATATGAAGCCTGTGTGGCATGTCCATAGTTATTGGTCAAAGGAATTACTGCAAAAAATAATCCACATTGTTACTTTCTGCTATATCCTTGCTAAAAATGTAATGATAACTAAACGTCCAAATTCACATAACCTATGTTAAACTAATGATTAAAAATACTAATCCTTCTAATGCAAACAAACACTGCTTGGAAAGAAGCCAACAGACACCATGGTAACCTTAATAAGATGTAGGGCCTCCGATGAGTGCAGGGCAATACTTTCCACAGGCTTACAATTGGAACGTCACCACACCTGACTGGAGGCCAGTCAAGTGTGGTGACGTTAATGTCCAAAACCCACGCAGTGACAGCTTATGAAATGGATAATGGTCAGTTCCATAGAAATGCCACAAAGTAGGAAGCACTGCATTCAGAATGTTCAGATAGCTCTCAATGTTCGTAGCACCACAACAAAAGGTTCAAGGCCAAAACAGGACCATACTATAATGCTGCCACCTCTAAATTTCATGGTTGGGGTTTTGCATTCTGGTAAAAGACATTCATGAGGCATCCACGACACCTGTCCATCTATTTGGTAGAGGGTATAGCATGATTTGTTGCACCGTAACTCAGCTTTTCAAGCTTCCATGTCCCGCTGTACACACTGCTTTGGGTAACATGGGTTTTGCATATTGTGAGCCTGGGTTCTGGTGCAGATTTGCGTTTCAGTCGATGCTAGGAACTCCGCATTCAACATGTCGGCTTTTACATATTATCCTTTGTAGCGCCCTACAGTTACTTTTGGTGAGTGTGATGGGTCGTCCAATGCAAGTAGCACCTGCAGTTGACTTCCTGCACTTCATCTCAGTATGGTATCACTGACTGTAGACCTGAGATAGCCCAATTTGTCAAATAGACAAGCTTGCATCCTCTTGCAATACCTCTTTCAAACTCCGTTAGTTCCCTTCTCGTAGGCATTTCACCCAGACACAGTTGCACTGACTTGAGAGCATCATACTCCTCCAAAATGCGACTCATTACATGGCACGATGCACTTTGCTCATGGGGTTTTCCATTGACTTCTTTCCAAGCAGTGTATTTAATATTTAATAAATATGTCTAGTACATATGATCATTTAAAGCTACTTGTTAAAGAATGAACAGGTTTATCAGTACTTTCTCATAACACCATATAAATAATGCAGTTTATCAAATGGATGATATTTGCAGGATTCAAGCCACCATAGTCAAATCACCCAGAAACAATTAAGAATTGTAACTCGGGGGGGGGGGGGGGTCCTAGTGCAGCAGCACTTCAAGAATATTTGACCTCAAATCCTGCAGACTAGTTGTGAACTCAGTGGTCACATGCACTGTGCAAATAGGATAGCACTGAAATGTGTTACATTTACATAGTTTTTCTGATTTTTCGTTATTTGTTGGGTTCATCAATATTTTGGCAAGTTATTATTAACAAATTTTATCTAAGAAAATATTGTTTTTTAATGCCTATAATAAGTTTAAGAATATTAATAAGCGCCATGCTGAAAATCAAAAAATACTCTGCGAACTTTAAAGTAGTAGTAGAGAATTAGTAATTAGACAAGGACATCTGTGAAAAAGACTGAGAATTATGGATTAAATATATAACGATAACTAAAAGAACAAGGTTAATTAGGTTGTCGACCTAGCAAGAAGCCACTTATTTTTGCAAAGTACAGACAGGCCCAGTGAAATATTGCTAAGACTCATTGTAATTGGACAGCTACCAACTGGTCTAAGATCTTGTCTTATTTGGTGATATTAGATTGCCAAAAAATCAAAAGAACAATTCCAGATATCAGGTACCTATGGTAAAGTACAGAAGAGGAAAAGTCATGGTATGAGAATTGCTTTTTTCTCTTAAAGTGGTAGGCCCATTACTCCTTATTTAAGCAACTATATATCATGTTGTTTATTATGAAATCTTAAATAAGGCAATGCTACCTTATGCAAAAAATGCCAAATGATGGAATTTTCTGCAAAATAATGACCCAAAACATCGATCAAACTGCATCCAGGATTACTTTTAGCCAAAGAGTATAAGACTTTTAGAATGACCTAATCATTCGAATCCTGAATCCTATAGAGAACTCATAGCAAGAGATAGATAGATAATGTGAGACAATGTAAATTTTCAAATAAAGACCAATTCTTGGTTGCTTTGAGTGAAGAAATTTAAAAAAAAAAAATTTTGCTCAACTGTATTGTTAAGATGATCAACTTGATGCCTAAATGCTGCACAGCTGTTATGAGTGCCAATGATTATGTTACAAAATATTGACTTCTAGAAGATATTGGATAAAGAATTTTTGTTTTGAATAGTAAGTGTTATTTTAAAGATACCAAGCAATTTTATAAGCTAGGCTTTTTTAATCCTTTTTCCAAAGTAAGCAAACAGACAAGTAAGTCAAGTTTGTGGCTGCACGTAGTGCAACTCATGGTAAAGGTGGAGCAAGATCTGATCACTTTCCTTAGAATTTTCCCCTAATGCAATGCACATTTCCTTGCAGAAATGTATGATGCTATGCATTAAGGTAATGGTCACTACTCATACCAGTTTCGACCTTTATTGCGGTCTCATTAATGGGAGCCAGACCTAAAAAATGCCAAGGGTGAAGTAATACAGAGCTTATAAATATTTTACCTAAACAAGTTGCCATAAGGTGCTTTGACCTCATTGCTCTGCCTTTACCATGAGTTGCACTACATGCAGCCGCAAACTTGACTTACTTGTCTGTTTGCTTACTTGGGAAAAAAGATTAAAAACCCTCGCTTATAAAATTGCTTGGTATCTTTAACATAATATATATACCCAAGGTAAAAAACTTTCTACATAGTAAGTGTTATTGTAACTCATTTTTGTAAAAATACTTTTGCTCGCTTTCCAAAAGTAATCATACATTAATACAAAAAAAAATAATAATAAATGTTTTCATCAATTCTTGTAGATAAGCTTATAGGCTAAGGTAAGGCATATCTTCTAATTTTTTTAGAAAATGACACCATAAACTAGATTATTAATTATAAAAACTTTAATAACTATTTATATTTCAACAATGTTACACTGCCATCTTCAGGGATCACAAAAACAACGATATGTACATGCAGCCACTCACACTAAGCAAATGCGGCTGAATGAAGGCAACATAAGTCAGTCCTAGCGGGCTAACAATCTTAGAATGTATACTTCCCAAATTTTTGGCAGTCTCATGCACCCAAATTTGTTGAGGTTTGGAAAGTTTTTCAGAGCTGAGGCAGATTCAAGGAAGAGTCTTTCATACTTGTACTTGCTGTGGTCTAATAATGTGGCCTTCTTCCAGCATATCGTGTGGTGTCCAAAGCATGGTCAGTAAGTCATGAGTGGCTGTATTGGTGAAACTAGTCCTTTTGTTCCGATGTCCTGTCTGTTTGGCCATAGTAGGACAGTTTGCAACTGCAAGGGACCTGGTATACTCCAGGTCGGTCTAGCACAAGTGGCTGGTCTTTGGAGGAGCAGATAAGAAATGCCAATTTCTTATGTAGTTTGTAACTGATTGCAAGGTCATATTTCCTTAGGGTTTTTGTTAATTTTTCCAGTGTATCCCAGATATATGGAATGGTGATTAGGCTGGCATGTAATCGGAGTGTCTAGGAAAGGGAGACGCTGTTGTTTTCCTTTTCCAAAGTAAACTGGATCCTGGGGTGTTGATTGTTTAAGTGTGCTTTGAAACCTTTTAGCCTGTGGAAAAGTGACAGATTAAAATATTTTAGCTCTAGACCCCCCCCCCTCCCCATATATGGACTACCAAAATTCCATAAACAAAATGTACCATTACATCCCATTGTGGATGGCATTGATTTTCCGACATACAAATTAGCCAAACATTTAGCCATGGTGCCCACACAATATACTGGCAACACATAACACAAACAACTCAGCCCACTTTAAAGCCAATATAGACAACCTCACACTCCAATACACTGACATAATGGTCAGTTTTATTGTCTCCTCATTATTCACCAATGTCCTGCTCAAAGATACCTTAGACCTCATTTAAGCGAAATTTCCTCTTGATCTCAACCCTATTTCAGTTCACCATGAACTCAGGCTATTTCATTTGGCAAGGAAAATTCTACAAACAGATAGAGGGGGGGACAGCCATGGGTTGTTCACTCTTTCCACTCTTGGCCAACTTCTTTATGGAGAGCTCTGAAGAAAAAGCCTTAAACTCTACCCCCCCACATAAACTCACTGTCTGGCTATACTATATAGATGATGTGTTCTCCATTTGGCGCCACAATTTCACAACAAACTTAAATAATCAACACACCAGGATCCAGTTTACCTTGACAAAGGAAAACAAAAAATAACAGCAGTCTCCCTTTCCTAGACACTCTGATTACATGCCAGCCTGATGGATCCCTGGGTTTCTCCATTTACAGAAAACCTACACATACAGATAGATACATTTACCAGAGTAACCTCCCCTCCCAACTATATGGAAATATAAAAAAATCCTATATAACAGGGCAAAATTAATCTTTCAGATAGCAATGCCCTAAATACTGAACTTGACCATATCCTGAATACTTTCTTAGCCAATAGCTGCAACCCAAAAAAAATTCAAAAGAAAAATATTAACCACAACCCTCCCTTCCCCCTTCAAAGCAGAGATTACTCTAAATCTATCACCATTCCATATATTATTATTATTACATAACACCTCCAGGGAGTCCAAAGACTCATTGAGAGAGGGTACCTACTCTACAACTCTCCATCTTCACCACTCACCTTCATCATCTACTGCACCACTAGTGTTTTCACAGACAAACATCCATGCCCACGGCAGGATTCGAACCCCACAGCCTTTTGGCTGGGGACCTGAAAAATTAACAAAAATCCTAAAGAAATATGACCTTACAACCACATAAGAAATTAGCATCTCTTATCACTCCACCAAAGACCGGTCACATCTCCTAGCTCTACCAGGAGTATACCAGGTCCCTTGCAGTTGCAAACTGTCCTACTACAGCCAAATAGGCAGGACAGCAATATCAGGATATCTGAACACAAGGGCTACATTTGGTTCCACTAATACAGCCACTATGGACTTGCTGACCATGCTTTGGACACCCACTACAGGATATGCTGGAAGAAGGCCACTTTATTACACCGCAGTAAGTACAACTACGAAAGACTATTCCTTGAATCTACCTCAGCTCAGCTCTCCAAACCTCAACAAATTTGGATGCATGAGATTGCTGGAATTTGGAAAGCATACATTCTAAGATTGTCAGCCCAATGGCCAAGACAACCCAATTTAGCCTACTAGGGATCACCATTTAGGACTCTAGGCCCGACTTCTGTTGCCTTTATTCAGACTCGTTTGCTCGGTGTTAGTGCCTGCATGCACATGCTGTTTTTTTTGTAATTCCTGATGATGGCAATGTAACATTGCCAAAATATAGGTAATTATTAATTAAAAGTTTTTGTAATTAATAACCTAGTTTACGTTCTCATTTCCTAAAAAATTAGAAGTTGTTTTTATCAATGTGTATAAATTTCTGAAGTTATTATAATAAAATTATGTACAAAAAAGTGTTTGCCAAAATACTTTTCAGTGCTGCTGTGGATATATAACCTCTGAAAGGAGAAGAATGATTTATTCCAGTTTGTTTCTCATTCAAAGAAGGAGAGAGAAATTACTCTCCTTCCTTCATAAGAATTCATTGTAAAAATCTCATCAACAAGATGAAGACATCACAAATTTACTAATATACCATAAAAGAGTTTGATCATCCTAAATGTCGCTTTCCCTTAACATTTTTGAATTATTCAAATTTACTGCAACAAAGTTGAGGATTTTGGATGCAGTTGTTTTTCCAACAGCGACTTATGGATGTGAGGCTTGAAACCTAAAGAAGTCAGATAAGAAAAGGCTAGCTGCTTTTGAGATGTGGTGTTACAGAAGACAGACTATTGAGGATATCATATACTGAAAGATGTACAAATGGATGGGTGTTAGAAAAGATCAGTAGAACTTTAAGGATATTGACAGAAGAAAGTTAAAATATTTTAGACACGTTAGAAGGAGGACTTCTCAGAACAGTATTAGAAGGTAAAGTTCCTGGAAAAAGAGGAAGGGATAGACCAACAAATGAGATGGATGGTGTGTGTGTTTTAACGCTCTGAAGATCAGAGCATTAAAACTTCCAGAAAAGCATACAACAGGAGTGCATGGCAAGGATTGTGTGATACATCAAGCATCAGAGTGATCATATGGCACCTGCAGATGTTCAATGAACAGATAATGGTGATACTGGTTGTTTTATCGGTAAGGGAGAAATATATAAGCAGCATCAAGTTGGTTATGCTGTGGATTCATATCCTATAATGGGTATAGATACTTGTGAATCTCTTCTGGGATGGTAATTTCACTGCCTGGTGTGAGACCCCCCCTCCTTGCTTATTGGGACTTGAAAAAAGTTCCATGCTTAGTATGAGCAGAGTTCTAATTATCTAATCCTTGTAGTGTATGTTGTAGGTTAACAGGCTTTCGTGAAATGGATTCACATAAAAATCAGTAAATAAAAAAAGTAAGTGGGACTTTCCATCCCAGTTTCTATATAGAACACTTTAAGAGACCAGTCATTAACCACATATGGCTTTGTATTCATGTTATTTCATTGTATACTTCACATCATAGCCAGTAAGGTGATTAACGCAGCTATACTCAAAACGACAATGTGCTCACGCTGCTAATGATATATTTCTTATTTTGACCCATGGCCAAGACAAAAAGTAAACAATCAAATAACTGTATACTTTTCCTAGACATATTCATTACAGGTCTTTCATGTGGTTCATTCAATATCACTCTCCATTTACAGTAACCCATATTAAATAACCATATCCTCAAAAACACTAACACATAGGGCCAAAGTTAATTCATTCCGGTGATATATTATTTTGCCACCAGCTCAAATCCTTATAAAACAAATAAAAATATTTCATGCCGTCTCCCTTTCCCCTTCCCTTTTGGTAACATACAAGATCATAGTAAAATTTCCTATTCCTCTATTTTGGGGATATATAATAATTTAACTATGTCACCATAGTTAAATTATTATTATTATTGTAATATGTGTATCTCCATGGAGTCAAAAGATTCATCACTGGAGACTCATACTAAACATTATTCACACAATACCTATCAGACCTCTCCTTAATCCATTGGTACACCACAACTACCTCTGGCAATACCAGCGGTGACCCCCCCCCCTTGTTCTCTCTATTACTCCTCATGTATTGAAAAATTTCTTTTGTGTCAAACTTATAGAATCCCTTTAGCAACCATCCTCACTTGTCTGCCCATCAACCAACCTCAACAATCCACACACCTCAATCTGTCCTCAGGAGCATTCCACAGACCTGTCACCAGCTTGGTCACTCATCTGAATCCTCAACACCTTCAAGAAGCCTAAGTGACTAGATCTATGGACAGCTGTCAAAATGTTGCTGAATCATAGGCTTATAAAGAGGGATAATTATCTCCCTATTTTTACTTATCACTGCATTCATCAACATCCAAGAATCCTTTGAGCTATTCTGCCAACTTTTGCAATATGTCCTCTGAACTTTAAACACTATCTACTATTGTTTCCCCTAGAGCCCTAGCCTTGTCATTTTGCAACACTAAATTGACAATTGTTGTCCTTTTCCCACACTGCCAATTTATTTAAATCAACCTGCAGGCTGTCTACATTACTTTATCAATTATTTCCCTCCGCAGTTTTGTATCATCATCAAACAACTGAATATCCCCCTCCTTAAATTTCCTACTATATCAGAAAGTGTAGTGGTGCTAGTACACAACTCAGGGCTCCACTAGTCACCTCATTTCCCTTGATTCCACTCCACCATACATCACATTTATTATACAGTGAAACCTGTGGAGAATTCATGACTAAACAAACACACGTAATAAGTTTTAATAAGTAAATATTTCATCCTAAGTATTTTAGGACATTGTCAGTACAGTTAATTCAAACAATACAAAACAATGTTATTCCTAGTATTGTTTGAATTAACTGTACTGACGAAGCTCTAAGATACTTAGGATGAAATATTTACTTATTACTGTGGTTATTATGTGCTTATTTAGTCATACATCACATTACCCTATCCATGCCGCAGCCTCATATCCATTTCCATGTGGCATTGTGTCAAATGCTTTTGCAAAGTTCAGCATATCATGGTGTTTCCTTTTCTTTAGTAAGGTGAGTGACAGCAGAATTATAAAATGAGAATAAATTACAAAGTCAAGACATTGTTTACAAAGCTGTGCTGGCCCATAGAGTGTCATATTCCTATCCACCCATTCCTAAATACCTTTAACCAACTTTACCAATACTTTAACCACCACTCTAGCAATCTATGTAATGAAACTATCTTGCTCTCTTGGAACCTTGCCAGAGCTGAGACTTAGATTAAACAAGTTTGTCAGAGGCACTGCCAATTCTCTTGCACATTATTGTACCACATTGATATTTTTCAATATGTTGAGTATCTCTAGTTTATTTACCTCAATTCTCACATCAGTAACTGCAAAGTCTCCACCTGGATGATATATCCATTCAAAGGGATCACTTAGTATTTCTTCTGCTTCTGTCACTTTCCTAACATCAGCACTGAGTAAAGTTATCTTTCCATAATCATTTTTTCTCTTACTTCTATGTAGTAAAAAAACTCTTGGATTTACTTTGGCCTGCTTAATTAATTTTCTCTCATTGGCCACAGGTTTACTGCAAATGACTATATAATCTTCATACCACTTAACTCCATTGACTAAAAAAATCCCAGATCCATTTCTTCCATCCTCTGACACATTCAGGAGTACATAAAGTGCTAGTGGCTAATTTCGTCTACTGTGGATAAACAGGAAGATGTTACCATCTGTCTTGGGGGAAAAAAAGAAAAGAAAAAAAAAACTACCACCATAAAATGAGACATTTGACACAATACACAAAATTAGGAGCCTCCGTATCTCAGTCAGCATAGACAAAGCCCTTTAGTCGGAAAGAACCTGGGTTCAATTCCCGTTAGTGACGTGAGGAACCTTTATCTGGTCTCTTTCAACTAAAAGTGAGTTAACTGGTCTCATACAGAGGTGGAGAGTTCCCCCCCCCCCAATAACTAGGGTTTTTCATCCCTCAAAACAGGCAGACCAGTCCCATGAACACACACGGCTACAGTCATAAAATATACTATGGCAAAGAAGGCAACAGGAAACCACCTTGCTCATAATCATCTCCCTGGTATGGTAGCATACAGCCACCCCCACCAGCCGTATGACTGAGAGAATAGGATAGGATAGGACAAAAAATTAAATGGAATGAAATAATGACTCTACACAGAGGCCATTACATCTTTAAAACACCCTTTTGGGTTTGAGCTATAAGATTATTTTTAATTTACTAAAAATTTGTGATACTGTTGAAAATTCCAGACTTGAATTCAGCAATAAAATATTACCAACTTAATTAAATAATTAAGTTTATCCTAAGTAGATTAGTTAATGCACATCACCATATAAGAACAACCAGAGATTCACATTTACAGCTTTTGTTATTAATATAATTGTAATTGCTTTTAAAGTGTGGAGCCAATATGGCTATCAAAAAAAATTTTGTCACATGCAAGTTAAATATACATTTGAAACTAATCCAAAGAAAAAGTAATGTGTTATAAAAAAATAAAATAAAATAAAATTCTCGATTTAAAAATGATTAAATCGCTCTTCTCTGAACTTCAAAAGTTCGGTGCAGCTGTATGGAAATCCAATAGTCTAGCAAAGAATAAAATATAATGGTGCTTGTCAGTTCGAATGAAAAAAATGATCCACTTGTTTTGATAATGCAGAATCATACAGTTCCAACCAAAACCTTTATTAGAAAGAAAAACTTATTTAACTGCTGATCAACATCTCTACTGTTCAACTGCATGAACATAAGTATAGACTTCTTGATATGAAATCGAATACAAAACACAGAAACTAATTCACTGCAATTACTGCAGTCCCTTTTTTTTAAAGCAACTAACCAAGAAATCAATTTCATTTCCTGTTACATGTATGATACAAAATATGTCATATTTTTTAAAATAATATTCCTAGAACAATATGTCAAAAATTAAATTTGGGATTTAAGATATACAAAACAATATGTCTATGGTTCATGTGGATTTTAATTAGATCATTTTTATGAACTTGATTAAAATCTATTAAAAGTTACTTCCATGGCTTTCAATTAGACAATTTGTAAAATCAAAATTAGGCAAAGCAAAATTCTATTGTGATACATAAGCCATAAAAGAGATTGAAGTTTCATAAACAATGCTCCAATTTCTGACACTTAAGGTTTGTATTTTACTATACTTTTTGAATATGGCTTCACACATGTAAGAGAAAACTAAATATAATTTATTACTTCTATATATTTTGCTCAATATATCATGAGCTTCTTTAGCGAGAAGACAGAAAAACTGGTAACAGCATTTAAATTCTGAATACAAGAACGAGTCATACATATAATATCACGTTTCAATTGCAGCAGTTCAGTAGGAGGAAACGCTATTAGAGTTCAGAGATGTGGGAATAGATGTATTAAATAAATCTACCCTATAGGATAAACTTATCATTTTATATATATATATAAAATGATAAGCCTTTGTATGTCACGTTTTTTGAAACGTTCTGAAACTCAGGGGCTACCCTGAGTGTCGAGTCATCAGAATTCAAAGAGAACCAGCCTACCAGTCCGGAACTGGGGGGGGGGGCACCAGGGTTGCGGAACCCCCTTTTCGAGAATTCAAAATTAGAGTTATCAGAATTGAAGGAGAACCAGCCTATGAGTCTGGAACTCAGGGAATTGGGCACCGTAGGCGCTGTAAAAATATAATATAAAAATATAAAGAATTATAAACAATTAACAGCAATCAGTTCGGCAAACTCAGAAATAGGCATACAGATTGTCCAATTAAGATTAGGACAGTGATATAGGAGCTTCGCACGATTCAAGAAATAGATTATCAAATTTGAACCTAATGTAGTATAGCATCTTGGCACTGTTCCAGTGAACAGCTGTGTCTAGCCAATGGCACTTAGCAAATCCTGCTACTGTGACGGGTTGTCCTATATCACCTGCTTTGGCTGATTATTTTATGGAGCATTTAGGGGATTAGATTTCTAACACCATTTATCCTCAATCTCGTATCTGGCAACATTTTGGGGATGATATCTCTATAAACTGGTCTCACTCTGAAACAGTACTTCAATTTCTGCATAAAATTAACTCCTATCAAGTTCACTACTGAATGTGAATCTAACAAAAATCTTCCCTTTTTGGATACTTTAATACATCATAACTCTGCTGGTAATATTGAATTTTCTGTTTACAGGAAGCCATCCTTTATAGGCAGATATATCCATGCATCTTCACATCATCATCCATCACAAAAATAGGTATTATCAAAAGCCTTGTACACCAAGCAAGCACAATTTGTTCTTCTGAATTTCTTTTATTAGAATAATTAAATTAAATAAAACTTACTGTATGAGACCTTGATAAAGAAAAATTTGATCATTATCATCCTCTTCCAGATTGCAATCTGATGTTAAAAGGATCAGCATACTCTATCTTAAAGGAACATTTGAACAAATATTTAGGACTCCTTTGCAGATATAATTTGTACACCACCTTCAAACCAGCCCAGAAGTTGTTCATCTTCTACTTCAAATTCTCAATCTCTCCTCATAACCTACATTCCATAATCTTATCATCTTTAACATTCTTCTTCTTTGCATCCTGTCCACTGTATCACCTTTATCCTTGGAAATCAGATCTGCACACAGTAGTTCAGATGAAGTCATATCAACGTCTTGTAAAGAGACAAAATGGCTTCTTTATTCTTACATGTTCATTTTAACGTTGCAATCTCCGAATTGTATTTGCAATTTTTTGCTATATGACCCCTGAAGTTAAACTTATCTGCTAAAACTCCAAGGTCACTAGACTAATCAGTTTCTTCTAACATAATTCTGCCAATATAATATGCCATCGGATATGTCATTACACCAAAGAGCAAAACTTTACTACTACTACTGAACTGACAGCCATTTTCACATGCCCACAAATGATTTAAATAAAATTATTCTGCAAGTACTGCATGCATGTCAGTTACATTCCTGATTTACCCTGCTTATCTATGCATAATCACATATTGCCAAATCCTTCCTAATGTCATTAATATAAAGATTGAATAACAATAGAACAAAGACTGATCCCCACCACTGGTCACCTTAAATCTTGTATACTCACATCCCCCATACATCACTCAACTCTTATCCAGACTAGTAATCCAATCCCATATACTCCAACTTATGTAACAGACTTTTACACTGAATCCTATCAAAAGCTTTAGCAAAGTCCAAAAGTACCATGGTGTATGTATTTCCCTGGTCTAACTCAACTGTGACATTTTTATAAAATATGAGCAAGTTACTCAAATATAACCTTCCCTTAATAAACCCATGCTGTTCATTGCAAAATACAAATTCTTTGTCAACCTATTTCTGTATCAGATCTCTTACCAGCTTTTTGAAAATCCCTGTGCTGAGACAAATTATACAGCCATTTCAGCTGTATAATTTGTCTTTTAGCATCTGTGCTGATAACCCATCAATATGTCAAATGTTTTTGCAAAATCTAAATATGCTACTGTATGCATCTTCCTTGTCCCATGCAATTATATGCCCCATTGTAATAATAAGTAGATTACACAAACTGCCTTTTCTGAACCTGTACCATCAGAAAGAATTTTGCAATTATCAGTCACCTTCAGCAATCTTTCCAGTACTGAACCACAACTCCAGACACACACAAACCAACTTATAATTTGAAACTTATCATGCTCTTTGGGAAACAGAATGATTTTACTCTTTTTCTACTTTTCTGGGACTTAAATCATTGTAAGGCTCGTATTAAACAAGGGACAACTCACTAGAATAATCCCTTAAAAACATCCTTGTATCTCACCTACCATTCCCTCCACACTGAAGCTCTGCATGATGTCACACACATACAAAAATGAAAATTATGTTATGGAACTGTTGATTAAATACCTGAACTACATCCCTGTATTGGTTACCATTTTCATTAACTATTATCATCCTACTAATGGCTGCATGAGCTCTTTCTTGGCCTGGCTGGTTAATTGCTACTCGTACTGCACTTTCAATTTCTTTACTGACTTTCATATAAATTATTATTGCATTTCACCCTATAATGCCTCTACAATATTCTTCTTCTTCCAGCTTCATCCTAAATTTTTCTATTATTTTTTCATCTACTTTATCAATCTTCTTTTATCCTGACTCTTCATTCCATCTGCTCCAAACATGAAATTTTCATAATCATTGGTCTTTTAGTTCCATATTAAGAATGTATCAAAATGATGTGAGTGATTTCTAAAATGTTTAAGGAAAAACAGCTGTAGGAAAATGCAACATGCATAATTTGAAATAGGATATCAGAGAGATAACAGGTGCAAGAATTAGTTTATAACATTACCACTACAGCTCAAGACTGTGCTGTGCTGTTGATTTAGTGCAGAGAAAGATAGCAAGTGAACAGGAGCATGCTTTTGTGACTTAAAAGTTTTATTAAACATTATCATAAGTTCCTAGCAAGTAAATCAGCATGTAAAAGCAGCTAAGCAAGTCATGGGAAGACTTTTGGTAAGAATACAGAAGATAAAGATATGGAAGGTGACAAAATGTTCTGGAGTCTACTGAAAAAAGCTTAGAAATGGATGAAAAAGTACTGTAAAAAAAAAAGAAATCGGAGATGATAAACGTGACATGAAGATAAAACATACTCTAGATTAGCAGTTTCCAGTCTTTTTTAATTCATCCATTAAATCTATATTCTCTGAAATCAAATAATAGTTCACAATTTTTATTATATTTCCAATACTACATTTTTAAATATGATATTGCCTAATAATATAAAATTATCATTTAAGTTCAACACACAGTTTGTAGTCTTTGTATCCCAAAATGCATAACTATGCCTTTCCACAGAGAATGAGATCTATCTTTTGCCCATCCCGGCTGGCTATTAAAATCTACCTGCCAAATCCCTGCATCGTCTTGATTAACTGTTATCCTGTACAAATTTTCACCATCAAAAAAACAACTGCATAACTTTTAACTTATAAAACATATCTTCGCAAAATATTATATGAATATAATATTATCAGAGTATTATAGGTTCACAATACTGCAGATTTAATATGTAAGAGAAATCCTTTATGCAGCACAGTTGCATCCCTCCTGCAATTTTACATGTACCAGAACAGAAAATAATTAAATGAGAAAAAAAATTATCTTGAGATCTAATTAATTGCAAAGAAAAGTTTGAAAATGAGTATTTTTCAGAAAATTCAAAAATAGGGGTGCTTAAGGGTCAAAGCTGTATAACTGAGAGGAGACCTCCACATAGCCTTTAAAGGAATGCGGAGAACCGACCAGGGCTTCTGACCTAATGTCCAATCCTCACCTTCTCGTGGTGCACCCTGTTGGGTATCTACTTTGATACTGAACGAACGAGGATGGGCTGGCAATTTGGGATTTAGCCGACCAAATTGTATTCTTATTGGTTAAACGAAAATAAAAAATGATGGTACAACATGACAAAATTTCATGCCGGCTGGGGCGTCGCCCGGTTAAACAAGGCCCCCGTTGTTTTCGCCAGGGAACCAGGGCAAACAGCGAAAAGTCAGCTACTGGAACAAATCTGAAAACAAACCCCAACTCAACATCACCAGAGTTAAAGATCGGTACTATCAACGTAAGAAGCCTGAATGGCAAAGAAATGGAGCTAGCTGAGGAATTAGATAAGTACCAGATCGACATAATAGGGGTGACTGAAACAAAAAAGACCAAAACTGGTGAGATCTTTCTGAGCAATAAATACAAAATGTTATATTCAGGCAATGACAATCAAGGAAAAGAAGGAGTAGCCATAGTATTCAACACAAAATACGAGGCTAATCTTCTTGAATGGCAGTCAGTCTCAAGTAGAGTAATGTGGGCAAATATGAGAATGGGGAACTGGACAATGAGACTTATTTGTGCCTATGGTCCCACAGAAGGTTCTACTAAGGTAGAAGTGGAGGAATTTTTTGAGGCTTTAGAAAAAGCAACTGACACAATGAAAAAGGAAAAGTTGGTCCTTGTTGGGGATCTAAATAGTAGAGTAGGAAATGATTGTGAGACATACAAAAATATTTTGGGAAAATTTGGAGAAAAGAGCAAAGCTAATAATAATGGCAAATATCTGTTGGATTTCTGCTCAGGACATGGACTGGTTATTACTAACACCATGTTCCAACATAAAAATGTGCACAAATTCACATGGAGAGAAGAGGCTAGGAATAAGAAAAGTCTCATTGACTATGTTATTGTTGATAGTGATGTTTTCTCCCTGGTGCAGGACACCAGAGTGTACAGAGGATTTGAAATTGGAAGTGATCACTATTTAGTCTTGAGCAGGATAAAATTGAATTTCATATTGAAAAGAATAACATGTAAGAAAGTTTTAAAGCGAATAAAAGTTGAGCAGCTCTCAGATGTGAACTGTAGACTAAAATACAGAAATATTATTGAAAAGAAAATGAAAGAGTTTGAGAACAGGAATCAAACCTTGGAGATTCAGTGGCAAACTCTGAAGGAAACATTGATTGATTCTGCCAGAGAGGCATGTGGTGAGGTTGTGTGCAAGGATAAAAAAATCAGAACTCCCTGGTGGACACAGGAAGTTAAAGAGGCAGTGAAGGAAAAGAAGAAAGCATATCAAAAGTTCCTAGCAAATAAGTCAGCTTTTACTCTTACAGAATACAGAGACAAATGTAAGAAAGCTAAACAGTGTGTAAAACTAGCTAAACAAAAGTCATGGGAGGACTTTGGCAAGAATATAGAAAATAAATATCAAGAAGGTGGCAAAATATTCTGGAGGTTGTTGAAGAAGCTTAGGAATGGAGGAAAGAGTGCTGTAAAAGGAATTAGAGATGATAAAGGTGAAATGAAAACAGGAGAAAAAGATATCCTTGAAATATGGAGTAATTACTTTGAAAAACTGCTAAATGAAACAAGCAGGGATGACAGCACAGTAATAAAAAACACTGACCAGGCGTGCAGTCAGGAATACATATCCATACTTGAAGTAGAAAAAGCCATCAAAGACTTGAAATGTGGAAAGGCAGCAGGAGTAGATGATATTCGACCAGAAATGCTGAAGTATGGTGGTATAAGAGTCTTACAGTGGCTGCACTGCATAGTTCAGAAAGCCTGGACAGAGGGAAGAATTCCCGATGATTGGAGTAGAGCTCTCATAGTACCCATATATAAAAAGGGAAATAAAACTGAATGTGAGAATTACAGAGGTATTTCTCTACTGAGTGTTCCTGGCAAGATCTATGCAAGTATACTTGAGAAACGGTTGAGAAGAATTGTGGAAGAAAAGCTTGGTGAAGGACAAGCTGGATTCAGGCCAAATTGAGGCTGTCAGGATCAGATCTTCACTTTACGACAAATAGTCGAGAAAGCATGGGAATATAACAAAGATCTGTATTTAAGTTTTGTCGATTTGGAAAAGGCATATGACAAGGTGCCAAGAGAGAAGCTATTCAATACGCTGCAGTTATATGGTGTCAATGGGGCATTATATCAAGCAATACTTAGTCTTTATTTGAGTTGTGAGTCAGCAGTTAGAATTGAAGGAAGTACAGGAAGATGGTTTAATGTTAAATCTGGTGTGAGACAAGGATGTACATTATCCCCTCTGTTATTCATTATCTATATGGATCACATTATGAAGGAATGTGGTATTAAACCTGATATCAAAATTGGAGATGTTAATGTCAGCTCTTTGCTTTATGCGGATGATGTTATACTTCTAAATAAATCCGCTACAAGTCTGCAAGATTCTCTGACTAAATTGAATAGCTGTTGTAATAGATATGGTATGAAGGTCAGCAATAAAAAGACAAAGACAATGAAAATAGGCAGAATCATTGAAAATGTCAACTGTGTTGTGAATGGAGAACCTGTGGAACAAGTAAAACATTTCAGCTACTTAGGCACAATTTTTACTGAAGATGGTAAACTAAATATAGAAATAGACAACAGAATCAGCAAAGCTGGTATCGTGGGAAGTCAATTGAATAAATTCATATGGAATAAGAAAGAAATTAGTCGGAACACTAAATTAGCTGTATACAAGACTGTGTTCAAACCAATTTTAACTTATGGATCTGAGAGCTGGGTCAGAAGTAAAACACTTGACCAAAGACTAGAGACCGCCGATATGAGAGTCCTGAGAAAGATTAGAGGCGTGAACAGATGGCATCAATGGCAATATCATATTAAAAATGAGGATATTAGGAAAGAACTTGACATTGTCAGCATCCAGGAATGCGTTAGCAGAGCTAATCTCAGATGGTATGGTCACTTAAATAGAATGGGAGAGGAAAGATTAGCAAAACAAGTGTTCTCTGCCAGGTTGGCAGGAAAACGACCCAGAGGAAGACCGAGATATAGGTGGATTGATACGGTACAAAGTGCCTTAGACGATAGAAATATAAGATCTGATAATGATGGAGTCTTGACAAGTAACAGACTGATTTGGAGGAAAATTGTAGATAGGAAGTTAGTAATGATGTAATTTTTTCATGTAGTACTGTCATATCCTGTACACCCCTTGAGGGTAAATGGCAGGAATTTGATGATGATGATGATGATGATGGAGAAATCCTTTATGCAGCACAGTTGCATCCCTCCTGCAATTTTACATGTACCAGAACAGAAAATAATTAAATGAGAAAAAAAATTATCTTGAGATCTAATTAATTGCAAAGAAAAGTTTGAAAATGAGTATTTTTCAGAAAATTCAAAAATTCCCTTCTCCTCTGCATTGCTTTAATATAAACAAAAGAAGTAGATTACACTTTTATAGTTTAAACAGATTAATGGATTCAGTTTTCTTTAAAAAAAAAAAAAACGAAGACCTGCACAGTGTAAAACAGTGGCTGTTATAGGACTATAAACAATAAAACAGAATTATATACAAACTTCCACCCCTCCTCATTCTAACAAAACGCAATAGTTTTGCCTCAATTAATTTCTTTGTTAAGTATTTTCATTACAATTTATTAGAACCTCCATAGCTCAGTCAGTATAGACGAAGCCCGTTGGTCGCAAAGACCTGGGTTCAACTCCCGTCAGTGAAGTGAGGAACCTTTATCTGGTCTCTTTTGACTAAAGGTGAGGTAGCCCATCTCATATGGAGGTAGGGGTTTTTTCACCTGGAGAGAGAGAGAGATTTAAAGGGGTGGGGGAATTTCAGTTGTTTGCTGATGATGCAAAACTTTGGAGAGCAACAGTTGATAAAGGTGATGTAAATATCCTGCAGGATGATTTAAATAAACTGGCATTGTGGGCAATGATTGTCAATTGATTTCAAAATGTAAGGTTAGGGTTGAATACACAGTTTGCAACTTTTTTGGGTTGAAAAGGTTGCATACTGTGTATCACATTGATTGTACTGGATTGCAGGATATTAATGAGGCTAAGAACTTGGGGATAATTAGTGGATAGAGAGTTAAAGTTCAGAGGGCATATTGCAAAAGTTGGTAAAATAGCTCAAAGGATTACTTGGATGTTGAAAAATATACTAACAAGTAATGATAAAGTAGTTATTATCTCTCTCTCTCTCTCTCTCCTTATAAGGCAATGATTCGGTCTCATCTTGACTACTGTGCACAGATTTGGTCACCTGGGTTTCTTGGGGACCAGGAGGTATTACAAAGATTTAGAGATTAGTGACTAAACTGGTGATGGGTCTGTTGAATGCTTCCTATGAGGATAGTTTGAAGGTGTGTGGGTTACAAAGTTTACTTAACAAACATAAAAGATGGTACATGATAGAAACTTATAAGTTATTAAGGGATTTTATAAAATTGATGCAAAGGAAGTATTTCAATATATGACAAAACAGACATCTAGGATATCCTTAAAGAAGATAAGGTATCCTAGATGTCTGAAGTAATTACTTTGAAAGACTGTTAAATGAACAAGCCCGTACTAGAGAATCTTTGAGAGGAATGCAAAGAGAAGTACACATAAATACTTGAGATAGAATAAGCCAATAAAAAACCTGAAATATGGAAAGGCAGCTGGAGCAGATGATATTCAACAGAAATAAATGCTTAATAAAAATTTATACCTCCATTCTTCTGACCAGGCACTCTGCATAATTCAGAGTGTCTGGTGAAGGTTGAATTCCCAATAATTGGAGAGAGCTCTCATAGTAGCCATCTATAAAAAATGAAATAAAGCTGAATGTGAGACAGAGGAATTGCTCTACTAAGTGCTCCTGGTAAGATTTATGCAAGCATACGTGAAAAGCGGTTGAGAAAGATGGTGGAGGAGAAACTTGAAGAAGAACAAGCTGGGTTCAGGCCAAATACAGGTTGTCAAGATCAGATTTTCACTTTACAACATATAGCTGAGAAATTATTTTTAATATGACAAGTATCTATACTTAGTTTTGTAGATCTGGAAAAGGTGCCCAGAGAAAAGCTTTTCAAAACACTACAATTATATGGGATTAATGGAATATCATACAGAGCAATAAATAGTCTATATTTAAGTTAGCAGTTAGAATTGAGGGAAATACAGTAATGTGGTTGGATGTAAAATCAGGGATAAGACAAGGAGGCACATTATCTCCATTCTTAATTATCTATATGGATCGCATTATGAAAGAAAGGCATTATGCCTAATATTAAAATTGCGTCAAACTTAGTTCTTTGCTTTGTGCAGATGATATTTGTGCATTAAACACATCTAGTGCAAGTCTCCAGTATTCTCCTAAATAACAGCTGTAACAAATTTGTCAAGAAAATCAGCAATAAAAAGACCAAAGATATGAAAATAGGCAGGAGCATAGAAAAAATTTCAGCTGTATTCTGAATGGAGATCCTATAGAACAAGTAAAATATTTCAGGTATTTAAGCACAGTTTTGTAGAAGTAGAGATATAGTTGGCGAACATGGACTGGGCACAAGAAATGAGAGAGGTGACCGTCTTTTTCAATTCTGCTAGGAAGAGGAGCTAATAATCACAAACACATGGTTTAAGCTACCACCTAGAAGATTGTATACTTGGCGATCACCACAGGATAATAATGGGAATATAGTCAGAAACCAAATTGATTACTTACTAATTAATCAACGATTTCGAAGTTCTATAAAGAGTACAAAAACCTATCCTAGTGCAGATATTGCTTCTGATCATAACCTACTGGTGGCAGAGTTACAACTTAGACTGAAAGCTATGCTTAAGAAACATCAACAAAAAAAGGTTTGATTTGGGAAAATTAAAAAACACAGAGATAAGAAGCAAATTGAGTCAAGATCTGAATCAAGAGCTAGCACTTATCAAGAATGATGACATCATGAGGGTTGATGAATCGTGGGACAAATTGAAATCTGTCTTCATAGAGAAATGTACCAATACCTTATGTCCTAATAGAGCAGTAAAAAAGAAAGATTGGATGACTGATGAAATTCTTTCTCTCATGGATCAACGCAGATCATATAAAAATCATAATCCAACAAAATATACAGAGGTTCAGAAAATTATTAAACACAAGATCAAAAAAGCAAAAGAAATCTGGATGAATGAAAAATGTAAAGAAATAGAAATTCTACAGGAAAAACATGACAATTTTAATCTACACAAAAAAATGAAAGAGACCTCAGGTATATATAAGAAAAAACAATTCTGTATCCTTCGAAACAAAAAGGGAGAAATTATATCCAAAAAGGATGACAAAATACAAGAATGGGTGAAATATATAGAAGAACTCTTTACTGATAACAGACAGAACCCAGAAAATACTTATGAACATATGGAAGGTCCATGCATTCTAAATTCTAGGACCAGATAGAATACCAGCAGAAATAGTAAAGTTATTAGAAGGTGACAACATTAACATATTAGTAAAGCTATTTAATAAGATCTATGATACAGGCATAATTCCTCAAGACTGGTTACAGTCGACCTTCATCATGCTACCTAAAAAAGTAAATGCGAAAGCTTGTAATGACTATAGAATGATCAGCCTAATAAGTCACGTTCTCAAAATGTTTCTGAAAATAATTCAAAAAAGAATATACAGAAAATGTGAAGACACCATCAGTGATACCCAATTCGGCTTTAGAAACGGCTTGGGAACAAGAGAGGCCCTTTTCTGTTCTCAGATCTTATTTCAAAAACGTGTTGACCAAAACAAGGTAATATTCATTTGCTTCATCGACCTCGAGAAAGCATTTGACAAAGTCCAACATGCTAAAATGATTGTACTATTAAAAAGAATTGGATTAGATGGTAAAGACATCAGGATCATTGAAAACTTATATTGGAACCAAAAGGCATCTGTTCAAGTTGATGACATTATTACAGACTCCATTAACATCAAACGAGGAGTAAGGCAAGGATGTGTGCTGTCACCTCTTCTTTTTAACATCTACTCAGAAGCCATATTTCAAAAAGTCTTGGAAGGAAGAAAGGAAGGGATTAGTGTAAATGGTGAAATCATCAGTAACATCCGATATGCCGATGATACAGCTCTTCTGGCTGACAATATTCAGGATCTTCAAAATCTTTTGAAACTAATAAATACAGAGAGTGAAAAAATGGGATTAAAAATAAATATCACCAAAACTAAATTCATGGTCATAAGTAAGAAACCAATTCTTAATTTAGCACTTTCTTTAAATAGGAAACAAATAGAAAGAGTGGCAAAGTTTAAATATCTCGGATGCTGGTTAAATGAAGATTGCAATCCAGAAATAGAAATAAAAGTTAGAATTGAAATGGCAAGAAAAAATTTTCTCTTGATGAAATCAACACTGTGTAACCGCAGTTTAAACTTAGAGCTTAGAGTATGCATGGTTAAATGTATGGTCTGTACTGCTGTAAGGTGCAGAAACTTGGACCTTGAAGACAACATCAATAAAAAGACTTGAAGTCTTTGAGATGCAGTTATACAGACGAATGTTAAAAATCCCATGGACAGCAAAAACGTCCAATCAGGAAGTACTGGAACAAACGGGGAAATCACGTGAACTTTGAGATACCATAAAAAGAAAGAAAACTGCATATCTTGGTCACCTACTTCGTAATGAAAAATATAAGATACTTCAATTGATTATAAAAGGGAAGATGGAAGAAGAGGATAAGGAAGACGAAGAAAATCTTGGCTGGCAGATATCAGACAGTGGACTGGTATGAACTCTGGGAGACTGCTCAGAATAGCTGAGAATCGCTCAAAATTTGCCAAGGTGGTCGCCAACCTCCGATAGGAGATGGCACTCAAAGAAGAAGGAGGCACAGTTTTAGTGAAGATGGTAGGTTAAATCTGGAAATAAATAGTAGAAGAAGCAAAGCTGGTATGGTGGGTAGCCAGCTGAATAAATTTATATGGAATAAGAGAGAAATTAGCCAAAACACCAATCTAGCAGTATACAAGAGAGTGTTCAAACCAGTTTTATGTTATGGATCTGAGAACTGGATTAGAAACAAGCACTTGATCAAAGAATAGAGACCACAGAAATGAGAATTCTGAGGAAAATTAGGGGATTGAACAAATAGCATCAATGGTAAATCATATTGAAAATGGAGATATTAGAAAGGAACTTGACATTATTGGTATTCAAGAATGTGTCAGCAGAGCTAATCTAAAATGGTATGGTCACTTAAATGGAATGGGTGAGGAAAGGTTACCTAAACAGGTGTTCGATGCTAATATGGTAGCAAAGAGACATCTTTGCTAAGGTCTAGGTGGGTTGTCTCAGTCAGAAGTGCCTTAGAAGCACGAAATATTAGATATGACAATATTGGAGTGCTCAGAAATTATAGACTAATTTGAAGGAAAATTGTTGATAGGAGATTAATAACAATGTGAACTTAATCATGTAGTGTTGTCAAAGTAACCTGAAACAGATGGCGATAGTCAGAGAAATAAAGTTCATCCGGGAAGTTCTGTAAGAGTGTGGTTAGTAGGAGTATGCAAACTCAATTTTTTGGGTGGAAAAAATTGATGAATGAGTAGAATGGATTGCCAGAATTAGTTGTCAGTTCCCTGACAGTGAATGAGTTTATGAGAGGTATGATAGGTTTTGTATATACAGCAATCCCTCGATTAATGCTTCTCCAATTAAGTGCATCATTTTTTTCTACATCCAAATGCAATTAATGTGCCTCTAAAATTAGATCTTTTTTTCTAATTTTTTTAAAATAAGATATTTTTTAATGGCATACAGTACTGTACTACACTAGGTATTTCCATGTACACTATGTTCCAAATTTATGTTGTCTGAAAAATTACATAACATTTTGCTTATCATATCTCGTGACGCCTTTGCAATTATTTTTCCTTACTTTTTTTATTTTAAAGCATTTTCTCAGCCTTTAATCATGAGTAAAAGAATTCTTCTTCAACCTTCTGGTTCTGTCCACTGCTGGACGAAGGTCTCATCCATGATTTTCCAGATCACTCAGTTTTCGCCTCTCCCATCCATCTCACTCTTGCAATTTGTTCCAGTTCATCTCTCCACCTTCTTCTCGGTCTTCCTCTTTGTCTTGCTTCATCCATTGGTCTCCACTCTGTTGTTTTTCTAGTCTATCTCCCGTCACTGCATCTGGAAACATGGCCACCTCATCTCCACTTAACCTGTTTAATGTATTTTACAATATCCATGACACCTGTTTGAGATCTTATTCAGATATTTGTCTTCCTATCTCTTAATGTTATTTTTAGCATACATCTTTCCATGCGTTGTTGTGTTGTTCTCAGCTTTTTGTTTAGGGCTTCTGTTAAAGTCCATGTTTCTCCTCCATATGTTAGAACAGGAAGTATGCACTGGTCAAAAGCTTTCCTTTTTAGACTCATAGGGATGTCACTTCTGAATATGTCTCTCATTTTCTCATAAGCCATCCATCCAAGGTGAATTCTTCGTTCAATCTCTTTTCTTTGGCACTCCTCAAAGGATAACAATTAGCCCAAATATACATATGAAGTAACTTGTTCTATTTCATGGTTTTCAACTTTGATAGTTCTATGGTTTATTTATTTATTCCTCATTATTTTTGTTTTTTCTCTATTTATTTTTAATCCAATTTCTCTGCAAGCTTCATTTAGCTGATTTAGCCTTTCTTCCAGATCTTCAAGATTATCTGCTATCAGGACAATATCATCTGCAAATTTCAGATGATGCAGCCTTTCTCCATTTATGTTTATTCCTTTTGTTTCCCAATCAAGGCTTCTAAAGACTTCCTCTAGTGTAGCTGTAAATAATTTGGGAGATATGGTGTTGCCGTGCCGGATGCCTTTTTGTATTGGAAACTTTTCACTGTTTTTATGTAATTTAATTACGGAAGTTGCATTATTGTAAATATGTTTTAGTTTTTCAATATATGGTTTCTCAGTTCCCTGGGTTTCAAGTGCTTTTAGTGCTCCAGATGTTTTAACGGAATCAAATGCTTTTTCATAGTCTATATAGGCCAGACATAAGGGTTTATTGTATTCAATTGATTTTTCAACGAGCTGTCTTAATGTGTGAATATGGTTCAAAGTATTGTAATTCTTTCTAAATCCAGCTTGTTCACAGGATTGCATTCCCTCTAGTTTAGATTTTATTCTATTATTTATAATTTTTGTGAAAACTTTATATATGGTGGGGGAGTAGGCTTATAGGTCTGTAGTTTTTAATTTCTTCCTTATTGCTCTTTTTAAAAATTAATATTAGAAGTGAATTGTTCCAATTTTTCGGAATTTTTCTCTGTTTTAGGCATTTATTAAAGAGTTTAGTCAGCTGTTTGATGACAGGGCTTCCTCCCAGTTTTAAGAAGTCTACCATAATTCCATCTTCTCCTGGTCATTTCCCACAGTGCCATTTCCACTTCACTTTGTAAGATTTCTGGGGCATCATGTTCTTCCTCATTCGAGTTATCCATAGATGATTCTTGGATGTCACGGTCTTTGTCTTCATAGAGTTAAGTATAAAATTCCTGAATTCTTTTGATTATTGCATCTCTATTTTTTATAAGTTCACCATTTTTTCCTCTTACAGCAGCTATTTCCTTTGTTCCCACTGATAATGTTTGTCTTAGGACCTTCATATTACTATTGTTTTCTATTTTTCTTTAATTTTCCTAGTATTATACAATCTAAGTTCATGTTTCATCCGTTTACGTATAAGTTTTACAAATTTCTGCATATTCTATTTTATTGGTGTCATTCAAATCTCTTTTCATATCTCTTCTTTTCTTCATAAGATCTAAGATTTCTTGTCTTAGTTTTTCCTCTCCTTGGTGCCTTTTTACACCTCCTATTTCTAGTGCACAATTCAAGATAGATTTTGTTAATATTTCATTAGCATCATCGATGGTAGTAGCTGTGTTTAACTTTTTTAGTTCATTTTTGAGTGATTCTCTATAACAGCTTTTATTGTGGCAGAGGTTTTGCAGATTCACTAAAGTGGACTTTTTTCTTGAGCTTATTCCGTTCCCACTTTTGCACTTACTAGTCTGTGGTCACTTCCTGTGTTAAATCTATTAAGCACTTTGGTATTATTTATTATATATCTTCTGTTGGGGAGGATGAAGTCTATTTCATTGTAAGTTTGTCCATTTGGGTCCAAGTCCATTTTCGGTTGATTTTCTTCTTGAAAAAGCTGTTCATAATAAAAAGGTTGTTTTCTTCTGCAAATTCAATAAGTCTTTCTCCTCTTTCATTCCTCTGTCCAAATCCAAATTTACCGATGGAGTTCAGATGGTCATCTCTGCTTCCAATTTTGGCATTAAAGTCACTCATTATAATTATGTAGAATTCTTTAGAATTATTTAATGTGGATTCTAATGCTTCATAGAAATCTTCTATTTCTTCATCTGGATGGTCCATAGTTGGGGCATATATTTCTATAATTTTCAGTTGGTATCTTTTATTTATGAAGAGACTTAGTTCAGCTATTCTTGATGTTATTTTATTTACAAACAAGACATTTTCCTTGATTGTTTTATTTATTAGGAATCCTACACCACCAGTTGAGTTTCTTTCACATTCACAGTGGTAGAGTAGATGTCCATCTCTTAATCTCATGAGAGTTTCTTCTTTCCTTCTTATCTCTGAAAGGCCCACCACGTCCCATTTTATATGTTCCAATTCCTTCATCAATTCTTCCAATCTATCATCATCCCATAGAGATCTGCAGTTATATGTTTCTACTAATATCCTTCTATCATCATGCACTGTAGGTGGACTCATTGTAGCTAGTGGAGACTGTAGCATATTTTTCGATCTAGACCCTCTGCCTAAGTCTAGGACGCGTCCCTTTTTATGCTGGGTGATGGACGAGCCAGTATGTAATTTTCCTATTTTATTCATCATTTGTCTTCATGGGGAAGTATTTGGCCTTATAGCACCACGCTGGTCAGACGGGTTGGTGCCTCACAATAGTGCGTAAGATGAAATGACACAGCAAAATAGGAAAGATTCACCCCTAGCCCTCGAATACTCAAATAGCATTCAGGGTAAGGAGCAAGAAGAGAAGAAAGAAGCAAGGAAGGAAGATGAGGGACCAGTCTACAGATAATATAACAGATGTATATTACATGTAGTAAGGCATGGTCCAGCATCAGGTACCTCGGGTTTGCCATGCCCGTACTCACTAAAGTGAGCCCTTGAGTATATAAAAGAATTAGTGAGCAAAAAAGTGGAAGTGTGAAAAAGATTTGAAAAGTAATCTCATTGTAAGAAAAAGTTGAAATAATAAAGAAAATTAACAAGACGATTCCAAAACAAAGATAGGACATGAACACAAAATGGGTGAATCAACTATAAAAGCAATTTTAAGCAAAGCTGCTGAATACAAACAGAAAGGTAATTCAAGTTCATCATAAAATCAAAGTATTATAGTGACTGAATTAGAGAGAGACTCTTTTCTACATGGATCGAAGATTATAACGGATCCCGCTAAGCACTGACCTTATTAAATCAAAAGCATTAAGTCCCTTTGCTTGCAACCTTGAAAGACATGGCTATCAATGATGGAAAAGAAGAATTTCAGGCTAGTGGTAGGTGGTTTGAACATTTCAAAAAGAGAAATAGCGTACATAATGTTTGAATCACAGGCAAAGAAGCTGCAAGTGCAAATAAGGAGGTGGTCACAAATTATCCTGAGATTTTGAAGAAAATTGTGGCTAACAAACATTTAATGTTGTTATAATATTTGTGACTAACAAATATTTAATGTCGATGAAACCAGCCTTTTTTTTTTTTTTTTTTGGAAGCGAATGCCCAAGACTTTTCTGGCCAAATCAGAGAAATCTCTGATTTGGCCATAAAAGGATAGATTGACTTTTCTATTAGGTGGCAATGCCAAAGGTGATCTGCAGTTAAAACCCATGGTATAAGGTACAAAATCCTAGGGTCCTCAAAATCCCTAAGAAACAATTTGAAAATATTTTTCATACAGTCAAAGTTTTTAAGCAGCAATGCTTAGAAGATGATCCTTATGAAGAGAGAAGCAGTAAAATTTGCAGAAGAGTAGAAAAGGCAATAGGGCCATGCCATCAGCTGCATGAAAAAAATAAACAGAATGCCTGCCAAACTACATTAGCTCAATTCTTTGTTAAGAAGTAGAATAATAAATTTATATTCTGAATATGTTTTATTTTATTGTCTTTCAGCTTTGTGGGTTTTCTTTAACTAGGCCCTGAGACATACCCTAATTCTTTTATAAAAAAAAATTAAGGGTCAAAAAAGAAATTTGAGTAACGAATTATACTTTTTCATATAAGTTATTATATTTGATTAGCGTATTTTCGATTAATACACCCATTTTAAAAAATGCATTAGGTGCATTAATCGAGGGATTGCTGTATAATACTTTGTTTGGTTCTCCAGACTCCATGGAGATATTGTATATAAAAATATCTGAATAATAATAATCACTCAGATATTTTTGTAGTATATATGTTTTTATACACAGCTTACACTAATTATGCTATAATTTTATTTAATTAATTGTATACATAAAGTATACTTTAATTGCCTTTTCAAAATGTAACATAAAATGATAGTAAAAAATGAAAGTGGATGTTAATTACCTACCTAAAATAAGTTATTAGGAAAAATCTAGAACAGCAACTATAGAAGCACTATGCAGTTCATTAAGTAAATTCTCTTTTTTTCAGTCTGCCTAACACTCTTTTTTTGAATCTTTCACTTCTTGCTTTTTGTTTCTGAATTTTCTTCTCTCCTTTAGTCATGACAAATGTAACACACTATTTAAAAATAAAACAGATATAAATTAATAATGAGAAAAAAAAAACTAGTGGAATGAAACAAACAGGGAAAATATGTAAAAAATACTCACTTAAAAGAATAGCATAAATGACAATTTTCAAAAATACTTGGAATTAAAGAATACTAATAATTATTAATAATTTTTGTTTAATCCTTTATCCAAGTGTATGCAAACAAAATTTGCACCTGAAGTATCTTCAGGGACTGAGGCAATTTGTAGTAAAGGTGACCCAAGCTCTCATCACTCCTTGTCTCAGTAGCTCCCATAATGCAAAGCACATCTCCTTGAAGACATGTATAATGCTAGGCATTAAGGGAAGGGGCCACTACCCAGACCGGTTTCAACCTTAATGGAGGTCTCGCCAGTGGAAGCCAGACCAAGAAGTGGTGACACTAAGACAAAAAACCCTAATAGAAAGAAATATCAAATTAGCAGTAATAGAAACAAAGGAAAAATAAACAGTTTCAGAAGAAACAGATGATTACATCTATATCCACAGTGGAGTCAAAAAGGAGGAAAGAGCAAAAGCAAGAGTAATAATTTTTATTCACAAATCAATTTTAAAAAATATCACAAATTACAAATACTGGAGCAAGAGAATTCTAGACCTAAGATTACAAATAAGCCGTGGCTTCCTGACTATTGTTGGTGTCTATGCCCCATAAGAAGGAAGATAACATTGCCTTTTATTTAGATTTACAAAAAGTAAAAGATAAAATAAATGCAAGTGATTATCTGTTAATAATGGGAGATTTCAATGCCAAAGTAGGGAACATTCTACTAGGTACAAATATAGGAACAAATGGTGAAACAACATGCAATAGAAATGGATACAGACTTAGGGATTTTTCCACATATAATGACTTAAAAATTACTAATACTTTTTTCAAGCATAAATATTGCTAATTCAGTGGGAAACAAGAAACCTAAAAAGTGTATAATAGACTATATAATATAATAGCTAATAGGAAAACAACTAATATGATACTAGATAGCCAGGTATTTAGAAGTGCAAAAATTTTATTTATTTATTTGTATGGGGTTTTCCCCCCCCCGTTCCTCCACCGTCTCTTAGGACTGGTTGAGCCCTCCTAGTTAGGAATTACTTTTATGACCATAGATCCATGTGTGTTCACAGGGCCGGTTTTGCCTGTTCTGAGGGACGAAAAACTGGAGTTTCTGGGTGAAAAACCCTCCACCTCTGCATCAGACTGGATAACTCACTTTTTGTTGAAAGAGACCAGATAAAAGTTCCTCACATCACTAATGGGAATCGAACCCAGATCTTTCTGACCAAAGGGCTATGTCTATACCAACTGAGTTATGGAGGGTCTAGTGCAGAAATAGAATCTAATCATTATCACATACAAGGAAAATTAAGAATACTCCCAAGATGGTTTAAAATTAACCAAATCAGTTCTAAGAGAAATTTATTTTTATTATTCAGGCCTCCATGGAATCAAAAGACTCGTCGTGGGAGGTCCTTCCTAAGAAACACAAAGTCTATCAAGACTCATCAAGGGGAGGTCCCCACCCTAAGAAACACAAAGTCTATCATACCACTCCTTGAACTCATTGACCGTTCTCACCACTCCATCAGACAATGCATTCCATGGTTCAACCACCCTCCATGCAAAGAAACCACTCCTCACCCTCTTGCTCACAGTTTCCTTTCGTAACTTCCAGGGATGGCCTCTTGTCATCCCTCCTTCCCGCTGTTCAACCAAACAAAAGAACTCCCTAGTGTCAACCCTGTAACCACCTCTCAACATAATGCAAAGATAAACTCACCTCTCCTTCTCTCCACCAAACTCTACAGTCCACATTCCTTCAGCCGATCCTCATAACTATCATTGTACAGTCCTGAAACCATCTTTGTTATCCGCCTTTGTACCCTTTCCACAGTTAATTTATCCCCTTCAAATCCTGGGGACCAAATCTGAGAACAATAGTCCAAGTGTAGTCTGATCAGGGGCTTATACAACGGAATGATAACTATTTTATCTCTGCAGGTCAGTGTCCTTCTCGTTATTGCAGCAATCCTCTGTGTTACCTTCACCACCTTTGCAATATGTCCCCCTAAATTTCAGGTTTCTATCAATCATCAACCCCAGATCTCTTGTCTCCCCTACTTCCTCCAGTATAACTCCTCCCATAGAGTATGCAGTGTCCCATCAATGTTTCCCAAACCTCAAGACCTTACATTTTGCTGCATCAAACTGATACCCCCATTCATTTGCCCATCTATCTAGCTTATTCAAATCCTCTTGCAGGGTTGCCGCATCTGCACTATTACTAATAATCCTTCCCAGCTTCGCATCATCTGCAAACAACTGAATATCCCCTTGCAATTCACTGACAATGTCATTGATATAAAGGTTAAACAATATAGGTCCCAGTACTGAGCCCTGTGGGATCCCACTTGTAACCCTCTGCTTCCTTGAAACTGCACCACCATACACAACTCTCTGATACCTATCTGACAGCCAATCCTGAATCCAGTTGACCAATCTGACATCCAGACCCATGTGCTGCAACTTAAATATCAGCTTATCATGTGGCACCCTGTCAAATGCCTTCGCTGTCTAAAAAAATGGCAGTATATGCCTTTCCCTCATCTAATGCTCTTGTAACTTTATCATAAAAGGCTAGCATATTGCTAAAACAAGAGCGCCCCTTCACAAATCCATGTTGACTCTCACAGATAACATTACCCTCATCTGCCCAATGCTGTATACAGTCCTTCACTACTTTCTCCAAGCTCTTACTAACTACTGATGACACACAAACTGGCCTATAATTAGACACTTCCAGTCTGCTACTGCCTTTATGCAATGGCACTATCTTACCTTCCTTCCATTCCATGGGCACCTTTCCAGCAGCCAGACTTTCATTGAAAAGCCAGGTCAAAGGCACTGTCAGTTCCCCAGCACATTCTCTCAAAACTCATGGTGAAAAACCATGCAGTCCCACAGCTTTACTGACATCCAGAGTACTCAGTATTTGAAACACACTCTCCTCCTGTACCTCTAAACCTTGAATCTGCCCTATCCCTCTAGCATTAAAACTGACTCCTCTAGGATGAAATACTAGAGGAGTCAGTATTTCATACTATAATAAAGTGGTCATTGAACAATTCTACTATGTCTGCATCAGTCACTATATTCCCATTTTTATCCCACAATATCATTTCTCCTCCTACTGGCCACGTATCTAAAAAATTCCCTAGGATTTTCTTTGGATCTTAGGGCTAATCTCCTCTCATATTCCAGTTTCGTCTTCCTTACCATACTAGTCACTCTTCTGGGCTGTGTCTTATACTCTTCATGCATCTTCTCTTCTCGTCTTCTTATATCTCTTCCACAGCTTCTTTTCGCATGCAGTTCCTGTTTAATATTGTTTGTCATCCACTTTACTCCAAATTGTGTCCTCTTGTTCACTCATGGTATACAACTTACCATGGCTGCTAACAAATATTCTTTCATAATCTCCAGGAATCTTTTAGAGTTTAACTCTCTGATGATAAAAGTATCGACTACCTTTATTTGCAAAGAATAAATGGAAAATTAGAGCAAATAAAAGAAAATGATGATACAGAGATAGAATGGACTAATTTAAAAAATATATCAGTAAATGAAGCAACAGAATGCCTTGGAACAAAAAGTAAATGGAAGAGGAAAAAGGGAATAAGAAACTGGGATGAAAATATTAAAGCAATAATCAAAGACAAGAAAGAGGCATATAAACAATATGTTCTTTTGGATAAACACAAAATCAATAGAAGTGAAAATTAATTATAAATACAAAAGAGCAATAGCAAAAAACAAGCATACCAAAAAAAAAAAGAATAGAGGAACATGGAATAATTGGAAAGAGATTTAACAGTGAAGAGACCAAATACATACAAAATTCTAAGGAATATGAATAAGGAGGTAAAAGAAAAGGTGAAAGTTAAAATAATCAAAGAGAAAACCTGGCTGGACTTCTTCCAAAACTTATGGCAAGATAGTAACGAATCTAAAACTGACATAATGCTGACTACTAACTATACAGTGAAAGAAATAACATTACAAGAAATCCAATGCAATACAGCAAAGCAAATTAGGAAAATCCAGTGGAGAAGATGGAATAAATATATAACTTATAAAATATGCAGGCATCCTATTTATCAAATGACTTAAATTTATTTAACAACATCTAGCAGCAAGGAAAAATCCCAGAAAGTAGGAATAAGGCAATTATCATCCTAATGTACAAAAAAGGTGATAAGTGCAACTATGAAAACTACAGAGGAATAAGTCTTCTAAATACTGGTTATAATTTATATGCACTAATATTAAATTCAAAACTTAAATCACAAACTTTGTGAAGAACAAAATGGTTTCCAAAAAGGACAATCGTGCATTGATCCAGCTTTTACATTAAAAATCTTAATGGAAAAACATTACAAATTTACAAGAAACACACATAGCATTTGAAAGAGTCTTAAGGAACAAACTGTGGACCATACTCAAGAATCTAAACATTCCAAATCAGCTGCTTGCTGCAATAACTAAAAGAATCCATACATTGTAAGAATCCAGAAAAAGTTGCGGAGTGGAAATCAATAAACAGACAGGTTCATCAAGGATGCCCGATGTCACCAGTTTTATTTAATATCTATATAGATGAAATAGTAAATAAATGGAATAAAAATATAAAACCAGATCGTGGAAATATACTTAATACCCTTTTGTTTGCATATGACCAGATAATCATAGCAAAAAAGTGAAGATAAACTCTAAAGATCAATATATGCTTTAAACATAAGTGTGCAAAAAAAAAAAAAAAAATTTCGAATGCACATATCAACAGACAATACAAAAATCGTAGCTTTTAAAAGAGACCATCTCCAATCAGAAGTAAAATCATGAAAATAAAAGTTTAGAACAAATTAACTGCTTCAAATACTATGGATGTGCTGTATCATATACAAAAGAAGCTGATACTGACATCACACTTTCTAAAGATAACAGGAATGATGAATAATATTTTCAAACCTAATGAAGTTCAAAAGCATAAAATTAAGAGTTTATAAAGTTTAAATAAGACCTTCTTTCTCTTCTACTGTACAGAAGTGAATTATGAAGCAGAAAAAAGAATAGAAACTGGAGAAACTAAATTCCTGAGAAGGACAGTAGGCTATATTCTCTGGGACACAAAAAAGCACAGAAATACATAAAGAACTAAAAATAGACTCAGTATTGAACCAAATATATGAATATAAAAAGAATGGACAGTTCAAGACCCCAAAAAATTACTTCAATACCACCCAGTTGGAGGATAGAGAAGCCAGGGACGACCAAGAAAAAGATGGAATGAGACCAGAACAGGCCACTGGGCCTAAATCCCTGAAGGGATGATGACGATGAGAGACCATTAAAATCTTCACACGAAACCATACAAAAGGAAAGCATTTTACTGTTATTGATACATAAGAGTTATAGCGCAAAACTAAAATCAGCTTTAATTGTTAAAGTTATTCAGAGAAAGGTTATTAAATATCTGTTATTTGTTCATAGCCAAACAACATCTGAAACTATAAAAGTTCTGAATAAGAAACTAAATGTAAGAATAACTAAAGACAGAAATTTCCCTTCTTTCCAGGTAAGATTTATGCAAGAATTTCTGAGATGATGTTAAGAAAAATTGTCAGAGAGAAGGATGCAGAAAAACAAGACGAATTTAGGACAAATAGGTACTATTCAGGATCAGATCACAATGAAAATCACCAATAAAAAGACTAAAATTATGAAAATATGCAGGAAAATGATAACACAGGCCTGCAACATTCGAGTCATGAAAAGTTGTCTGGAAACTATTAACTGTTTCTGATTTATTTTTGACCACTGATTTCAAATATCTCTTCCATTTTTCTCTATCACATAAGGATTTTTCACAAAATGGATCTCAATATTACAGTAAAATAGCTTTAAAACACATAAGTAAAATAACACTATTTAAAATTTTCTGTAAACATTTTTGGAATGAAGGTATTGGAAAAAAACTTTTTAATTAAAGATTAATCTTTAGTACATATTTTATATTTTGTTATGGTATCTTTTTTTCTTTTTCCTTCAAAGTTTCGTTTCTAAAGCTTTTCTGTGAAATACTTTTCCCAGGTTGTCTGTGCAACATCCAGCAATAGTCCACCATCATGTTGATATTCCACCTGCCCTGATACCTTCTTTCTTGATGTCTTGGTAGAATCACTCTGCTTACTCTTCACTGACAGTTTCCAAATTCTCAGGAAAGTAGTCTAAATGAGCCCTTTTAAGCTCATGGAGCATCCCAAATCCTTGAATTTCTGTAGCATGTCTTCCACAATCATTTTATAGTTGAGGTCCTTGTGATTTCCTAAAAATTTGGTCACGACCTCTTTCAAAGCTTTCCATGCTTCTTTTTCAACAATTGCCATTTTTTCTTCAAACAGTTTATCCTTCATAAGCTTCCTGATGTCTGGACGACCAATAAAAATATCTTCTTTCAATTTTGCTGTAGATAATCCCGGAAATTCTGCACAGATGTATTTAAAACACTCTCCTTCTTTCGACAAAGCTTTGATAAATTGCTTCATCGATCCCAGCTTTATGTGAAGCAGGGGTAAAAGGATTTTTTTTCGAGCAACCAAAGTTTCATGTAACACATTTTTACTTCCAGGTTCTAATGTGACTCTTTCTGGCCATTCCTTCTTGATCCAATGTTGCTCTCGATCTCAGCTGTCCCACTCACACAAAAAGCACAGGTATTTGGTGTATCCTCTTCATTGTCCCAAAATCATAGATATGACTTTAAGATCACTGCATACTGTTCATCCATGATCATTGCACTTAAAGTTTGCTGAAAATGAAAGCTAAATTTTCCTATCGTTGTTTCAAATGCACAGAATGTTCTACTGGTACTGAAGCCAACTTATTGTAACTATGGAGAAGCACAGCTTTGAGGTTTCTTTTTTTGAGGAATCGATAAACAACCTCCAATCGATGACTTCATATTTTACGTTGAATTTGCTTATCAGTCCAGGAATATCGCTACTGTAAACTAAATCACCTCCCTCTGAAAAGTAAGGAAGAAAATATCTTTCTCTATATCTAAACCATGAGAAAGAAGTGCCAGGGGCTAACAAATTCTTTTTGTTTAGTCTCAAGTCCACCAGTTCTGCAGATTCCTTAGGAAGACCCAAATCTCTGACAAAGTCATTTTAAATTAGTCTGTGAAAAAAGTTCAGGTGGGCCACTATCTTTGTATTCGTCATCATTGAAATCTTCAACTTCTTCGTTTGAATCGCTGCTTAGTGGTTCTTCTAAAATTTGTAAAAGTGTTGGCACTGGTATTTCAGGATCAGTGCCAACACTGAGCATATTGCAGATGGTAAATTAGGATAGGAAATGCCTTTTTTATTTTTCACATTAAAACCTCGAACATTCAAAGAACAGAAGTAACAGTCATTGGTATGGTTGTGGGGTTACCCACCATACCGTGGGAATTCCAAAACGGAAAGATTTTTGTTCTCCTTTTGACCACCTTCTGAGTTCTTCCACACAAATGGAACCTACTATATGTCAGGGGTGTTTAACCCGTTGATCGCGGAGCGATTTTTGGTCGATCTTGTGTGTATTCCTCCTTACTTACAAATTTAATTAAAACTGAAAACATATTTTATTTATCATTATTTTGTATTATTTTTAATTCGCTTTAAGTGTATTGCTATTGTTTATTTATTTTTTGTTAAAATTGTCAAATCAGTAATTTTTTTATAAGTCCAGGTAAATGAATTAATTTGGATCAGTGGAAGTCAAACAGCGAGTCAATTGAATACGATTATAAGCAAAGTGTAAAAATTCGATTGTAGCTTAAATATTAAATATTCCAAAGCATATTACATCGATTTTTTACTTAGGTTAAGTCCCATGTGAATATTGTAAAAAAATAAACTTTGTTTGTCTCGGTATAGTTTGTGATTAACTCTTTTGAAGCTAACTGTATATACTGCTTTAATAAGAATATGTTAGAGTGTTAAAAACAAAGCTGTACATGGCAGCATTAGAAAGATTGTTATTGAAACTTGTATATATGAAAAAGGCTTGCAGACTCTAAGTGTAAACATCTCCGAAGTCAGTCAGAAAGAATTCAAACAACTTTCTGATGGCCGGCAACTTACAATCAAAAGAAAGCGGAGGAGAATAAAAGGCGTACCGAACTTGAAACTTAGATGAAAGACTCATACCAATTCTTTGGGGGTTGCAAACTTCATGCAAGGTCTCAGAGGAGGCCTAATAAAAAGGGACTAAAGCAGGCAGAAGAGGTCCTGGTTCCAGAATTGCTGTCAGAGAGGAGGCCGCCCGGTTCAGAGTTGCCGTCAAAGAGACTGCCCGGATCCACGTTGCTTGAGAGAAGAGTTTCTCGCTTCCAGAAAGGAGCTTCTCGGTTCGAGACGTCGCTGGAGAGAGACTAGTTCTAGGCCACAGACAAGGTTCCAAATTGCCGAAAGGAAGAGTTCCAATTGCCGAAGAAAAGTTCCAGGCCAGGTTAACGTCAGACATTCACTAGTGTGTTGTGTTTTCATTACAATTTGATGAATCAAACGACTTCACTGATATTGCTCAGTTAATGATATTTATTCGCATGGTACTTCAAGATTATTCAAGCAAAGAAGAACTTTTGAAAATTATACCATTATTGGGAAGTACTAGGGGAGGAGACATTTTTTTGGCATTTGATGAATTTGTGAAACAACACAAACTTCTGTCTATTACTACTGATGGTGCTCCTGCAATGATAGGTAATAAATCAGGCTTCATTTCATTATGTAAAAACGATGACAAATATCCAGATTTTTTTTAACGTACCATATATTATTCACCAACAAGTACTGTGTAGTAAAAGATTAAACACAAAAGATGTTTTGGATATTACATTTAAAATTCTAAATTCTGTTCGAGGAAAAGCCCTGCAAAGGCAGCCATTTAAATTACAGGCTGATGACGATAGGGAACTTCTGTTGTACGATAATGTTCGCTGGCTCAGCAGAAGTCAATTTTTAGAAAGATTTCTTGTATTAATTAACAATATAAAAAATTTTCTTGATGAAAAAGGAGATATTTATCCACAATTGAGTGATAAAAGATGGTTGTTACACTTATCATTTTTAGTAGATTACGAAATTAAGCAATTTAAATTTAGAGTTACAAGGTAGAGATAAAAATTTAATTGACATGTTAAGTTCAATAAAAACTTTCCAACAATACTTACTTTTATTAAAGAAAAATATAAATGACCATGAATTTAGACATCTCCCATATTTATTAAATTTTTTTGAACAAAATCAAGAAATGCTTCGCTATGATTTAAAAGATTTTATTCGTAAAATAGAATTAGTTGAGGAAGAAATAAATTCAAGATCTAAAGATTTTAATAAAACTGAAATGATTGTATCTTTTATCAATAATCCATTTCAAGAAAACTTGAACATCACAGAAATTTCAAATAAAATTAGTGGGCTGTTTGATATAAACCAAGCTGAAGTAGAACTTGAGATAATAAACATTCAGACATTTACATTTAAAATCAATAAACAATGAAGTCATTTAGAAGTATGCACATCAAAAATTCCCAATATTAACTGATATTGCGCGAAAAATTCTGTCGTGTTTCGGATCGACATACTTGTCAGAATCCGCTTTTTCAAATATGACCGTCATAAAAAATAAATTAAGAAACCAAATTACAAATGATCATTTGGATGATTGTCTGCGATTGGCCACTTCTTCATACAACTTGACTATGAAAATATTGCGAGGTCCAAACAATACCAAATTTCACATTAACTTTTTTTTTTTTTTTAATCAACCAGCATTTCCTATAACTTGTGAGTTTGTAATCAATCTGTTGTTTTTTCTAACTTTGGTTTTCCAAAATAGAGAAATAAATATTTTATTCCAATTTTTTTTTTGTTGTTGTATTAAAATAATTAAAAGTGATAAATAAATTTTTAAATACACAAATAAAGTTTTTAGTTGTGCATTTTTTTTTTAGTTGTTTATTTGTGCGTAATCAGATATCAGGTTGGGCGAACATGATCTATATAAGAGAGTAGATCGCCGAATAACTTTTTATAGAAAAGTAGCTCGAGTAGTAAAAAAGGTTGAACACCACTGCTATATGCAGTGCCCATGGCTTATCTAAGTCGCCAAGTTTCATCCCAAAATACGCATAGTACACTTTTTTCAAGAAATCTGTAATGTTTCTTCATTGTTTTTTTACCACTAGTTCCCCGCATATGTAGCAGAAAATGTTAGGCGAATTTTTGCAACCTCTTGAAGCCATTGCAAACACCACTTAAAACACAGTTAAATGAATTTTAACGAATGATCAACACTATTACACTATTACATAATATTATTATTATTACGTAAAAACATTAAAAAAAACGCAAACACATTAAATTAAATCTGCATGCTAACTTCGAATATATGCCACCTTTCAGAAATATGATAACCTTAGTTGAACTTTAGTCATTGACTAAAGTTCAACTAAAGAATCCCACAAGAAAATGTATCTGTGACAACAGGAAAGTCATCCGTTATCTCGGTGAATCAGATTCAAAGTAGACACCTGCACTTTTATATGCATTCCTCCCTCCCTCTCCTATCTTAAGAATGAGAAGTTTCATGGAAATTTCTTTATTCATAAAAAGGCACTTCAAAAAAGCACTTATGCAACTAATTAGCTGTAAATAAAGGAGAATGAAAATAAATACCAATGTGCTGAATTTAAATCTAAATACTACTAATAAAAACGAAAAATTAGAAATTGGGTAAAATTGGTGGGTGATGGAATTTTTTTACTTTTTTTTTTCAGAACTCAGCACCTAAAAATCTATAAGAATCAATTATTACTTCTCAGACAACTTTTCCATCGCAGACCTGTGTAATCATCATCTTCATGCTGAATGAAGTTACAGAACAAGTAAAACATTTCATTCACTTAAGGTACAATTTTAAGTGAAGATGGCATTAAATATAGAAATTGACAACAGAATAAACAAAGTTGCTATAGTGGAGGAGTCAGTTGATAAAATTTATATGGAATAGGAGAGAAATTAGCCAAAACCCTAAACTAGCTATATAGAAGATAGTGTTCAAAGCAATTTTAACTTACGGAGCTGAGAAAGCTGAGGTAGAAATAAAACACTTGATCACAGACTGGAGACCACAGATATGAGAGTTCTGAAAAAGATTATGGGAATGAACAGATGACAGCAATGGCAGAATCATATTAAAACTGAAGATATTAGGGAGGAACATGTTCACCTTGTTAGCATTCAGGAATGTCTTATCAGAGTTTATCTAAGATGGTGTAGTCTTTGCTTTCATTACCAGTTTTAAAAAAAGTTATCAAAAAGAAACTATACCTCTGTTCTACCAATGTACTTAGAATTTCCATCATGATTGACTACAGTTACCACATTCTAGCAAAAGTATGTTTAACACATGCTTTACATAAAATTATCTTTTAACTGGATGCATTATAGGTAGCTCTAAGGACTTTAAGCTTTGCTAGGTTATTACTATTATTACGGGCAACTCCAGGGAGTCATTAGACTCATCGAGGGAGGCCCCAAATCATATTCATCACAACTATTTGTCATTCATACAGTATCTATCATACCTCGCCTTAAACTCATTCACTGTCACAGCATCCACCACAGACTCAGGGAGCGCATTCCACTCATTCACTACTCTAAAAGTAAAGAACCCAGCTCTAACACCTTTACTAACCACACTTTTGCCCAGTTTCCATGGATGTCCCCTAGTCCTCCCACAACCAGCCCTGTTCTCAAAAATATCTTCTGAATTAATTTTATAGAAACCCTTCAGTAATTTGAATGTCTCAATCATATCTCCCCTCCTCCGCCTATCAACCAATTTTTGCAACCCACAAATCCTCAACCTGTTCTCATACGGTTCATTCCACAGACCTGCTATCATCTTGGTCACTCGCCTCTGGATCCTCTCCACCTCCTCCCCATCAAGAAGAAACCTAGGTGAGCAAATCTGAGCACAGTAGTCTAGATGGGGTCTCATCAAGGTTCGATACAGAGGAACAATAACCTGCTTGTCTCTGCTTGTCAATGTATTCTTCAGCAACCAAGTGATTTGATGAGCTGTTTTGGTCACTTTTGCAATGTGTCCCCTAAATTTCAATTCCTTATCTACCAACACTCCTAAATCTCGTGCCTCATCAATTTCCTGGAGCACGGTTCCACCAATGCAGTAAACTGCCGCTAATCTTTTCACCCCAAAATGCATAACCTTACATTTTGCCACATTAAACTGACATCCATTCTCCTTAGCCCAGACCTCCAATCTATCCAAATCATCCTGCAAAATTTTGACGTCATCTGCATTCACTATTGCCCTACCCAACTTCGCATCATCCGCAAACAAATGAACTGTTCCTCTCAGATCATTTCCTATATCATTTATGAACAAATTAAACAGCAGTTGTCCAAGAACAGATCCTTGTGGCACACCACTAGTCACAGGCCGTCTTGTGGACTCTACTCCCGAGTAAACCACTCTCTGATATCTCTCCGTCAACCACCCTCCTATCCATCTCACCAACCCTATGTCCATTCCCATATGCCGCAATTTACTGATTAGAATTCCATGTGGAATCCTATCAAAGGCCTTGGCAAGGTCCAGTAGAATCACCGTAAACCCATTACCCTTATCCAGTTCAGCCGTCACTGTGTTATAATACGTGAGCAAGTTACTGAGGCATGACCTACCCTTCACAAAACCATGCTGTCCCCGATACAGTATCCCATTTTCTTCTATCCAATCTTGTATTTTCCTCTTGACTATTTTCTCTAAGACCTTGACAATGATTCCTGATATGCTAATCGGTCGGTAATTCACAACAGTAGTCCTGGAACCACCTTTATGCAGTGGAACTATTTTCCCCTCTTTCCACCCGCTCGGGACTAACCCAGACCCGAGACTCAAATTAAACAAAATGGTCAAGGGTACTGACAATTCTTTAGCTGCTTCTCGTACAACACGAGCTGGTATACCATCCAATCCCACAGATGTATTGACATTGAGGTTATGCAATAGACTACTCACCTCCACTTCATTAACCTCAATTCCCGTATAATCTACTGGTTTATTCGTTTCTGCAATGTCACCACCTGGATGATATACTTTTGCAAAGTGCTCACTCAGTAACTCAACTATCTCAACTGATTCAGTTACCTCCCTACCATCGGCATTCTTTAAAATCAATCTGCCATGTACATTTTTCCTTTTACTTGCTACATATCTAAAAAACTGTTTAGGATTCTCTTTAGCATGCATGGCCAATGTTCTTTCGTAATCTTTTTTGCTTTTCTTACCACACTCGTCACCCTTTCTGGCCTGCGCTTTATACCGTTCATGTGCCTGCCGGTCACCCTTCTCCTTAAATTCCCTCCATAGTTGTTTCTTTTTTTGCAACTCAAGCTTAATGGTGTTATTCATCCATTTAACCCCTACTTGATTTATTATTCGGACTCTAGGTATACAGTCAGCCATTGCTTCATGCAAGCACTTCTTAACTACCTCCCATGCACTATCAACTTCTAGTCCTTGCAGTTGTACATGCCATGGCACTGAACCAATCAAACTCCTAAGCTTGTCATACTTTCCAGCCCGATAATTCCACATATACCGTGTCTTAATTGAAAATTCTACACCTTTAGCCACCTCCCAAGTTAAGACCCTATGATCACTCTCACCGATTGGTGGCAATGTGGTCATATTTGTTACAGCCAAATCCTCAGATGTAATTACTAGGTCAAGCACTCTCTGACCCCTAGTATTTTCCATTACATGCTGTCGCAGATAGTTATCCCTTAATAACCGCATAAAATCCAGTTCCTTCCTCCCATGTGTCCTCTCCTCACTCCAATCAATGCGACCATAGTTGAAATCTCCCATAATAATCACCCTCCTTCCACCCATTTCTTCTGTTTGCTTGTGCATACTGTCACCACCATCTTTTCCATCACCTGGTCTATAGCAGCACCCAATTGTATATTTAGTTCTGCTAGCCACAATCTCACACCAAATGGTCTCAAATGTGCTCTTTTCTCTATCCTGCAATTCAACTTCTATTCTCCTTGGCTGGAGTTCATCAGCTATCATCAACAATACTCCTCCCCCCATTTTATTCTCTCTGTCATTCCTGAACACACTATACCCATCACATTCAATCCCACTAGTTATATCATCTACAGTCAGCCATGTTTCACTAATACCTATAACCTGTGGTCTGGAAGTGCCAACCATGGCCAAAAACTCTTCCTTCTTGTTCCTAATACTCCTAGTATTAGTGTACATGAATTTAAGACCCCCATTAGCCCCAACCCTACCTTGATGCCTTATATTAACTATCCCACTCAGATTTGTTGTCCTTATTTGCTCTGGCATATTATATTCATTCTTACATTCAACTGCCTCCATAAGGACTGTATCTCTACTCCCCCCCCCCCTAACAAATCTAGTTTCCCTGAATTTGCACATCCACTACATTCAGCAACACTTTCTCAAGTCTTCTTACACCGTAACAATTCAAATGCAAGCCATCCATCTTATATAGATCCTTTCGCCCATCGAACTCACTCCACACATCCACAAATTCCACACCACTCGTCATACATAACCCACGCATAAAGTCATTTGCAATTATAGCCCTCCTTTTAAACATTTCACTGTCATACCGTGGCAAAAGACCAATCATTATAACTCTCTCACTCTTTTCTTTTGCTACCTCAAACAATTCATTCAGGTCTTCTAAAATTTCCATTTTATCTCCTTTCAAATCATTCGTACCTGCCACAACAATCATTTCTTTCACCCTTTCCTTTTGCTCTCTAATAGACTCAGTTACGTCCTTTATGGTCGCACCAGGTTGGTACGATTTTGTCAAATCCTCTACTAACACACCTCGTACTAACGAGTCTCCATACAGCACTCTATCCTTCATTTTGTTCATGTTCACATTCATACGCCTATTTTTCCTGTAATACCTTTTATTATTGGTTGGTTCATTCAGTCTACTTTTGTTCATGCACTCTAGCTGCTGTTTTGCTCTTTCTATCGCACTATTCAACAACGCAATCTCACTCAATGCATCTATCTCATCTTTTTTGTTCTCTGAGAAACCATTTATACTATCATTCACACTCTCACAATTTTCATGTATAACCTTGCCGTTTCTTGTCATATCCCTATTTCCTTCATTCTGAAGGTTGAAAAAAATATCACACTCACGATCCGAAATACACTTTAATTCCGCATTCTCCCTACATTTTCTACACACATTCAATCCTTTATTATCATCTAACCACACTCCGACCGCACTCCGCAAAGCGTACATTTCACAGCTAGTACACTGACTCATTTCTTTTATGCTACCGTTCTTTGATAACGATGGCGAACCTTCATTACTGGCCGCCATTTTCCTTCGAACAGGTGCCATATTTATCTGTAACGTGTTTTGTCAAATTATACGTTATAACACACCAAAAATAGACGCTCTAAAATACGCAAGGCAAACAAAACAAAACAAAACTACACAATATTAAGTAATTTGTATCGATAACTGAAAATTATACTTATCTTATCTGGAGCTTGCACGAACACTACACATTACGAATTCATCTAGCGGCGACTTCCCGACATAGATTATGTTATAAAACACTTTAGTACACTAACCACGCTAATAAAGCTCCAATAATATACCAAAATTAAACACTTAAGTCCATTAAATTGAATCCAAAACACCAATAAATCAACAAAAACACAAATCTCTCAGGAGCTCTCCGATAGCACGTCCGTTCACCAGCTAGCCTCGACACAGGTTCATGCAAATAAATGAACATCACAAACACACTAAGGTTCAATGATTCAAACTTCACAAAAAAAAAGTCTAGAAAGAGTATGCACTTATTTCTTCAGGTGCTTATGATCTATGCTAAGCTCTTTCTTTGGAAGATATCCTCTGGTTATCTTCCAAAGTGCCAAAAGACAAAGCTGACCAAGGAGTCTCTCTTTTGCTATACCCAATATTTCACATTAATGCTTCTCCCAGTCATCTGACAATGAGAAAAAAATTGAGCAATTGATACCAAAAATAGTTAGTTAAAACAGTCGCTATAGCTGTCCTCAAATCCTATGTTCCGGAACTGATCTCCTGTCTGTCAGTTTACAGATCATACCCTGTGCTATAGTTATGTATCATGCAACCTGGAAATCAGTATGTATTTGTATTTCACACACATTAAAAATGAAAAATCTGTATACATTCCAACTATTGGCCTATTGCTCTTGCTTCAGTTCTCTCAAAATAGAATGTGGAAATGTACTAACAGTTGCTCCATAAATTTGGAGAAATCAAATTGTTATTCTCAATATTTTCAGTTTAGTTCAAGTCTGGCACAAAAGTCTCTTGAGTAAGCATTCAGCATATGATCCTCCTCATGCATGGTAATGGTCAAATTTTCTCTCTGTTAATATGCAAGGATGGTTGCCATTTTGTTCTCACCAATGTTCAAGTTGCCAACATTCTTTCAGCTTACTCCTTTCTCCCTTCCCCATCCTCCTCTTTTATACATCAGTGATATGTCATGATTTTCCAAACTAATTCATAGCTGTGCAAATAACATCACTATGTACTTCTTATTCCAGAAATGCTGTAATGAACAGAACACGAGTGTGGTCTGAAAAGTTCTCAGCCGAACAATGAAAAAACTAATTTATAATTTCAATTTTTTTTTATTTTTCAGCATAATCTAATAATACATTTAATAATAAGACTAATACATTTATTCCAGTGCCATTAACCTGTTCCTGTAGCATTTCTCAGTAAGATCTGCAAAATACCCTTCTACAGCAGCAATCACCTCTTGATTCGAAGAAAAATGCTGACCAGCGAGGAAAAGTTTTAGTTTGGGGAAGAGATAGAAGTCAGAGGGAGCCAAATCTGGGGAATAGGGTGAATGTTCCAACAATATCATAGTGCAGATCTCTTAATTTTCCCATTGCCAAAATACTTTTGTAAGCAGGTGCATTGTCTTGATGAAAGATGATTTTTTCTTCAGCAAACCAGGTCTTTTCTCGCGAATTTTTTCATCTAGTCAAGTTAAAACATCGGAATAATATTCCCTGGTTATTGTTTTACACTTTTCAAGATAATTAATAAACAAAATGCCATTAAAATCCCAAAACACCGATGCCATGACCTTTCCTGCTGGTGGAACCAACTTTGTCTTCTTTGGTGCTGAACAACCGGCTCTGTCCACCGTTTTGACGATTCTGGTGGGTAATGGTGAATCCACAGTAATAAATCAATGCACAAAATAAGTTTATTCTTGTTAAAATGCTCCATGCCTGTTCAGAAATTTTCATGCAAATGAATTTTTGATCTGCTGTGAAGCATGGCACCCATCTTGTGCAAAGCTTTTTCATATGCAATTCTTCATGCAAAATATATCCTATATGTTCTTTTGAAATGCCTATAATCTCAGCAATTTCATGCACTTTCACTCACTGGTCATCCAATACCATATCGTGCACTTGATCAATGATTTCTGGTGTTGTTACACTTTTGGACATCCTTCAGATGGATCATCTTCAAGGCTGGTACAGTCACATTTAAACTCAGCAGCCCATTTCTTAATTGTCAAAAACGAAGTAGAAGGCTGCCCATAAACTTTTATGAACTTTGAATGAATTTCTTTTGGCATTAAAACTTCTACAAAGAATTTCATAACCGCATGATACTCAATTTTATCCATTTCAAGGGATACAGACAACACTTTTGCTTCAGACAGCTGTATAAAACAAACTACTTGATAGAATGACTTACAATTTTACATGGATGCTTATGACAGATGTACCAACTTAGAAAAAAAATCTTTCCGATAGTGTTGCCATCTATGGTCGAGACACTGAGAACTTTTCAGACCACCCTCATAGTAGCTTCTCTTGAAGATCCTGCAAACTCACTAAGTAATCTCCATACAAATCTCTTGCAAGTGAAGGGTAACCTAGTCAATTTTAATTCTTCTGATACCTAGCCATATGTTATTTCAGATTATTTCATACAAAAAAAAATCCTTCCTTCTCACCTGATCATATAATTTCATTTGTGTCCTTAATCTCAAAGAGACCTTCCATCTAGTAGTGACAATAGCTACAGACTTCTTCTACCATAAATATGTATACTATCCAAAAAGTCACACTTCATCTTCAATTCCAGAACATCACCAATTACAAGCTGCTTGCTTTACACAAATCTCATATAAAAATTATGTATTGCTCCCAGGTTTATGGAGGTGCCCAAAAAACTTCTTTGAAAATCCAAGATGATGTTTAACAGAAAGAAGTCTTGCTCACTATTAAGCAGCACAACTTCTTTTTATGCTGATTTGCTCCACATCCTAGCTCAGTACTCTCTCTCTCTCTCTGTTTACTCCTCTTAATAATTCCATGGACAGTGTTTGTCTACAGTTCCACTTCACCTGTCAACAGTCGTGAATACCTGTACTGCCATAGTCACCAAATTTTGCAGTCTAACTACAAACCTATGCTAATTACTCATCCTTTTCTTTCATCTCTACTACTGCCATCTTGTGGAAGAGGCTGCAAGCATCAGTGTTTGCCAACAGCTATAACCTAAAAAAATTCTCCTTTCTCTCTAGCTCTCCCATGATATATCTTGAGTCTGGTTGGTTGGTTGGTTTATAATTTATTGGCACAAGAACAGCAAAGATCATACTATCTCACAGTAAAGGTTACAGAAATACATAAACAGTCAAAGAAAAACTGTAAACAATATGCATCTACAAAAACCAAGCCAAGCAATGCAGTATATACATATAAATAAAATTACAACAAAGGTTACAGAATTTTTTTTTCCTCCCACTTAGTTAGACTATAATAAATTTCGTTTAATCCTTTATCCAAGTATAAGCAAACAAAGTTTGCACCTAAAGTATCTTCAGGACTGAGGCAATAGGCAACTCGTGGTAAAGGTGGACCAAGCTCTCATCACTCCTTGTCTTAGTATCTTCCATAATGCAAAGCACATCCCCTTGTGGACATGTATAATGCTATGCATTAAGGGAAGGGCCACTACCCAGACCAGGTAGTGGCCCTTTTGACCTTTATTGAGGTCTCGTCAGTGGGAGCCAGATCCAAAGGTGCTGATACCAAGGTAGAAGCAATGGAGAAGTCATATTTACCTATACGAGTTGCCAAAAGGTTTCTCACATTATTAATAAATGACTCTGGATTTAGAGAAAGATGTTGGAAGTTTTTTTTTTTCCCCACTTGGTTAGACTATAATAAATTTAGTTTAAATACAGAGTAATTTATTAATAAGGTGAGACACCTTTTGGCAACTCGTATAAGTAAATATGACTTCTCCATTGCTTCCACCTTGGTATCAGCACCTTTGGATCTAGCTCCCACTGATGACACTTCAATAAAGGTCGAAACCGGTCTGGATAGTGACCCTTCCCTTAATGAATAGCATTATACATCTCCATAAGGAGATGTGCTTTGCATTATGGGAGATACTAAGACAAGGAGTGATGAGATCTTGGTCCACCTTTACCACGAGTTGACTCAGTCCTATAGACACTTCAAGCACAAACTTTGTTTGCTTACACTTGGATAAAGGATTAAACTAAATTTATTAAAGGTTACAGCAGTACATAAATAGTCAAATAGAAATTAGTAAACAATATGCAACCACAAAAATTAAGTCAAAAATAAACTAGTAAATAATATGTATGTACAAAAATTAAGTTAAGCAATGCAGTACCTACATATAAACAAAATTATAGTGAAATGTATTTGTACAAATTAATTCTTTGTAGAAAGTTAAAACATCATGCAATCTGCCTGAGTGTATATGGCTTGGCTAGATAAGTAAAAATTTCTTTCCTCTCTCATGTAAATTGCTGGCACTCCACTAGAATATGACAAACAGTGAGATGTGCATTGAATTTCTCACACATTGCAGGGTCATCAGCCCTCAATAAATAAGAACGTGTAAGATGAGACTTCTGTTATTAATTCAGCAAAATTAATGATTTTGCTGAACATCAAAATCATTAATTTTGATGTTCAGCACAACTGAACATCAAAATTAATGATTTTTATTTTGTACAACACCTGTAACACCTCATACAGCACTGGATGTGGATTATATACAGGAGATGAAATAGCCTGTAAAGAACTCAATGAGTCTGTATAAATTACATACTTTTGGTATCAGTTTCCTTTTCTATGTGAAGCACAAGCTGAATGGCATATAACTCTGCAATCAGGTGGAATATGATCAGATAGTAATGTCAGGAAACACAAGTATCGTTTCCTGAGCCATCAGCATAGATGGGCAAGAAATCGGAATGGGCTACTCTGTGTGCATTAAACAATTGCAGATAGACAGATGATGGAGTATGCGACTTCTGTAGCCAACAAAGTGAGAGGTTGCAGGATGGAGTGCAAACCTGCCATACAGTGATGTTGTTATGTTTGGTGTAGGCAATGTTTTTTGTCAACATTCATGCCAACAGCTTGCATAGTCTCTTTAAAAGAGACTAGTCCATGTAGGCTGATCTGGGAGAGATTTTAGCTTTAGGGCATAATTAAGAGACAACTGTTTCCATTTAAGTGATAGAGCTGGTTCATTTGCTTCAACATAAAGACTTTGAGTGGGTGATGTGCGAAAGGCACCAGTAGCTATCCGTATAACCTAACGATGGGTGGGATCCTACCATCACAGGTCATTCTGCCTTGCAGAACCATAGCCTTGAGACCCATAATCCAGCTCAAGGCTATGGTTTATAAGTGCATCATAAAGATGAAGTAATAAAATCGATTGGCACCACAGTCAGTAGAGGACAGAGTGTGAAGGAGATTCGATGTTTTCTTGCACTTTTCTCTTAGTTGATGAATGTGTGTGAGGATTGTAAGTTGTAAGTTTTCTATCAAAGACAAGCCCCAAAAAAATTGGCTTCTATAGCTACTGGAATGACAGTTTATCCCATTCTTAATTCAGGATCCAGTTAAGAGTGCATTTTTGACAGAAGTGTCAAAAATGCACTCTTAACTGGATCCTGAATTTCTTAACTGGATCCAAAATTTCTGTGTACATTTCTGTACACAGAAATTTAGTATTGAAAACCTGAACCCATTACTAAGAGCCCACAGAGAAACATGATCAATTGCTTGCTGAAGTTGTCTTTCAATTATCCTCATGTTACGAGAGTGACAGTAAATTGTAAAGTCATCAACATATACCGCACTGTCAACAGTGGGAGGAAGCTGTTCAGTGAGTTAACTTTGATAGCAAAAAAAGTGGGAAAACTCTGTTCTTGTTGATATGGCTGAGATAGCATACTTCCCACTCAGACTTGGAAAGTTCACCTGGACAAAAAGTTCTTAATAATGGGTTTTTCAGTTGAAGGTGAGTTAGCCGATCTCATACAGTGGTAGCAGGGTTTTTTCTCACGGAAACTCTGGTTTTTCATCCCGCATACAGACAAATCGGCCTTCAGAACACACACAATTTACAGACAAAAAAATATTGTTGTTGGTGATGATGGGCAATAGACGTCATTGATGGTAGTAGTGGAGATGATGATATGTATTTATCGAAGTAGAGTAGTGTGCCCTCCCACGGTGAGTCCTTGGACTCCCTGGAGGTGTCACGTAATAATAATAATAATAATAATGATGATAAATACAGGAAGATGTCCTCTGAGACCCAGGTTATAGAGGTATTTTAATATGCCATATCTCCAGGCTGTCATAAGCTTTTTTCCATGTCAAAGCAAACTGAATCCTGTACATCCCTTGAGGGTACATGGCAGGAATTTGATGATGATGATGAAGAAAACTGAAACCATATGTTCTTGCTTCAGAAATGCATCTCTTATACAAGTTTCTAAACAAACCAAATGGTCTAAAGTACAACGATGTCTACAGAAGCCACATTGTGTATTGGAGAGAAGATCGTTGCTTTTTAAATATTAGAGAAGTCTGGCATTAACCATTTTCTCTAATATCTTACAAAGACAGCTGGTCAGAACAATAGGTCGATAATTTTTGCTTGTGTTGGATCCTTTCCTGGTTTTTGTAATAGCATTGACAACTGACTTATACCAAGAATCCTCTTCCTCTGCAAATATTCTATTGTATATTAAGAGGAGATCCATAGAAGAGATGATGGTAAATATTTTATCATTTCATAACAGATGTCATCAGACTTTACTGCACTAGGGTGAGACAGTAAAATAGCTCTTTTTAGTTCCTCCTTAACAAATAGCTGATTGTATGGCTCAAGTCCACTGGTAGAGAAATTTAGCCTTTGTTTTTCTTGTTGCTCAGGAGGATATAAAGCTGTTGCCGATATTCTGGCAAAATTTTCTCCCAAAGTGTCTGCAATAGTTTTGGGATCAGCAATAACACTTCCATTATGGTCTAAGGCAGACAAACAGTGAGTTCTATATCTACCTTTCATTTTCCAGATTTTATCCCAATTTTTGGACTGGTCATTTGATTAACTGATGTGGTAAACTGGATCCATGATTGTTTTTGACTCTGATGTCTCACATAACGTGCTTTGGTCCAAGCATGCATAAAGCTATTAAGTTTGATGTGGTGGGGTATCTATGAAGTATATCCCATGCTCTGTGTTGATCATTTTTGACTGTCTGGCATTCTGGGCTCCACCAAGGCTTTGGATAGAGTGGAAAGCAAGATGATGTTCTCAGGATGGAGGCTGTTGCTGCCTGGACAATGCACTCTGTTTTATATACTTTACTGTTTCGATAATAGGTGTTTGATTGATGGTATTAACATAAAATTTTGCAAAATGAAAAAAAGTGTTCCAGTCAGCCTGGTCCATTTTCTATATGGGCATCCATGTTAGGTGAACATAGTTCCTGTGAAGACATTGTGCAAAGAACAGGAAAGTGATTGCATCCATATATGTTCTCTTCGACATCCCACATAAGCAGTGAAAGAATGGAAGGGGAGCAGATTGGAAGATCAATTGCAGAATATATGAGTATAGGCATATGGAAGAAAGTATTGAGTCTATTATTCAAAAGGGAGAGGTCATTATTTGCAAGGATTCTTTCAATGATTTGAAAAATTGGCAACACAAATCTATTTGTGTTGGCACTACCCTGAAGAGTACTGTGAGCATTAAAGTCACCCATCAAAAGTATGGGTTCAAGCAGTTGCAAGATAAGATTATCAAGATTGATAACTTTATCTTGCAACTTCATTTAATTCAGCACTCAGTGGTAAATAAATTGAACATATTGAAATAAGAAATCCTGTGGATAAGCAAATCACTACTGTTTCCAGAGCAGCATTAAGTTGGACATGAAGGAAAGGCGTATGACTGCCCACTAGGATAGCTATTCCTCCATGAGCAGGACTACTCCAGTTCTGTCCTTACATACAACAGTGAAATTCCTTAAGGTAGGATCCTCATTGGGTCTTAAGTATGTTTCCCTGTAGACAGAAACTGAAAGGTTTGTGTTTCTGCAACAAAATCTTGATATCATCGATATTCTGGTGAAACCCATGGCATTTCCATTGCAAAAAATTTCCTATTGTTTTAGCTTTATAGACTTGTCTGGTTTTTGAGAGGTTGAGGGCTTACCTTTATCAGGTTTATATTTAAATGTTTTTAGGAAGTATGTATGGCCAGTGTCCATCTCTTACTCTGGTAAAGCATCCAATACATCTGATGTGTTAGGATCAGTTGGCAAGTTTAATTTACTTTCAATGGATATCAAAGTATCCATTTTTTCTATGGGGGAATGTCTGGCGGTTTATCTCTAAGTGATATCATTGCCATAATTTTTTTGACAAGTGGATTCTCGTCAAATGGAACAATTTTTGGAGTTGACTCTGGAGTAAGAACATAGGTCATGCAATTAATGTGCTCAACCAAGAAGCACTCGCAATCATAAAGTTCAGGTATGGTGAAATTATCAGATGAACGAGTTTGACTTGCTGTTGACATTTTCTTAATTTACCTTCTCAGCATACAAAGATCTCAGAGCAGGTATGGTTGTGGCTAGCTATCTTTTTTGCATCCTGATATGATATATTTTGTTCTGTTTTAATATTTTGTATTTCTTTGTCATCTGACATGCATGAGAATAAGCTGAATGATCTCCCTGACAGTTGACACATTTAGCATTTTTAGCAGAGCAAGATTTGGTATCATACTCACAGGTGGTAGAGCAACAACATGCAGTTTGGGGATGCCCATATTAGTGGATTAGGGATGTACACTCTAACCAGAGACCTGAGATACCCTGCCTTTACAGATGTTGGAGGCATTGGTGTATCAAAAGTAAGGACGATGTTCCTGGTTAGAAAAAGGTGACCATCCCTGTGTATCAGGATGTGAGGAATTGAGTGTTTTATGAGGTGTTACTGTAATTGGTATTGCACCCAATGATGTTGCTCCCAGTAGTTTCTCAGAATGTTGCTGACTCAATGTTTTCTCAAGGATATCACCAGAATGCAATTTTTTAATAGTTTTGGGAGGTCCTGCCAGTCCTTCTAAACCTTTTGAATAAAGAAGGGTGATATTTTCCCTGTTGGGTTTTCTCCTGTTGCATGGATGATCAAAACCACTGGTACATTTATACTAGTATCATATTTTTTGTTTCTTACTTCCGTTACCAAATGCCTATGGTATCAGCACTTGGTTGGGACTTTGTTAGGGCCCCTAAAATGTTTAAGGATGAAGAATTCATTCTCAAGGAGTTTTTGGTTTGGCACCAGAGCTCCCCATGGATGCCCACTGACTGGAAAGCAATGACCACACTGGAGTGGAACACCAGGGCTACCCTGGACACTATACCAGCACTACAGCAAGCCTCAGATCCTGAACCCAGACCATAGGGTGAGAGACTTACTGCAACACCATCGAGCCTTGCAGGCAAGCCCACTAGCCAAATGATCCGGGCCATCCAGAACCACCTATCTTGCCAAAGCAGAGGCCAAAGTAGTGCAAGACCAGGATCCCCCCCCCCCCCCTTTCCGGATGTCCACAGGTCACACTGCACTGCAAACACAGCAGCAGGGCATTGAATCCCAGTGAGGGTAGTCTGGAAGAAAGGATAGCAAAAAAAAGACTCAGGAAATGTGGAGGAAAGAACCATCACGAACAGACCTCCACATGGAGGGACCTGAGTCTGGTGGAGCTTATGCATTCGCTATTAACACATGCTGGTGTGTAATCAAGGTGTCTAGAAAGGGCATATTTTAAAAGTTGGTAGAGATCTTAAAAAAGATACAACCTTGTAACCACATGCTCATACAAAACAATCGCATCCCTTATTCATCCCTCCTACCAAAAAATAAATAAATAAATAACTATCAACAGTCTCTATACCTATCTAGATACAAATTCTTTTTATCTAGGCAGGTATAGAGACTGTTGATAGTTTTCCAAATAGTAGTACGATTTCTGAATTCCAAATACAATTCAGAAATCCTACTACGGCCAGACAAGCTAGGAGAGCCAACATAAGAATCTCAGAGGAGAAAGATTACATCCAGTTCTACTACTATGGCTCCCCCTTTGGACACCTGCCACAAGATATGCTGGGGAAAAAAATTATGTTACTTCACCATAGCAATATAAACAAGAGGCTATTCTCATAATTTGCTTCAAAAAAAGTATGCAAACCTCAGTCAATTTAGATGAATGAAACTACCTCAAATCTGAGAAATGCTCATCCTCAACAATCAGCCCAAAAGGTCTAGTAATGGTCAATCTAGTAGTTAGACTGGCCACTATTCATGTCTGCTGAATAGTGGCCATTAGGCTTACCTTTGTTTGCTCTACATCAGTCTCACCCAATGTAATGTACATATCTATCTATGCATTATTACAATATACAGGAACATAAGAGGATGTCATATTTCAATGAAATAAATAACAGAAGTCACTTACACTGGAAATAAATATTTACTAAAAGCAAGATTTTCAGTCTAGTTTCAGGTCAAGACCACTCTCAATGCAAACAGTTAAAGAGACAAAATAGAACAGAATAACAATTGAAAATTATAGCATGTGATATAACATCCATTGAAAGAGGACAGCTCAATCTGTAACTATTAGAATTCAAGGAAAACACACACCAAAAGGAAAGGTAAGGCCACCAGAGGATCATAGAAAAATAAAAAGAATTTAGACTTCCTCTGGTAATGTGTTTCTTAGACTACTCTAAAGGTTTTGACTGCTTAGCATGTGAAACTGTAGGAAGTAATTGAAAGAATGGGTTTTCCTCAACAATCAGGTTGATAGCCAACTTGCACAGGGAGCAAGAAGCCACAGTAAGAACAGGTGTTGGATTAACTGATTGGCTTCAGATTGGAAAAGGAGTTAGGCGAGGATGTTTACTTTCTCCTCACTTGTTTAGTATATATATATGGAGGACACTATGCGTGAAGCATTGGATAAGCTTAAGATGGGAATTAAGACAGGTGGTAGATTGATCAGTAATCTGAGGTATGCTGATGATACTGTATTGCTCTGTAATGACAAGGAAGAACTAGGACAAATTCTTGATCAAGTTAACAAGATCAACAAAATAACAGTTGAAGTTATTATTATAATAATAACTTCAACTCAATCCTAGCAAGACAAAGATTATGGTTCTCAAAGGAAATGTAAACAGGGAAGCTCTTGAGAAACAAGTGTACCTTAATGGAGAAAGAATTGAGGAAGTCAGCAAATTTGAGCACCTGGGATCCATTATTAATGTGAAGAATTGCTGTTCAAAAGATGTCAGAAGAAGATTAGGAATGGCTAAAACAACAGTCAGAGACTTGTCTAAAATCTGGAAGGATGGAGCTATCTCCATTCGAACAAAGTTAAGGATTTTGGATGTAGATGTTTTTCCACCAGCAACTTATGGATGTGACACTCGGAATCTAAAGAAGTCAGATAAGAAAAGGATAGCTGCTTTTGAGATGTGATGTTACAGAAGGCTGTTGAGGATCAAATGAATGGGTGTTAGAAAAGATCAGTAGAACTTTAAGAGTCCTTACGGATATTGACAGAATAAAGTTAAAATATTTTGGATACATTGAAAGGATGGAAATGAGATGGATGGATGGATGGTTTGTGGAGTGACTGATCTTCAGAGCGTTGAAGCATACAACAGGCCTATATGGCGAGGCCTGGTGTGGCACATCACCAAGCATCGGAGTGACTATATGGCATCTGTGGATGCCCAGTGAACATATGATGATTTGTTCAAGTTATGAAGATGAATGTGGAGTTTACAGCTTTCTTTGTGTAATCTTTCAAAAAAAAAAATCACCTCCTATGTAAAACCTTAGTCTTATTCCAGTGAATCCTGTGTCTAGTAAATATAGTGCGACTAGCAAGATCAGACTTATCACAACCACGGAGACAGATATAATCCTGATGTTCTTCTTTTAAACATATTTAAGCAGACACTGACTTGTATGTTCATAAGGAAGCTGCATGAGCAAGGAATACTGTGAACTCTTGGATAGGAGAGAGGAAGATATTTATCCATAGGCAAGTGTAAAAATAAATTTAGCTTTGACAAGGTAAATATTTCATCCTAAGTATCTTAGAACATTGTCAGTACAGTTAATTCAAACAATACTAGGAATAACATATAGTTAGGGTGCATGATTACAATGGAATCCCGATATGCATGCAGTAGCATATTATAGAATTAAATTAAAATATAACTGGGAAAAAAAATTACATTAAAATAAGATAACATATATAAAGAAATTATTTAATACAATTTTTTATGACAATTTCCCATACTTTAGGAATAGCAAGAATGTCATTATGGTTTAATTTGGTCTGTGAAGTAGGGCTTGCACTTTCTTTATGTAAACGTTCATGTTTATATAAAGATCTATGTAAAAGTTTGGACTTTTCCCAATGGATCCTATGGTTTGGGTTTTCAACACCATGTTGAGCGAGGCCAGATTTCTGCTGTTTGATAAGACGGATATGGTCTTGATGTTCCGAAATACGTTTCTGAAGATCTCGATGTCTGTCCATAGTAAGACAATTTACAGGAGCATGGAACTTCGTACATGCCAGGTAGCATCAGAGATGAGAGTTTGTCTTTAGGAGAAGGTAACAATTTTTTATGACAATTTCCCATACTTTAGGAATAGCAAGAATGTCATTATGGTTTAATTTGGTCTGTGAAGTAGGGCTTGCACTTTCTTTATGTAAACGTTCATGTTTATATAAAGATCTATGTAAAAGTTTGGACTTTTCCCAATGGATCCTATGGTTTGGGTTTTCAACACCATGTTGAGCGAGGCCAGATTTCTGCTGTTTGATAAGACGGATATGGTCTTGATGTTCCGAAATACGTTTCTGAAGATCTCGATGTCTGTCCATAGTAAGACAATTTACAGGAGCATGGAACTTCGTACATGCCAGGTAGCATCAGAGATGAGAGTTTGTCTTTAGGAGAAGGTAACAAGTTATAGATCTGGTTGGTGAGTTTGTAGGTAGTAGCAAGTTTGTATTTCTTCATAATTTTTGAAAGACGTTCGGAGATGCCTTTGACATAAGGTATGGGAATCCTATGGGCTTGTTCTTGTCTACGTTGATGTGTGGGGAAATGACTGATGAAGAAATGAAGATTATGAAGAAATGCAAACATGCTACTACCTAGGAATAACAGAACCCATTGAAGAGAACCCATCAACCAGATCTATAACTTACCTTCTCCTAAAGACAAACTCTCACCTCTGATGCTACCTGGCATGTAAGAGGTTCCATGCTCCTGTAAATTGTCTGACTATGGACAGACAGGTAGATCTGTTCAGAAACGTATTTCGGAACATCAAGACCATATACGTCTTATCAAACCGCAGAAATCTGGCCTTGCTCAACACAGTGTTGAAAACCCAAACCATAGGATCCATTGGGAAAAGTCCAAACTTTTACATAGATCTTTATATAAACATGAACATTTATATAAAGAAACTGCTGAAGCTCTGCTTCACAGACCGAATCTAAACCGTAATGATGTTCTTGCTATTCTTAAAGTAAGGGAAATTGTCATACAAAATTGTGTTAAATAATTTCTTTATATATGTTATCTTATTTTAATGTATTTTTTTTTTCAGTTATATTTTAATTTAATTCTATAACACACTACTGCATGCATATTGGGATTCCATTGTAATCATGCACCCTAACTGTATGTTATTCCTAGTATTGTTTGAATTAACTGTACTGACGATGTCCTAAGATACTTAGGATGAAATATTTACCTTATTAAAACTTATTACTGTGGTTATTACGTGTGTTTGTTTAGTCATGAATTCTCCACAGGTTTCATTGTATAATAAATTTAGCTTTATCTGACAAAACGAAAGATCACAAGACCCACAAGATTAGTGCCATGTATGGGCAAATCAGTTTGCAGATCAAATGGAAGGAGACTTGCAGATTAATCTGGCAAAGAAGTCTGGTGATGCTTGCCAAGAACTCTTATTCCTGATTAACCTTCAGATGCACTTTAGATATAATGAATGGAGACTTGAAATCTCCCCTGAAGAAAGAATGGGAAGATAGCTTAAATTACCAATTACTTTGGTAATAATGTTGGGGGGTTGCAGCCAATGAAGACAAAAACAGCTCTAATGAAAGACAGTGCTGCTTTTAGAAGTTAGTGGAACAAAAGAAGGACACATGATGCACTAAGGTTGTGATGATGCTTGACTTCTGATATGGATGATAAGAAACAGCATTAGTGTATTTGTTATGAGAATCTTGTCAGATTTCTAAACCATATTACCCTCCAAGTCTCCTTCTGTCCAATCCCCAAACCAAATTCATTCTTATTACACTCTAATCTCAAGGATAAATATTCTCCTCTCTTCTATCCAGGAGTTTTCAGAATTCCAAGTAGCTGTTCTTATTATGGAAAAACAACACATCATTCTTCTAAAATATGTCTAGAAAACATCAGGATTCCATCCAGCTATATTATTCTGATAAACCAGCAGGATCCACTTTTTAAAAAAAAAGATTGTATAAATTGTACAAAAACAATTTATATGTATATATGCAAAAAGTATATACTGATTATAAGTGAATAAAGGAGGCATGGTGCTAACCACCTTAACCTCGATATGGTAGCGATTAAATGTAGAAAAATCTTCGACACTGCAAGGTTAAAGAGGAGGAGAGGAATAAGAATAAGTGAATAAAAGAAAATTCTTGGAAAGCAAAGCAAAATAGAAATAAAAAATAGAAATAAACAAACACATAAAAAGTACAACAAATTGCACAAGGTGATTTGCTGCTCCATCGACCCAAATGTATTCCTGCCACACCTATATGAATCACTTGATACACATTATTAGCTCATTTGATTAGCCCCTTTACTATTGTAATTAACTGAGGAATGGCTGTATACCAATTTATACAGCCACTGTTTATTATTGGTTACTTATTTATATTTGCCAAACAAAACCCAACTCTTTCATTTCTCCTCATAAGTTTTTTTTTTTTTTAATTATACCCATCACATAAATGCGAAGATTCATGTTTAGAGTTTATAGGATCATGCTATTCACTCCACCTAGCAACTTATAGGAAACACACACATATAGCACAGATGTAAGTTATTAATAATTCATTTTATCAATAATGAAAGTGTTTCTATTCACACCTTTTCTTTCTCTCCCTTATATCTGCCATTCTCAAATAGCATCTATTTTCATATTTTTACAATAATGTCTATTTACATATTCACACATTTTAGTAATTCAAATATAGCAACCAAATATGGAATTCTGCTTAATTACTGTTTTTCTAATCTAATATATCCTAAACAAATACATTCATTCCCCTGCTCCAAACATTTTTAGTTAGAAACGAAAAACATATCATGATATGTGGCACACCTGCTAATACACAAATGCAAAATTGTGACAGAGTGCAGTGTTTTTTCTCTCTCCTCTACAGAAGGCTAAAGGTGGAAGTTTTTTTGTTTTTTTTTCAAGTGCCCTCAACATGAACATGTTAAAAGCGTTCACTGATGATGAACTCACAATATCCACTGACAGGCTATTCTGCGCATTCACCACACATTATTAAAAAAAACCTGAACCTCGCATACTTCCTAACCACCTCCTTCCTTAATTTTCAGGGATGATTCTGAGTTCTTCCCTACACACCTGGCATGAGCTGCAAACTTTTATCTGTTTATAACCGCATCCTTACTCCATTTTCAAGGATGGCCGTGAGCCCCCACCCACATACACCTGACATGAGCTGCAAAATTTTATCCATGTCTGTGCTATACAAAGTCCCTTACCAGTTCATGTATTTTTATCATATCTTCTGTTTCATCTACTACTCAAACTTTAAAGACCACCCCTTAGCCTGTCCTCAAATGCACAACTCCATTAGGACAGTTATCTTGATTAAATTCTGCTGTATCTTTACAACTGTCTCCTCGCTTCTCTCTGTTCCCAGGTGGCTATATCTGAGCATAGTGGTTAGGATGTAGTTTTATCAAAGCTTTGCACAGCTAAAGAATAACTTCTTTATTCCTACAAGTTAGTGTTCATTTTAACATTGCAGTTAGCAATGTGATGACTAAGCACTGTGGCACCTGAACTCACTGACCACTCCAAGATCTCCAACTTCATTGAGCACTGTAGCAAATTACCATTAATATATTACTCTCCCTGCAATGTCCTTAGTCACAAATTCATAACCTTACACTTAGCAACCTCGAATTTGCATTCACTGTTATCTGCCAAAGAATGAACCAGCTTGTCTAAGTCACCTTGTGATGATTCCATATTGGAAATGTTCCTTATCACATTTGCTAACTTTGCAACACAGACAAATAATTGTATGTTTCGCTCCCAATCAACTTCAATATATTTAATATACAAGTTAAACAACAATGGGCAAACCAAGAAACCTGTGGTACTCATCAGATCATTCTCCTCTTCTTAGAATCAACACCTCCAAACATTAACCCCCCCTTATACCTGTCTGTCAACCATTAACCTATCCATGTTAAAAGACTATTTTACATACCTGTCTATCCAAATATGCATAAAAATCACCATTGTTGAGCCATAAGAAATCATCATTATTATTAATCTCTTATTAAGAATTTCCTGCAAATTAATCTTTAATATTACCACTCCAATATTGTCAGATTTAATATTTCAATCTTCTATGGCACTTCTGATTAAATCAATCTGCCCAGGTCTTCCTCTGGCTCTTTTTCTTGCTGTCTGGGCATCAGACTGAAGGACTAACTTTCCTCCCATTCTGTTTAAATAACCATACCAATTTAGATTAGCTCTACTCACACATTCTTAAACACTAATAATGTCAAGTTCCTTCTTAACATCTTCATTTTTAATATGATTCTACTACTGATGCTATCTGTTCACTCCCCTAATTTTTCTCAGAATGCTCATATCTATGGTCTTTCATCAAGTACTTTATTTCTAACCCACCATCTCTCAGATCCATAACTTAAAACTGGCTTCAACACAGTCTTGTATATGCTAGTTTAACATTCTGGATAATTTCCCTCTTATTCTATATAAATTTATTCAAATAGCCCCCCCCCCCCATCACCATACCAACTCCACTTGTCTATTCCAAATTTAATTTTCCATCTTCACTAAAAACTGTATCTAAATAGCTAAAATATTTTACTTGATCTCCATTCAGAATGCAGCTGAAGTTTTCTATGTTCCTGCTTATTTTCATAGTCTTTATTGCTGATTTTCATGACAAACTTGTTACAGGTGTTATTCAATTTTGTTAGATAAACCTAGATTTAAACTGGATGTATTCAGGAGTACAATATCATCTACATAAAGCAAAGAGCTAAGTTTGATATCTCTGATTCTAATTTCAATATAATGCCACTTTCTTTCATAATGCAATCCATATAGATGATGAATAAGAGTGGAGATAATGTATATTCCATGTTTTACACCTGATTTTCATCAAGCTTTCTTCTTATATCTTATACTTCCTTCAGTTCTAACTGCTGGCTTACAATTTAAATATAGACTAAGTATTACTCTGTATAATGTTCCATTTATTCCATATAATTGTAGTTTTGAAAAGCTTTTTTCTGGGCACCTTGTTGTGTGCTTTTTCCCAGATCTACAAAACTTAAGTACAGATCCTTGTTACATTCCCACAGTATCTCAGATATTTGTCATAAAGTGAAAATCTGGTCTTGATAACCTCTATTTGGCTAGAACCCAGCTTGTACTTCTTCAATTTTCTCTTCCACAATTTCTCTTAACCACTTCTCAGTATACTTGCATACATCTTACCTGAAACACAGAAGAGTAATTCCTCTGTAATTATCACAATCAGTTTTATTCTCTTTTTTTTTATAGATGGGAACTATGAGAGCTGTACTCCAGTCATCCAGAATTCAACTTTCTGAATTATGCTGTGTAGCCATGAAAAACCTTTATACCTCCATATCTGAGCATTTATCATCGAATATCATCTACTCTAGCTGCGTTTCCACATTTCAGGCTTTTGATAGGCTTTTTCTGCCTCAAATATTGGTGCTCCTGTCTGCATTCTTCATGCCAAATACCTGAACAAAATCTAAAAGCATTGTAGTACTGGTATATTCATTCCTTTAACTCTGCATTCACTCTAGTATAAAATGCAAGGGCATTGCTAAAATAAGTTCTGCCTTTAACAAAAAGCCATCTTGTCCTGTAATAGAATCAAGGTGACATCTACACGCCTTCAATACAGATTCCTAATCAGCCTCTTAAACACCATAATGCCAAGATCGTGATTAGTTTCTAACTGGTTGCTTTTTCCTAACTCCACCTGAATAATGGAATTACTTTGCTCTTCTTCCATAAATTAGATGGTGTGCTCATGTTCAAACCAAAGTTAAATAACTAAGTCAAGGGTGCTACTAATTGTTTTGCACATTCCTTCAATACTCTTCCAGATATCATTTCCAGTCCCACAGCTGTTTTTTAATCAAGCTCTTGCAATAGATAGCTTTAATATCTCCAACTCATCAATCATAATTATGATCAGCTTAGGAGAATACTATCTTTGGTGTCATGGTATCAGTTACTGAATGGGAAAAATGTCAGCAATGCATGGGGATCTTTGAAAAAAGTGCTTAAATGAGGCACTATCTGAATGTATCCCTAGTGTTCGAAGAATAAATAGGTTAGGAGTGAAATGGATGTGCAACCTTATTAAGCAAGAAATCCACAAGAAGCTGATGTGGAAAGAATATTGTGAGAATAAGAGTGAAAGGAACTATGAAATATATAAAACTTGGGTCAGAAAAGTAACAATTATTGTGGGGCTATGCAAGCTAAAGGCAATCCAAAAGAATTTTATCATTATGCCACAAGCAAAAGAAAGAATGAATGTGGAAGAATAACTTTATTGAATGCAGATGGTACTCTAGTGTCAGAAAATAATGATATTGTTCAATTAATGAATTCTCACTTTGCTAAGATATGCCAACGGGTGTATGTAACATGGTACACAGTACTACTGCTACATTAGATGAAAAATTAGAGGGATGAAAATGAGGTTGAAGAACTGTTGCATAACCTGAATAAGAATTTGTCAATAGAGACAGAGGAAATATCAGCACATTTGCTAAAAGGATCCAAATTCGCTAGGTCTTTTACATGTTTACATAACTCAAGTTTCAGCTCAGGAATGATACCATAAGAATGGAAGGAATGTATGATAGTTCCAGTGTACAAGGATGGTGCAAAAACCAATGTGTCTAACTACTGACCTCAGTATCTGTGATGTGGTAGTGAAGATTTTAGAGAAGTTGGTAAGAACTCACATATAGAAATGGATAGACAAACAAGCTATACTCTGCAAGAAGTAACATGGGTTTACTAAAGAAAGGTCATGTTTTAGCAATTTGCTCATATTTTATAACAATGTCACGGCCGAGTTGGATAAAGGGAATGGATATGGATACACTATAATAATCCTTTCTTTTAGGCTTGCACAGTGATCCGAATGCATTTTTGGAAATTATGGAGACAACTACCATGTTTGAATAAAAACTTTAGTTTAATATTCTAAAAAAAAAAAAAAAAAAAAAAAAAATTAGTAATATTAAACTAAAGTTTTTATTCAAACACGGTAGTTGTCTCCATAATTTCCAAAAATGCACACTATGATAATGTTAGATTTTGCTAAGGCATTTAATAGGATACCATACAAAAGGCTATTGCATAAACTGGAGAATATAGGATTGGAATATAAACTCTTGATTTGGGTCAGTGGAATGTTGACAAACATATCAAAAAGTGGTATATGGTGGGTGTGAATCTGCCAGATTTAAGGTGACCAGTGGTGTACCTCAGGGTTCAGTCCTTGGGCCATTGTTATTGAATTTATACCTAATGACATTAGGAAGAATCTAACAAAAGATATGCAATTGTTTGCCAATGATGCAAAGATAGACACGACAATCAGGGATGCTACTGATATTCAGCACTTACAAAATGATTTGAATAGGCTGGAAATTTGTGTAAACGAAAATAGATGTCAGTTTAATGTTAATAAATGTCAAGTTATACACTTTGACATGATGAGATTTTAAGCAGCATATTATATTAGTGGGGTTATGCTACAAGAAACTGAGGAGGTAAGAGATCTTGGCATATTGGTAGATAGGAATTTGAAGTTCAAAGGTCCCATAGCAAAAATTGCAAATACAACTCAGAAGATAATTGCAATGTTGAAGAGAAGCTTGACATGTAAGGATAGGGAAATCATTTTGCCTTGTTATAAGGCCTTGATAAGACCACAACTGGATTATTGTGTGCAGATTTGGTCTCCCAGGTTCCAAGAGGATAAAGAAGCTGTGGAAAGAGTGCAAAGTGGAGTTACAAAGATTATATCCGAATTATGGGATTTATATTATGAGGACAGATTGGGAATACGTGGATTACAGACTCTGGTTAACAAGGAAAGAGGGGGGGGGGGATATGATAGAGATCTATAAACTTTTGAATAGCTGTTATAGGATATTATCTGATGAAATTTTTTGTTATATGCAAGGTGGGGAGAGAGAACATAGGGGCAACCATGGAAGTTAAATTTGTTTGGAGTCAAGAAAGGCTAAGAGCTAGGTTTTTCTCTCAAAGAGCAGTGAGTGAGTGGAATAGTTTGCCTTTTGAGGGGAATGAGTGTATCTAGTGTGAATGAATTTAAGAGAAGGTATGACAGCTGGTTTGGGTGATTTATAGCCTCTCTCGATGAGTCTCAGATAATAATAATCTCAAGCTTAAAGAAAGGTAATGGGTCTGCTTAGGATATACACCTCACTAAAGGGATCATTTTATAACTTGGCTATTTCTAAAGAATCAGGAATTCCCTACCTTTGTATTATTAATGTAATTCTTCTATGGTTATTTTTCCTATTACTTGCTGAAAATCTCTCAGATTTCTCTTTGCCTGTAAGGCATGGTTTTGTAGTGTGCTTTTGATACTGCTCCAGGCTTGATCCGGCAAGGAAGGCAACGGGAAACCACCTTGCTCAAAATCATTTCCCTAGATGGTGGCATATATAGCTACCTCCCCCCCCCCAAACAGCCGTAAGGCTAAATACTATCAGGCTTGATCATCACCTTTCTCCTAGTACTTTATGGAGCTCTTGCTTCAAAGTGTTATTCATTTATTTAACTCCAATGCAATTTATTCTTCTGAGTCTAGGAATGGAGTCAGCAGTAGATTCCTTTGACCATTTCCCATGTGGGAAAGTAAAGGAATCTGGCTGATTCCTTTACACCATGCACTTTTTCATGCAAAGGCACCACTTCAAGATGTCTTCTCAGTATATCATAATCACCTTTTTATTCAAAGCTTTCACATAATTTTTGAACTCCAAGTTAAAACTGAATCCTCTCCATCTAGAGGAAAAAAATCAACTGCTTTATTTATATATATAAATTTTCAGATGCTACTATTCAATCCAATATTTGCATTGAAAGGTTCATGTGTCAGTGGTTATAGAATGTGGACAAAAAAAAAAATTGGCCAAATCTGATGGTTTGGCAGGGATTTTATTTTGATTATATACTGAAAAGTTAACTGCTGATGACAAGGAAACAAATGTGGCTCATTTGCTTCAACATAAAGACTAGGAATAGGTGATGCTTGCAATGCTCCGGTTGCAATTCTGATGGCGGACCAGATATACAAAGGACCATCAAAATATACAGTCTCTTGAAAAAGCACAGATTTCAAACCCATAATCAAGTTTTCATCTGATAAATGCTCAACATAAGCAAAGCAAATGACTATGTGTCTGTTCCCAAGAGGTGAAAGCTAAGTTGAGAGGGCTGCTCATCTTGGTTCAACATTCCAAACAATTGCTATATATTGTTATTTTTATTATTATAGACTTCCAGGGAGTCAGGAAATTGCTTAGAGAGGCTACACACTATTCACAACAGCTCTCATATCTTTTCTTGAATTCATTCACACAACACCTCAAAAGGTAAGTCATTCCAATCACACACCACTTTATGAGAGAAAAATCTAGCTTTCATCTCTTTCTTGACTACATTTATTTGCAACTTCCAAGGATGGTCCGTTGTCCTCTCCTCACCTTCTATAAAATGAAAAATTCCATCTATCAATATGCTATATGATCCTTTCAGAAGCTTGAAGGTCTGTATCATATAACTTGTTTCTCCTGTTTGCTAGTGTCTGCAGTACACACAGTACACACACATTCTCAATCAATCCTTATAATCAACATTTAACAATCCTAGTATCATCTTTAACACCCTCCTTTGCATCCTTTCCAGAGTAGTATCAGCATCGCCTTGAAAATCAGATCAGATTTGCACACTACTCCAGATGAGCTCATATCAAGGCCTTATAAAGAAACAAAATGATTCCTTATCCTTAAAAGTTAACATTCATTTTAGCATTGCTGTTATCCTCCAGGCTGAATTTGCAAGCTTTGCTATATGATCCTTGAATGTCAGCTTCCTATCTATCAAAATTCCAAGATCTCTAGCCTGATCAGTTGTTTTTCTAAAATGATTCCACTGATGTGATGAGTCACTAGGGATCTCATCACACAAAAAAGTGCTTAATTTACACATATCCATTTTCTCTTGCCCACAAGTCCAGCTTATTCAAATTGTTCTGCAAGTGCTGCATGGTAATTACAGTCCTAATTATCCTTTATCTTTTTTGCATCATCATCAAACAGCTGTCTCCTGTTAAGTTCCTCCCAATGTCATTAATGTATAGATTGAATAACAATGGACCAAGACTGATCTCTATCAATACACCATCACTCACCTCAATTCTTGCAGACTTACATTCCTCCATATACCCTTTTTGATATCCATCCTCTTATCAAAATTAATAATACAGTTGGTCCTCAACTTATGATGGAGTTCCTTTCCAACAATCCCATCTTAAGTCAGAAATCACTACATAAACCATGAGGATATGTTAACAATTAACATGCCTGAGTGCTAAAATGTGTATTTTATTTTTCTTTCATTATATTTTTTAACCAATTTAACTGTTTTATAGTAAATAACAACACAATGTACAAATTATAACATAATGTTACTGAACACAGTACTATACTGTAATAAATGATAAAGTGCAAATATACTTCATTTTACTGCTAAGTGCCTCTGTACACTTAGCAGTAAAATAATCAGCTAGAAACTCAATAGTATAAGAATAATTCTTCAAAGCTCCCACTTTATTTATTGAATGATTCATCGGAAGAGATAAGAGAGGCTAGGTTATCAAAACAAATTTTTTAAATTCAGGAAATGCAACAAAGCCTTCTTTGCTGCAGTTCTTGAATTTGGACAATTTGTTGTTGCTGATAGCCTAGCCTTCCCTAGTTCACTAGATACATAACTTGTCATCTTCAGGAGTTGAGGTGAAAGCAGGAATGGGCTCCTTTAAAATTTGTATATTACATCCAACAGTCAGCACAGCTTGCTTTTCCTTTTCTGCATGAATTTCTCTGTAGAAAGCAACTGCATCATTCTGTTTACTTTGCTAAATTTCTCCAAGTAAGGATTCATTTCTTCAAACAGCCAAACTGCCTTATTAATGGAGGCAAATGCCTCTGCCAATATTTTCATGGCAAACATTTTTTTTTTGAGGACTCATCTTCATTGTCAATCTCCAACTCCAACTCTTTAGCTAGCAGCACTATCTTATCACCAATCTCTTGTAAGACTCTGGCTTTATTGAATCCTGTCAATGTATGAACATATATTTGCAGCGGCTTTTTCCAAACATCATTCCTATACTCTGCTGTAAGGTGACAGCACATTTACGTTCTTTGTACAATGCAATATAATATATTCCTTCCAAAAGTCTGACAGTTTTTCTTGTCTTCAGTAGCAGCAATAGCCTGAGCAAAAGTATTCCTTAAAAAATATGTCCTAAAGGCAATAATAACACTTGGCTGATAAGTTGGCAGAGAGTGAAGTAGTATTTGGTGAATGTGTTAATATACAATTGTAAGTATGAGAGGTTGTAAGGCATATGTTGCAAGTCAAGGGCTGACCACAGTTTATAATACAATCTCAATCTCAAATTATGCAGAAGGACTTCCTACCCACCATGGAACTACACATGGATGCTCATTATATAACAAACAATGAGTGCAGTTGGAAGTGGAGTGCCAGGGCTATTTCAATGCCAGCCAGGCACCACAGCATACCCTCAGCTCAGAACCCAGAACATGGGAACAGAGACTTTCTGCAGAACAGCTGACTTCTGCAGGCAGAGGCCAAAGTAGTATGAGACTACAGTATTCCCTTTCACATGCCCATGAGTCACACATCACAGAAAACAGGTAGCAGGACACCGGATACCAGTAATGGTTGTTGAAAGTTTTTCCACTTAGTTATATATAAATTAAAGATGCCAATAAATTATATTCATAGTTTAATCCTTTATCCAAACAAAGTCTGCGCATGAATCTGAGTTGCCCAGTCATTTCACATGCAAACTTTGTTTGCTTACACTTGGATAACAGATTAAACCAAGAATATAATTTCTTGGCATCTTTAATTTACCAGTAATGGTTGTCTAAAAAATAGAACAGTAAAAAAAAGATATCACAACAAATAAAGTAAAGCATACAGGAAGAAGAGAACAAAGATGAAAATTGAAAAGAGCCAGTATCATTACTAAGATCTCCGTGCCACCACAAACAGGTGCTCTCCTCATCAAGAGTGGCAAAATCCACATTTATGGTTGCTAATTAGGCCTCCAAATGGTGAAGACGTTGACTGCTGATATTTTTTTCATAATTTTTGAGAGAGCAAAAGTAAGAGCAATTAGAATATGTTCAGGACCAATGGCTGGTTGGTGTCCAAGCTATTCAGAAGTCTCCTAATTTCTTTCTGACAAAAGACTGAAGGAGGCATAGGATTAGATTAACTTGCCAATGTGGGAAGTAATTTTCTATGGTCTTGTATGCAGGAATTGGAAGAGAATAAAAATAAAATAAAATAATGCTAAAAGGTCTGCTTTATCTTTAGATGATGTTGCAATGGAATTAGTGAGAGGTGGGAATGTGGAAGACCAGAAGTTGTACCCAAGGAGATCAGAAGACTTTGGATAAAACTTCTGCTCTTCCATGTTCCCACCATTAAGCAAGTTTTCTGTATTTGGCTCTTCCAAATTTTATTTGGATTTCTTAATTTTTTTTTTTTTTTTTGAAACTCTGCTTTTATCTCAAGTCAGTTATGATATGCTCAACATTTTTTCTTTGCCCATCTTGGCACATTTATTGGAGAATCAAAGTATGGAGAGTAGTTAAGAATTTTGAATTGAATGAAGTATGAAGCTGAATTGGACCATGAAAAGGAGAAGTAAATGTCATAGTGATCATCCCACTTGGTATGTTGTAATGACAGAGGACAGAATGAGAATGTAACTAAGATGAAAAGCCAAACGGCTATTTTTCTGGCGACCTTAATTAAAATTAATGGGATAAAAATCCCTTGTTGTTTGACAGCCAGTAAGCGAAACGCTAAGATCGAGAACTACGATCTATGAGTTTCATGCCGAAGAACTATCGGCAAATCCAAGCGTAAATGACCACTTGGTAGTTGCCTGGGTGTTGTACTACCAAGTGGTCACTTACGCTTGGATTCGCCGATAGTTCTTCGGCATGAAACTCATAGATCGTAGTTCTCGATCTTAGCGTTTCGCTTACTGGCTGTAAAACAACAAGGGATTTTTATCCCATTAATTTTAAAATGAGAATGTGTTAGTGAAGGGTGTTTTATAATAAAGAAAACTTGAACAAGGTTATGATTCTGAGTTACTAAGAGGACTATTAACATCTATGGTCATAACATATTTTAAAGGTATTAACAATACCAAATGCTATTTTGTGTTCTGAAGATGCTGGTTTGAAATCCAGCGAAATATAAGCCAGTTAATAAACAGCTTTTTTTATAAATTAGTTAATTTGGTGTTGTTAATACTGTTAAAATAAAGCTATGAATAACATTCAAGTTTAAATAATTATTATTATTATATTATATTAACATCTATGGTATATTATGTTCTATTATATATGGTCTATTAGATTAACATCTATGGTAATATTAGATTAACAGCTATGGTGAGTAGATGGAATGTGTGTGTCATTGCCAACATAGCTGGTATAACTGAAGCTTAAGAGCGTAGTTAGCAAAGGTGTGAGATTTCCTTGAAGAGTGGTGAACAAATTGAATGGGTTTCCAGAGCCTGTCTGTTGTGAGTGCCTTGTCAGTCAATGAGTTCAAGGAGAAGTACAATAGATCTTCAGTGGATAGCGTGTCTCCTGTGATGAATTTTTGGACTCTATGGAAGCAACAGTGCAACAGTAATAATAATAAAAATTCAGGTTTAAAGAACAGATTATTTAAGCAAAGCATTTTAGTGATTCAAGAAATAAGGTAATGTTGAGTGCATTGCAGATGACAGACAATGATGGATATGGGGCCAAGAGTAATGACTAAGCTGGTATATATATATAGAGAGAGAGAGAACTGAGAAGTTCCTTTTTCTATATACTTATCCAGGAGCATTACGAATAAAGGGGATGTGTTACTAATTCATCCCCTTTATTATAGACTGATGCAATCTCATATATATGCAATATATATGACTGATGCAATCTCTCCTAAAATGATTGGTATTAGTGAAACATGGTCAACAGAGGATGATGTCTTGACAGGAATGGAAGTAGAAGGATATACTATTTTCTGAAAGTAGGAAGGAGAAACGGGGGGGGGACATATTGCTTATGGTGGCTGAAGACATGCACCTTCTAAGAGGGTCAGGTGGGACATAATGTGCATGGCACTGAGGGTCTATAGTGTGAATTAGAGGTTGGCATGATCAGATATATAGTTGGATGTTGCTATAGGTCAGGGAATGTTGAAAGTTTTTTCACTTCATTATGCTATAAATTATATTCTTAGTTTCATCATTTATCCAAATGTAAGCAAACAAAGTTTGTGTGTGAAGTCACTTCAAGATTGATTATTTGTATATAGAAGCTAATGACTTAAAATCAGTTGCAATTAGTTATCTTATAATACAATGCATTATAAGATAACTAATGCAAGGATGTCCAATATAGTATATGTCTGCAAGGATATATAATATGTATCCTTGCAGACATATAGTATAACCAAGTGAAAAAATTTTCAATATCTATCTCTAATCCAGAGTCCTTTCTTTTAGTGTTGCACGGTGATCAGAATTCATTTTAGAAATTATGGACTTTACAACCGTGTTATAAATAACTCTTTTAATTTCCTGACATTTTGACCTTCATATTAAGGTCATCATCTGGAGTATATACAAATATACTGGACAAGCTGAGTTACATTTCACACTGTAAGCTAAAGAAACAATGACTTGATCACTGGTTATTCTACTGGCATGACCTCTAGTGGAAAAAAAAAATAGATAAAATTACAAATTAATTAATTATTTTGAAACTACATCAAAGCTAAATTCAGAAAATCGTGCCCTGAACACTTTACATAGAATTGATTGGAAAAGCACCAGTTGTTTACATTACACCAAAACATGGTATGAATGCAAATTTAAGGAAGCCTATGAGATTCTTATTAACCACCCCAATCTGAACAATAATAATGGTCTAAAAATACCAAGCATATAGAAGGCACATATTCTACCCACGGAACCTTTCTCTCTAAGAGTTAACCATAAACAGGACTGTAGATAATCCTAAATCTAAAATAACAATTGTAATGTTAAAAATAGGGCATCATTGTTACTGTAAGAAAACTATCTATAAGAAAGAATGTTTTTCTCATGTTATCTTAAATAGAATTTAGCTTTGATACAGTTTCTAAATAACTAACTAATTTGTAATTTTATCTGTTTTTTTTTTTTTTCACTAGAGGTCATGCCAGTAGAATAACTGGTGATCAAATCATTGTTTCTTTAGCTTACTGTGTGAAATGTAGCTCAGCTTGTCCTTGTATATACTCCAGATGATGATGACCTTAATATGAAGGTCAAAATGTCAGGAAATTAAAAGAGTTGTTTATAACACGGTTGTAAAGTCCATAATTTCTAAAATGAATGCTAATCCAGAGTATTTTAGTAATAAGGTGTGCAACTCTAGCTCGTCTCCATGTGGTGCACCCTGAGTAACGCTAAAGAGCTAGAACGACCTGGCCATCCAGACTATCTTAGGATCTCCTGGATTAGTGTACATGCATATGCAAACGGTTTATTAGGTTACAGTGATAGAAACCAGGACTCATCCTGCCAAACAGAAGTGTCCTAAGCCTCAGTCCCCCTTGGACAACTGCTTAAAGTCTGCCAGCTGAATATAGAAAGTATCAGCAAGGCTAAGACTGAATGTCTTACTAGACTTTTTAATGACAAAAGAATTGATATTGCCAACATACAAAAAACCCGTGCAAGCAATGAGCTGCAACTACGAGAAAGAGGCTCCATACCGGCTTTCAATCTTATAGGAACAACATGCCATCAGAAGTATGGGATAATCACCAATGTCCGAAATTCACTTACTAAGGTCCGTTTCATTTCTGATAGCGATGTTTCAAACATATCTACCGTTATCATAGAAGTTAACGACTTAAAAATAATTAATGTCCACCAGCCACCATCTATAAGCTGGTCTGATGAAGCTTTGCCAGCCTTAATGCACCCTGATAATTATATTGGAGACTTTAATAGTCATCGTACTTAATGGGGTTATAAAGAAACTGATGCAAATGGTGCCAAGCTAGCTAAGTGGACAGATGCAAACAACATACAGCTGATTTTCAATCCCAAAGATAAGTGCACTTTTAATTCGGCTAGATGGAACAGTGGCAATCCTGACATGTTTTGTTACAACCAATCAAAGGGGCCTACCAGTGCCCACCAGCTGTCACGTCATAGGAAGATTCCCATACAGCCAACACTGTCCTATCCTTATTGAGGTGGGCCCTCAAATTCAAATTACTGAAACTTCACCAATGCCCCGTTAGAATTTTGCCAAGATAAACTGGAATAGCTTTTCATCAGTTCTAGATAAAAATGTGTGCTGGATTCCACTACAACCTTGTAACTACCAAAAATTTGTGAAAATAATAATTTCTATAGCCAAAAAACATATCCCCTAGAGGTGCTAGAAAAGAATGCATACTTGGCTGGAGCAAAAGCAGCAAAGCACTTTATAAAGACTTTCTGAATAGCAGACATGTAGATATTGCAGATGATCTTATTGAAGCTTAAATGAAGCTAGAAAGAACAAATGGATTGACACCATCGAAATGCTGAACTTTAAACATTCAAGCAGGAAGGTATGGAGCCTCCTTAAAAAGTTGGGTAGTAATTCCCATCGCTCCAAGCTAAAGCTGCTTTTAGGACCAACTGTATCGCCAATCAAAGAGTGAATCTGTCCAGGGATAAATAAAAAAGAAATCCACACTAAAATAATTAGGAAAGAATTGACCAGATTTACAGAAGGTTGTTCTGAAATGACCGATCTATCAAATCCATTTGCACTCCAGGAAGTAAAAACTGGTAAAGCACCTGGATTTGATAATATTCACCCTGAATTTTTAAAAAACCCTGGACCAAATACAATGGTATGGCTGACAAAATTTTTCTTTAATATCTTACAGAGCGGCAAATTACCAGCAGAATTTAAAAAGTCAAAGATAATAGCCATCCTAAAACCTGGAAAGTCCGCTGATAAACTTGAAAGTTATAGACCTATAGCAGGCATGGCCAACTTCATTCTATACAAAGGCCAATATATGATGAGTGGTAGCGTCACGGGCCCCACACTTTTAGACAGAACTTAAATAAACTCTGCATTTTTTCAAGGCAATAGTTATATGTTGAATTACAATATTTGTTAAATCATTTTACTACTGGGAGAACAATATAAAATACTTGATTGATTTAAATATAAGTTGTTAAATTAAATTTTATTATATATTTCTGGTTTTTTTACATGTAACACAACTTAATGAGAACACTGTGGGCATTCATGTGCAGCAACAAGTCCATCAAAGTCGATTTTCAACGATGATGATAATATTCGTAACAAATCCTGAAGGTGGTCATCAGTCAGTCGGCTTCTTTGTGACGATTTAACCACTCTCATAGTTGAGAAAGTGCATTCACATATGTATGTGCTTCCAAACATAGATGCAATTCTCAAGCTGAAATCACTCAATGCAAGATATTTTTCCCATGGTACCAGTTTCCAAAAGTCAATGCCTATCTCCACCCTTGAATGGAAAAAGGGGTCACTTTGAAGGTCATACAACTGAAGTAACTGACCAGGGGACACAAACTGAAACAATAACACTGTTAACTGTGAAACTGAGTCTCTGAAACTGATCACTGTAACCAGAGCAGAGTAAGTGACTTTCAATGATGCGTTACTCTGGAATGCATAGAAATCTACCACTCACATTACCACAACTCGACAGAGAAGCAGTAGATTTTATAAATTGAGTAATCTTTTTAAAGCAATTTTGATTCTGTGTTGAGAATATAAATTGTTTCCATCATCAGAAATAATGAATATAACTAGTATATCAATCAGAAAATCTGAGTCAAAACTAATAGCTAAATTGATAATACATATAATTTAATATAGTTTTTATCCTGCCACAGGCTGCACAAAATCACGTTACTGGCTGCATGCGGCCCACAGGCCTGCTGTAGGCCACCTATGACCTATAGCACTGCTGAAGTGTCTGTCATAAGTTATTAGAAAGACTTATTTACAATAGAATTAGTACTATTTTTATTAACACTCTCCATCATGAACAGGCTGATTTCTGGCAAGGGCACAGCTCTGAAGATCAAGTTTTGGCCCTAATGACTCATATAAACCTGATCTGGTTTCAAAAAATGCCTTAAAACTGGTGCAGTCTGTATAGACTTGATGGCCCCATATGATACTGTATGGAGGAAAGGCACGATCTACAAGCTCCTTAAAATACTGAAATGTATAAAAATGACCCATCTGATCAATGCTATTCTGTCTAATAGAACGATACAGGTAGTTATAGATGATATGAGCAAGCCAAGAACATTTAACAATGGACTCCCCCAAGGATCAGTTCTGGCCTCCCTCTTCTATTCAATTTGTACATTTCTGACTTTCCAAGGACAACGTCTAGAAAATTTGCATATGCTGATGATCTGTGCATCACATCCCAACACCAGAACTTCTATACTATAGACCACATACTAACTAGTGACCTAGAGGAGCTAAACCACTTCTTTGAGAAGTGGCAAGCACTATCAAGACTGAAACATGCTGTTTCTTTGAACAATAGCATGGCACGTGAGTGACATCTTAAGAGTGCCACTAAATGGGAACATACTACCACACAATTTTAATTCAAAGTATCTGGGCATAATCCTAGACAGAACCCTCTCTCCTTTAATAGATATTATATATATATATATATATATATATATATATATATATCTCTAATATTGCTGCCAAACTCAGAGGACTAGAAATAACAAACTTGCCGGAACAATTGGGGTGGGGGGGGGGCTTGTGCTTCCACATTAAGGGCATCTGAGCTGGGCTTGTTTACTGCTGAATACTGCTCAGCTGTCTGGCTGAACAGCGTACATGTCAAATAATTTATACTGTCCTGAATCACACAATGCATATCACTTCTGGAACAATAAAGACTACTCCATCATGTTGGCTACCAGTTCTGAGCCACATCAATTTAAGTCAAGGCACCCACCTATTATAACAGCACATGATGGCACACAGAATGGCCTGCCCAAGTCCCAATAATCTGCCAGATTATTGGGACTTGGCCTTTAACGAAAACACTTTTGTCTTTTAACCAAACAGCCCTCCATCAGGGTTTGAACTACCTCAAAAAACATGGACCTCCCTAAATAGGGTCTGAACCTGCCATGGTTTGTGCAGAACTTCCTTGTTTACTTGGGGGATAAGACCAAACTCATCTTGTGACTGTGGCAGGGATAACCAAACTATACAACATATCACATTTGACTGTCCTCACAGAGCCTATATAGGACCTGTAACTGACTTTATAACAGTTTCTACAGATGCTGTTGATTGGCTGTCGAACTTAGACATTCAATTTTAATTTTATGTTTACTTGTATATTTTTATATGTATATATGACTATAGTTCTCCCCACACTATTGTATCCTTTATTGTCTTGTATGTTTCCTTCTTTTGTGTGTGTTTGGTAGTATATGCATGTATTCTTTTTAGCCAAACGCTAAATAAATAAATAAGGTGCGACACCTTTTGGCCACTGAGACCTCAAAAAGGTCAAAACCAGTCTGGGTAGTGGCCCTTCCCATAATGCATAGCATTATACATGTCCAAAAGGATATGTGCATTGCATTATGGGATACTAAGGCAATTGATATGAAATCATTAGCCTCTATATACAAGTAGGATGAAACCAAGAATATGATTTCTTGGCATCTTTTATTCATAGGTCAGAGAATGTACAGAAAATATTCAAATTGGCTTGGTGAGTGGAAAGTAGGTAATTAATGGATGATTTCAATTATGGAAATAAAGATTGGACAGAGGAAGTAGCCTGTGGTATTAAGGAAACCCAATTTTTGAAATTCTTCATGAACAAGTTCAAGTTCAAGACATTTCAGTGTACTAGCTGCGAAATGTACGCTTTGCGGAGTGCGGTCGGAGTGTGGTTAGATGATAATAAAGGAGTGAATGTGTGTAGAAAATGTAGGGAGAATGAGAAATTGAAGAGTATTTCGGATCGTGAGTGTGATATTTTTGTCAAACTTCAGAATGAAGAAAATAGGGATATGACAAGAAACGGTGAGGTTGTATCAGAGAATTGTGAGAGTGTGAATGTAGAAAGTGTGAATGATAGTATTAACGGTTTTACTGAGAATAAAAAAGATGAGATAGACGCAATGAGTGAGATCGCATTGTTGAATGGTGCGATATAAAGGGCAAAACAGCAGCTAGAGCGTATGAGCAAAAGTCGACTGAATGAACCAGCCAATAATAAAAAGTATGACAGGAAAAATAGACGTATGAGTGTGAACATGAACAAAATGAAGGATAGAGTGCTGTATGGAGACTCGTTAGTATGAGGTGTGATAGTAGAGGATTTGACAAAATCGTACCAACCTGGTGCGACCATAAAGGATGTATCTGAGTCTATTAGAGAGCAAAAGGAAAGGGTGAAAGAAATGATTGTTGTGGCAGGTACGAATGATTTGAAAGGAGACAAAATGGAAATGATAGAAGAGTTGAATGAATTGTTTGAGGTAGCAAAAGAAAAGTGAGAGAGTTAGAATGATTAGTCTTTTGCCACGGTATGACAGTGAAATGTTTAAAAGGAGGGCCATAATTGCGAATAACTTTATGCGTGGGTTATGTATGACAAGTGGTGTGGAATTTGTGGATGTGCGGAGTGAGTTCGATGGGCGAAAGGATCTATATAAGATGGATGGCTTGCATTTGAATGGCGGTGTAAGAAGGCTTGAGAAAGTGTTGCTGAATGTGGTGGATGTGCAAATTCAAGGAAACTAGATTTATTAAGGGGGGGGGGTGTAGATATACAGTCCTTAGGGAGGCAGTTGAATGTAAGAATGAATATAATATGCCCAAGCAAATAAGGACAACAAATCTGAGTGGGATAGTTAATATAAGGCATCAAGGTAGGGTTGGGGCTAATGGGGGTCTTAAATTCATGTACACTAATGCTAGGATTCTAGTAGCAAGGCTTATACATTGGTCAGACATAACTGGTGATTAGTTTACGGAACAATATTAGTTTCTTGCTTACTTCCTCATTTGCTTTGTGTCAGTGCCTGCATGCACATACCATATCTTTCTTTATGTTCCTGAAGATGGCAATGTGACGTTGCCGAAATATAGAAGTTATTCATTAAAGTTACCTTTAATTAATATACTTTATATGCGTTGTTAATTCCGTAAACTAATCACCAGTTACTAATGCTAGGAGTATTAGGAACAAGAAGGAAGAGTTTTTGGCCATGGTTGGCACTTCCAGACCACAGGTTATTGGTATTAGTGAAACATGGCTGACTGTAGGTGATATAGCTAGTGGGATTGAATGTGATGGGTATAGTGTGTTCAGGAATGACAGGGAGAATAAAATGGGGGGGGGGGAGGAGTATTGTTGATGATAGCTGATGAGCTGCAGCCGAGGGGAATAGAAGTTGAATTGCAGGATAGAGAAAAGAGCACATTTGAGGCTATTTGGTGTGAGATTGTGGCTAGCAGAACTAAATATACAATTGGGTGCTGCTATAGACCAGGTGATGGAAAAGATAGTGGTGACAGTATGCACAAGCAAATAGAAGAAATGAGTGGAAGGAGGGTGATTATTATGGGAGATTTCAACTATGGTCGCATTGATTGGAGTGAGGAGAGGACACAGGAGGAAGGAATTGGATTTTATGTGGTTATTAAGGGATAACTATCTGCGACAGCATGTAATGGAAAATACTAGGGGTCAGAGAGTGCTTGACATAGTAATTACATCTGAGGATTTGGCTGTAACAAATATGACCACATTGCCACCAATCGGTGAGAGTGATCATAGGGTCTTGACTTGGGAGGTGGCTAAAGGTGTAGAATTTTCAATTAAGACAGGGTACATGTGGAATTATCAGGCTGGAAAGTATGACAAGCTTAGGAGTTTGATTGGTTCAGTGCCATGGCATGTACAACTGCAAGGACTAGAAGTCGATAGTGCATGGGAGGTAGTTAAGAAGTGTTTGCATGAAGCAATGGCTGGCTGTATACCTAGAGTCCGAATAATAAATCAACTAGGGGTTAAATGGATGAATAACACCATTAAGCTTGAGCTGCAAAAAAAGAAACACTTATGGAGGGAATTTAAGGAGAAAGGTGACCGGCAGGCACACGAACGGTATAAAACGCAGGCCAGAAGGGTAACGAGTGTGGTAAGAAAAGCAAAAAAGGATTATGAAAGAACATTGGCCATGCATGCTAAAGAGAATCCTAAACAGTTTTTTAGATATGTAGCAAGTAAAAGGAAAAATGTACATGGCAGAATGATTTTAAAGAATGCCGATGGTAGGGAGGTAACTGAATCAGTTGATATAGTGGAGTTACTGAGTGAGCACTTTGCAAGAATATATCATCCAGGTGGTGACATTGCAGAAATGAATGTACCAGTAGATTATACAGGAATTGTGGTGAATGAAGTGGAGGTGAATAGTCTATTGCATAACCTCAATGTCAATACATCTGTGGGATTGGATGGTATACCGGCTCGTGTTGTACGAGAAGCAGCTAAAGAATTGTCAGTACCCTTGACCATTTTGTTTGAGTCTCGGGTCTGGGTTAGTCCCGAGGGGGTGGAAAGAGGGGAAAATAGTTCCACTGCATAAAGGTGGTTCCAAGACTGCTGTTGTAAATTACTGACCGATTAGCATACCAGGAATCATTGTCAAGGTCTTAGAGAAATTAGTCAAGAAAAGAATACAGGATTGGATAGATGAAATTGGGATACTGTATGGGGGACAACATGGTTTTGTGAAGGGTAGATCATGCCTCAGTAACTTGCTCACGTTTTATAACACAGTGACGGCTGAACTGGATAGGTGTAATGGGTTTACAGTAATACTACTGGACCTTGCCAAGGCTTTTGATAGGATACCACATAGAACCCTAATCAGTAAACTGGAGCAATGGGGATAGATATAAAGTTGGTGAGATGGATGGGAGGATGGTTGAAGGAGAGATACCAGAGAGTGGTTCATTCAGGAGTGGAGTCTAAAAGACGGCTTGTGACTAGTGGAGTGCCACAGGGCTCTGTTCTTGGACCACTGCTTTTCAATTTGTTCATCAATGATATAGGAAAGGATTTGAGAGGAAGTGTTCACTTGTTTGCTGATGATGCAAAGTTGGGTAGAGCAATTATGAGTGCACAGGATGTCAAAATTTTACAGGATTATTTGGATAGTTTGGAGGACTGGGCTAGGAAAAATGGATGTCAATTTAATGTGCCAAAGTGTAAGGTTATGCACTTTGGGGTGAAAAGAATAGCAGCAGTATATCGCATTGGTGGAACCGTACTCCAGGAGATTGATGAGGCCAGGGATTTGGGAGTGTTGGTGGATAGGGAATTGAAGTTTAGGGGGCACATTCCAAAAGTGACTAAAACAGCTCACCAAATCACTTGGCTTCTGAAAAATACTTTAACATGTAGAGACAAACAAGTTGTTGTTCCTCTGTATCGAGCCTTGATAAGTCCCCATCTGGACTACTGTGCCCAGTTATGGGCATCAGGGTTTCTTCGTGATGGGAAGGAAGTGGAGAGGATCCAGAGACGAGTGACCAAGATGATTGCAGGTCTGTGGAATGAACCTTATGAGAATAGGTTGAAGATTTGTGGGTTGCAGAAATTGGTCGATAGGCGAAGGAAGGGTGATATGATTGAGACATTCAAATTACTGAAGGGTTTCTATAAGATTGATCCAGAAGATATTTTTGAAAATATGACTGGTGGTGGGAGGACTAGGGGCCATGAATGGAAGCTGGGCAAGAGCGTGGTTGACAAGGGTATTAGAGATAGGTTTTTTACTTGGAGAGTAGTGAATGAGTGGAATAAGCTTCCAGAGTCTGTTGTGGGTGCTACGACCATGAATGAGTTCAAGGCAAGGTATGATAGATACTGTGTGAATGTTGAATAGTTGTTCTTGACATGATGTTAGGGCCCCCCTCGATGAGTCTGTCGACTCCTTGGAGTTGCCCGAAACAATAATAATAATAAAAATGTGTTAGCATGTGTTGGAGGGAATTCAAGGTTCAAGAGTTTTGGATTTGATTATAGCATCAGAGAATTTGATGATGACTGAAATGTCATATTTGCCTCCTCTTGGTGAAAGACCATGTGGTATTGATCTAGGGAGAGCATAGGCATACAAAAGCTTTAGAAATCAACTTGAGGAAGCACCATGGATGGAGAAATTAGAGGGTATAGAAGTTAATAGTGCATGGACGCTAGTTAAGGACCCATTTGTTAACAGCAGTAGCAAAGTGTACACGCTTTGAAAAAAAATTTAAAAATTTAGGGGAAAAATGGATGACCACTGAGATTAAAAAAGAATTACAGATAAAAAGAGGTTATGGAAAAAGTATAGAATGAGAGTGGTGAACAGTTGCATGAGGAATACAAAGTTCAAGCAAGAAAGGTGACTAGTATAGTCAGGAAGGGAAAATCAGAATATGAGAGGAGACTAGTATTGAATTCAAGGGACAACCCTAAGGAATTTTTTGTTATGTGGCTAACAAAAGAAGGAATGATTATGGACAAATGGTCTTGCTAGATGGAAAAGGTGGTATAATGACCAAGGTGAATGATATTGTAGAGCTGTTTAATGATTACTTTATTAGAGTGTTTCATTCTGGGGATGTGAATCTTATGCCAAAGAGAATGGCGAGAGTTGACGGATTAGATATGAAGTGGATGTATTTACAATAATAAGTACTGTGGATGTCAGCAAGGCTGTGGGACTGGATGAAATGTCACCATGAGTCTTAAAAGAGTGTGCTAAAGAACTAACAGTTCCCTTGATTTGGCTATTTGGTGAAAACCTTACAACTAGAAAAGTCCCTGGAGAGTTGAAGGACAAGATAGTGCCATGCATAAGGGTGATAGAAGAATGGAGGCATAAATTATAGACTAATTTGTTATTTCTATGGTTATTAAGGTTTTAGAAAAATTGATAAGAGCTTGTATACAAAACTGGGCAGATGAAAATAACATCTGTGAAGGTTATTTTCATCTGCCCGGATTTGTTAAGGAGCATTCCTGTTTCAGTAATCTTGTTAACTTTTATGATAAAGTAACAAGAGTCAGTGAGGAGGGAAATGCATACATTGTAATTTTTTTTAGATTTTGCAAAGGCATTTTATAGACATGATAAACTGATATTTAAGCTGCAACATACGAGTTTGGATACTAAATCAGTGGAGTGGACTGACAATGGGTTGTCTGATAGATATCAAGGGGTTGTGTATGGAAGGGCAATATTGGGGAAAAGGAAATTACTAGTGGAGTTCTACAGGACTCTGTGCTGGGACCACTACTTTTCAACCTTTATATCAATGATATTGTTACTGAAATTCAAGGAGATATTCAGTTGATGTAGTGGCTCTTCAGGAGGATCTGAATAAGCTGGGGATGTGGGCAGATGAATGGGGATATCGGTTTAATGTTGCTAAATGTGAGGTTTTGAATTTTGAGAAATGCAGATGGGATACTGCATACTTTATATATAGAATTTGTTGGAGGAAGTTGAAGCATCGGAACTTAGGGTTATGGTGGATTGAAATTTAAGGACATGTTGCAAAGGTGATTAAGACAACTCAGAGGATTGCTGCAACATTAAGACAAACATTAATCAGCAGAGATAAAATGGCAGATTCCACTGTATAAGGCCTTGATCAGGCCACATCTGGACTAATCAATACTATACTGCCCTTCTACAAATTCCTTCATCTGTGCTCAAATCTGGTCGCCAGGGTTTTGAGGGGGGGAGAAGTAGAAGATACTTTGGAGAGGGTGCAGAGGTGGTTTGCAAAAATGATTTCAGGATTGTAGAATGTTAGCTACAAAGATAGATTGAAGTCATGTAATCTGCAGAGTTTGGCTGACAGAAGGTGAAGGGGTGATATGATTGACATGTTTAAGCTTTGAGGGAGTATTTACCGGATGGATACAAGAGAGATTTTTTAGATTGTGGAAAATAAGGAAGTGGAAAGAACAAGAGCCCATTCCTGGAAATTGCAGAAGTGGTGAATAAGAGGGTGAGAAGTATTTTTTTTTATGTGGAGGGTGGTGGGTGAATGTAATGCATTGCCTGAGTAAGTTGTGAATACTAAGAGTGAATGAGTTTAAGTTTCACTATAATAGATATGTCATCACCTATTAGGTCTGGCTAGGGCAACTTGTAACACCGGTGAATGTATTCATCTAAGCTCTCTGGTCAAATTTCATACGAAACTTTTATAGTTCTGTATTCAGCTTTGATGTTGGATTTAATATCCACTTAATTTTTATAAATTGTGCAATGCCGAACTGAAGCCTTTTGGCTCTCTTTATTTTAGATACGTTACATGTTGGAAAGGTTTTCTGTAAGTCTGTGGGCTTTTGTAATATATGTATACTTATTTCACATTGTGATGTAATATAATATAATTTCTTATATAATTTATGTAATTGTTAATGGCATAACCCCCCCCTCGGTGAGTCTTTGACTTCCCCGAGGGGGGGGGGCATTGATATAATAATAAATTCCCATTACAGGTCTGCTTGTAAACAATCACTACCTCCAACATAAAAAAATAAAAATAAAAAACTCAAAATAAGTTCCATTTGGAAAATAAATGTTCTTAATATTTAATACTAATTCCACCCTGACCCACTCCCTGAGAGACTTAGGGAGTACATCAGGGTGATATTAAATATCCTGACAAACAGATTTTCTTCCTTTTGCTTTTCTTGTATCAACTTCCACAGATGCTGTTTATCCCAACTGGTATCCATTATTTCTTTGTGCCAATAAAAACATATGACAATTATTCAATCCTTCTCCCCTCCCCATACAGGCCAACTATAAACTCATCAAATAAGCTTCTCCTCTTCTTTTATTCTATTTATGTTCAAATCCTGTGGGGAATGGACATAATCCCCCACAGAATTATGTCCAATAATCCTGTGGAGATTATTAGATGTGGTGATCAATATGATCAATAGCTTCCTCTCTTATCAACCTCAAGTCTATGCATAGTATTAATATAGTATAAGTTTAGAAAACTTGTGTTTGGTAATGTAAAATATATAACATATTGACTAATCATGAAAAGGCAATGTCATGAGAGGATACATAGATCTGACCTCCTCCTCCCCCCCTCCCACCACATACACACACACCCTCGACTCTCAAAGAGGATGAATATCTCTGCCCAAATATCCATACAGTGGACTCTCCCTGTAGCAAATAATGCTATTACAAACTCACTGACTCTAACAAACTACTGAAAAAATCAACCGATGCACCATAGGCACAGTGTTTTTGCTTAAGGAACTATTATAAACTATTCGTGTCGTCTTCATGAGTTTCCTATAATAAGAGTCAATTGTAGTTTGTGTCATGGTAAATAATTTGCTATAGGGAATTTTCTTTAGAACAACAACAACAACAAAAAAAAAGTCCTGATCTCTGTGGATTTGATTAGGATCTTTTTTTTTTTTGCTGTGTATTATAGGTGAAATTTGTTATTACAGTGTTTGCTATATTCAGAGTTGAATGTACATTAAAACAACAATTCATTACTGTTATTTTGGAAAATTTTTGTTTTAGGCTGACAGCTTATTGGTAGATATCAAATACTCTCCTTCCTTAGGAAAATGAACCTTCAGATCTTCAGTGAAGATCTAAAGGTTCATTTTAGAAAAATCCTTTGTATACCACTGGGATAGACCATATAAAATTAAGTGACAACCATGCACTTGTAAAAATGTCTTCATCATAAATCTGACTTTAATCTATCAATTCCTTACCATACTATATACTGCACTTCTATAAATTCCTTCATCTGGAGAATCATAAGTTTTTGAATGTAGCTTATGTGATCATTATACAGTAAGTGTGGTCCTATATAGTAAGTAGTTATACCACATAATTGTAAATGTTGTGAAGAACTCTGGCCTCACTGGTTTGCAAAAAGGGCTCACTTGTTCTTTTTTGCAAATATAGTCCAAATTTCACAATAATTCACACATTTGTTCCTGCTCAAAGCAGAATGACAAAGCACAGGGTGGCCCCAGAAGTCACAAAGTGGTTTAAACATTTAATAACTTTTTTATTTATTAATTATTTTTGTTCTTTTTTTTTGTTATAATGAAATACCGAACTCTGAGTTTTTTTTTATTAGTTATAAAAAACCGCATTGCTCTCCCCCCATACACAACTTGTTGTGTATGGGGGGAGAGCAATGTCCAGGAAAAGGAAAGTTACTAGTGGTGTGCCTCGGGAGTCTGTTTTAGGGCCATTGCTGTTTAACTTGTATATTAATGATATTGGTGAAGATTTGGATGGAGATATTCAGTTGTTTGCAGATGATGTAAAGTTGGGACGAACCATGAAGAATAGAGAAGATGTTGTGGCTTTACAAGAAGACTTGAATAAATTGAGTGGTTGGGCACGGGAATGGGAGTTCAATGTTGCAAAATGTAAGGTTTTAAAATTTGAAAAACAAAAATGAGATTCAGAATTTTATGCTTGGTGAGGATATATTGTTGGAGGTGTAGGAAATAAGAGATCTGGGGGGTGATAGTGGATAAGGATCTGAAATTTAGGGGACACATAGCCAAAATTGTGAAGACAACACAAAGGCTTCTGGACACTGACTTGTAGAAGTAGGGAGATTCTTGTTCCATTGTATAAGGCTTTGATTAGGCCACACATGGACTATTGTGCCCAGATTTGGTCACCTGGTTTTCAGATGGATGAAGAGATGTTGGAGAGGATCCAGAGGCGACTGACTAAGGTTTCTAACCTCTGGAATGTTGAGTATGAGGAAAGATTGAGAATTTCATTTCATGAAAATTAATTCAGTAAACCCAAGAATCAAATTTATCCTACAAGAAGAAGAAGATAACAACAGTCTTCCTTTTTTTTGACATTCTCATTCTACATCAACCAAATGGCAGTCTACAGTTTGCAGCATATAGAAAACCAACTCATACTTGCAAATACTTTGATTCCAACTCACATCATCACACTTGTTAGAAAGATGGTGGAGTCAAATCTCTAGTTGATAGAGCACACAAAATATGTTCAACCAAACTGTCTATTATTAAAACTATCTTTATTTCTAATGGTTGTAATACAAAAAACTATCAATAAAATAATCAATAATTATGGCCTTCATCTTAACCCACCTTGAGAAGTTTCCAGAATTTGTCTTCCATATGCTAAAGGACATTCATAAAGAATAGCAAGACTTCTCTGCCAAATTGACCTACACGTCTTCTTCTTCTTCCATCCAGTTCATAAACTAAATACCTTCCTTATCTCTACAAAAGACAAATATCTTCCTCTTTCTTATACTGGAGTTTACAGAAACCCCCTGTTCTTGTGACTTATGTTGTTATGGGCAGACTGTTTGTTCTACACAAATTTGTCTTGAAGAACATCAAGAATATATTGCACTTAAAGAGCCTAGCAAATCTGGTTTAGCAAGTCATATCTCATCTACAAAACATAGAATTCAGTGGAATAATACCAAAGTTCCACACTAAAGCTATTTTCTTACAGAAAGACTGTATAAAGAAAGCTGTGAAGCACACATTTACAATTCTAATCGTAACAAAAATGATTGCCTCAAACTTTCTGAATTTTGAGAAGTTATCCTAACTAATACTCATCATTCATGTGTTTGATAAACTATAATTAATTACTTAAATTTAAAATAATTTGTTTATTTTATTGTTTATTGTATATTTCTTAATACCTATTAATGCAGACGGAACATGCAGTCAATAGCACATATAACATCAATCATGTGCTTTCAATTTAATTGTTGTTCTCTCTTTTTGTGGTTATCTTCCTGTAGCGTATTGAAAAAGGCAAAAATTCAATAAATAAACAATTTTATGTAAGTGACTTCCATAATTATTTAGTATTATATATGTTTCAAAATTATATTTCAGTAATTCTACCAAGCTAGATGGATGAAATGTAATATAATTTGATATTTGCAATATACAATGGAATATATTTATATAATTCAGTTTTGATTTTAATTCGATAATTTTTTTTTTATTTGGGATGCGATGGAATTTAATGAAATCAGAATCTTTCTTAAAATTTATAGTCATTTCAATTTCATTTTCAATCAGACCATTTACAATGACAAATTAGGCAAAACAAAATTATACATTTACAATATATGTGCTGAAAATAGATCAGAGTTTCATAAATTTTTAACACATTTTTTTAATATTTTTTATTTACTAAAGTACAACTGTTCAATAGGGTATACTCTGAACCTTATGTCATAAACATCATGAGATCTCTCTCAAAGAAAAAGAACAAATATCAACAACTGAAAGTCCAAACAATTAAGCATTTGCTTTGTAATATATAGTTGGCCATACATCATATGCTACAGTACAGTGATTTTCAGTTTTATTCAAGACTCAATGAAGAATATTCTACCTTCCTCATAACCAGATCATTTTGATTTGCAAAATGATTTAAAATAAAAATATTAATAATTCCTATTAATAATAGGATCTTCATATTTCATGAAGATCCTATTATTAAATTTAATGAAATTTAGTGATCAGGATCTTCATTAAATTTTGCAAGTCAATGCAGTTTGTTTCACGCAGATCAATTTAATTCAAAAAATAAATAAATTGTCTACAGTTAGTTTTTCTGATTATGAATGGTGAGTCACTATACAAGAATGCTGTTATGAATAGTCTGAATGTCTGTAATCATTTCCTTGAGTGAGAGAGAGAGAGAGAAGACAGACAGGTTATTATAAGTAATGCCTAATTAAAACCAATAAGAGACTTACTTCATTATCAACAAAATCTCTCAGTTTTTCTACAGATATCTTTATACTTGCATTCTTCAGTTTTTTGTGCAACTCCTGAAGATTCAGTGGCTACAAATAAATAAATAAAAATAAAATAATTATATACACACACTGCTTGGAAAGAAGTTAATGGACACCACAGTATGAGGAATAAATAGCAATGGCACCTGCCTTAATAAGATGTAGGACCTCCTTTTGCTGCAAAGCATACAATAGCAATCGATGGGAATTTTAGACCATTCTTCTTGTAGCCATATAATGAGGTCCTGCACTGTTGTGGGGAAGACGTCACTTGATCTTAACCAACACTACAATTTATCCCACAGATTTCAAGAGTTGAGATCAGGACTCTGTGGAATCCAGTACAGTATAGTGATATTCATGTCTGCAAACCATGCAATTACAGCAACAGCCTTATGACACAGTGCACTGTCTTGCTGAAAGATAGGATCGTCAGTTCAGTAGAAATACCACAAACCAGGAGGCATTGCACTGTCTTGCTGAAGGATAGGATCGTCAGTTCAGTAGAAATACTACAAAACAGGAGGCATTGCACTGTCCAGAATGTTTTGATACCTCTCAGAGTTCAATGTTTGTGGCACCACAAACAAAAGTCTGAGGCCAAACCAAGAAAAACAGGACCATACCATCACACCACCACCTTCGAATTTCATAGTTCGGGTTATTCACTCTGGTGAGAGACATTCACCAGGAATCCACCACACCTGCACCCATCCATCTGCTTGGCAGCATGATTCATCACTCTATAACAAACTTTCTAAGCTTCCACATCCCACTGTACATGCTCTTTGCACAACTGAAGACAATGCTGTATGTTGGTTCGTGTAATGTGGGGCTTATATATTGTGATTCTACCATGGAACCCATGTCATGAGCCTCAGTTTTGAATGTTTTTGTACAGATTCATGTTCCAATCAGTGCCTTGAACTTTTCATTCAACATGTCAGCTTTTAAATGGTGGTTTTTACATATTTTCTTCATAGCACCCTACAGTTACATTCATTGAGTGTGGTGGGTCATCCACCCACTGCAGGTAGCACTTGCAGTTAACTCCCTATGCTTCCATCTCAGTATGATATCACTGATTGTCTTCCTGGGATGGACCAATTTGTCAACAATTTTCCAAACAGATAGGCCTGCAACATGGCATCCTATCACAATGCCTCTTTCAAACTCTGTCAGTTTTCTTCTTGCAGGCATTTCGCCTAACACAGTTGCACTGACTGGGGAAAATCATATTCCTCCAATGAATTTATACTGGCTACAAATAAGTGACTCATTATGTGGCATGATGCATCGCACCTTACCCATGGGGTGGGGGTGCCCATTGACTTCTTTTCAAGCAGTGGATATATATATATATATATATATATATATATTTGTTATTACAATATACACCATGCAAATCTGGTTGTTCTATGATTTAAAGTAGATATGCAAAATAAAGCATATATTTGCTAATGTGGCTGACTAAGGGGATAGCATCTCTGTTCCGCAACTAACAGACTAAGTCTGAATCCCATTATGGCTTGGATATTTGTCAATGCCATTAGGAGGCAGATGATTTTCACTGCGTGAGATCACCACCTTTTTTCTTTTTTGGAGGACTGAAGTGTCTTGAAATGTACCAAATTCGGCTTCTAAAGTAGGGCTTTTCAAGTTATCTAAGCTTCAGCCCCCTCACAATGCTAAACGTACTATATGTTTCTAACCTTTCTGGGTGGATTGACAAGAATAATATAATAATGTGTGGGTGTGCATGTGAGCACATGTGCACACATGAAAACAGTATTTTTTTTAATGTTCTGTGCATATTTTAAACATTATCAATTACAGTTATTTAACATTAACTGACCCTCCACAGATTTAGGTATTTCAGACAACTGAAATACTAAAATTTGAATAACAAGTACTATCACTTTAAAAATAAAAATAAAAAAATAAAATGCTAGCATCGGACTTGTGCTGTATGTGGAATTATGTTGTCTATAAAAACTTTCACAGTTTACACGTGTTAAAAAATATAGCATTTTTATTCAAAAACTCCAATATATTTCATATATTACATGGATATCATCAGGGAGACAGACTGGTAACTTCATCCAAAACATAAATCATAAGAATGAATCACAGAGCATGTGCCTACTAGCTCATGTCTCGGTCAAAACTGAGGTGATATGACTACATTATAAGAGTTCAAAGGAACAATTGTAAAAACTGTGTAGATAAAAAAAAAAAAAATTAATAATTTTAAAAAATATATGAACAATTAATATAAAACTCTGAGATCAGTATACAATCCGAGCTGTTAAGGTTCGGATGATTTCATAGTGTTTCACGTCTCAAAGAAAAGACGATCAAATTTTAACCTGCCAGAATGAAAAATCTTTGGTTCCAGAGAACTCTGTGCCTAATGTCAATAACATGAGAAGCAAGGACAGACCTGTCAGATTCCAAAAATGTAATATAGTCTTGATGTTCTTCGAATCCAATCAAAGCAGAACAGCCAGTCTGTCCAAAATAGCAAAGATGACATGAACAGAGTACCTGAGACATCTGGTAAAGAGAAAGGTGATAATGTATTCTTTGTAGACGGCAAGAAGGAAGGCAGTTTCAGAGCTGGCTCCTTATTCTGAGGATAATTTAAGGTAGGGTACTGAAATTCTTTTCACATCAGATTGTAGTCTGGTAGACAGTGATAATTATTAATAATTTTTTAAATGGTAGTTTCGTTGTATTCATTACACATCAGATTGCTTTTAACTTTATTCAGTTCATCTAACAAAGGGAATCAGAAGAGCAGATTGTATGAGCTCTATGTACAAGACTCTTGATAATACCTATGTTCTGCAGTGAAGTCTGGTTTCCGATTAACTGAAAATGTGACATGACGATTTTGAATTATTAAGGTATCCAAAAAGGGTAGGTGGTTATTAGATTCACATTCAATAGTGAGCTTGGTTTGGGAGTATAAGGAGTTTATTTTCTCCAAGAATTATATTGTGTTATTAATTTCTCATTATTGTTAAAAAAATGTAATCATTAAAACTTTTAGCTCAGATTACTACAAATAAACTACTAGTAAATTGTTTTTGAGGAAGCATCAACATAACAAAGTGGGCATTTCAAATTATCTAGGTTGGATATTACAAATATCCAACAACAAATATATCTCTGAATATAACATATATGTCATTTTAGTATATCAGTATAAAAAAGTATATAAATTATTTAGTATATTAAGAATTTACTGTTGAATTTAACTTTTAATAAACTGTGGCTATTACTGTGGTAATAGCCACAGTTTATTAAAAAAGAACAGCATCCCATGGAAAAAAATTGTCTCAGGTAACATTACAAATATTGTTCAAAGTGGTGGTCCAATATCTTTCTCATATAAATGCTCACAAAAATCATGTTATGGAACTTGAAATTGTTCAGGGCCATTATCTATTTTTGATGGGAAAAAAAAAAAAAAAACTAGAATTTTAGAGGAAAAATAAAGAATTACCTTTTTCATAATAAAGACTAACTGCCTGTTATAAACCACAGGATATTTTAAGAAACACACAGCAAAACACATCTTGACAGTTTTGAACAATACAGTAAGTCCTCTGTTTATGCATTTTCTATTTACATGAAGGTGAATTTATGCAACCAAATATTTAGCCATTTTCAATTTATTTGAAATTAAACTCAAAGTTTCGTGCTTCAAAACCTTCAAGAAAATCTGGTAATTGCTGAGTGACAGAAAAGCAATGACTCATTCTCTACATGATTCAGATATTATCTACCCAATATTCAGCTTCTGGTGTTAGATCTAGTGCTGAAGAAAGAGGTGCTCAGATGTCTCATTTATCTCAACATTCAGCTTCTTTGTTAACTCTAATGCTGAAAAAATTGACTTCGAAAGAGATGCTCATATGCCTCATTTATCATAACTCCATTATAATAGTATTTTATAAATTTAATTAAATGCTTACAATTGGGGACACTTAATTTTGAATTAGTATTATCAGTTGAAATTTCTCTGAAAAAAAAAAAAACCACTACATAGAACAAGAATGAAATAAATAATTTACTAACTAAATATTTGCAACCTGACATTCCACCAACTCAAGCTAGCATTATCAAAGCATTTTGAAGACACACACACACTCAGCAAAGGCTAAACTTAAAATGATATCCAGAACAAAACCATTCACATGTAGGAAGGGCAACAGTGGAATTTTAGCAGAAAAATAAAGAATTACATTTTTCAAGATAAATACTAACTTCCTGCCATAAACCACAGGATCCATTTGTAAACTCATTAAAATATCTTGAAAACTGAATTTAATTTACTCTAAAAAACACAAAGAAAAACATAGGACAGTGCACAAAAATTTAACCGTACACATAACTGGCCTTGTTCTGGAGGTCATTGTAAGCTTAGTCTTCAGTGAGTGTGTCTTCAATGTGCCTTTCATAGAGAGTAAAAGAAGTGGCAGTAGTAACAAGGACAAATGACTTGAATGGGAACAAGGAGAATGCAAGATTGAATATCAGGAGATTGTTGAGAAGGATAAGGAGATTGTTGAGAAGGATTTGGAACAAATGATTTGAGAGAGAACAAAGAGCATGTCAAAATGAATGTCAGGAGACTGCTTGGAAAGATAAAGGAGAATAGTGTGACAGGAAGGGTGGTCAGTGTGTTGCCTAGGTATGATTGTGGTGAAATGAGGCGGAGAGCAAGGATTATGAATGATATTCTGGCTGAAATGTGTGAGGAGATGGGAGTACAGTTTGTTAATGTGTGGAATGAGTTTGAGGGACGAAGTGAGCTGTATGGGAGCGATGGACTGCATTTGAGTGGTTATGGTGTGAGTCGCTTGGAGAGACTGCTGCTGGAAGGTAGAGAAGTGAATAGAGAGAATGAATCAGATCAAGAGGGGAGTGATGTGGAAGAGCAGGAGAGTAAGACAGGAGAGATTGAAGGAGTGGAAATGAATGTGGAAGTGAGTGGTATGAGTATAGATAATGAGAGAATGGGTGTGCAAGAGGAGCAGGGAAACGGGGAGGCTCAGGGTGGACAGGGATACACAGCGTGAGAAAGGTGGATGCTCCAAGAGGAGGTGAGAGAATGTGTAGGCAGGAAAGTAATGGGATGATCAGGGATCAAAAGGAAACAGATGGAATTGCAAAGGGTTCTAAAATGAAGAAGCAGAAAGGGAAATGGCCCCAGTCCAGCATGGAGAGATCACATCGAGTGAGTGGTATCAGTGGAACTAGCTGTAGATCCAGAAATGAGTTGTTGTGTTTGTATACCAATGCTAGAAGTATAAGAAACAAGGCGGATGAAATGGTTGCACTAATTGCGTCTGTGCACCCAGAGATTGTCGGAATAAGTGAGACATGGTTAGATGAGGATGACATCCTGACAGGAATAGAGATGGAAAGGTATGATGTGTTTCGTGAGGATAGAAGGGGTAAAAAGGGAGGGGGAGTGCTATTGATGATAGAGAAAGAGTTATGTCCATACAAGGTAGAGATGCAAGGGGGAAATGGGGCCAGTGGTTTTGAGGCAGTATGGTGTGAGATAGAGGTGAATAGAATCAAATACTTGGTGGGATGTTGTTATAGACCTGGTAATGTGGATGGTGGTGATAGTGAAATGTATAGTCAAATAAGCCAAGCAAATAAGAAAAGGGTGATCATTATGGGTGATTTTAATTATGGCAATATAGACTGGAATGAAGAGATAGCAACTGGAAGTAAAGAAAATGAGTTTCTTGAGTTTTTGAGGGATAACTACCTCAGACAGTATGTAACAGAGGGCACAAGAGGATTAAGGGTCTTGGATTTGGTCATCTCATCGGAGGATGTAATTATCAATGAGGTATCAAATCATCCACCAATTGGTGAAAGTGACCATGAGGTGATTACTTGGGTGGTTGCCAGCAGTGCAAGGACCCCTGTGAAAAAAGGGTATATGTGGAACTACAAGGGGGGTGATTATGAAGAGCTCAGGAGACAGCTTGCAGGTGTAGCATGGAATGAGGAGTTAGCTGGAAAAGAGATCAATGCAGCTTGGGGGATTTTCAAAAAATATTTAGTGGATGCAATGTCTAAATGTATACCACGGGTGAGAAGGTTAAATAAGTTAGGTGTGAGATGGATGAATAAAGAGATTAAGCATGCAATACAGAGAAAAAGGGCATTGTGGAGGCAGCATAAGAGAAGTGGAAGTAACCAATTTCATGAGTTCTACAAAGACCAGGCAAGGAGAGTGACTTGGTTGGTGAGAGTAGCTAAAGAGAGGTATGAACAGCAGTTAGCTAATGAAGCTAAAAAGAATCCTAGGGAGTTCTTTCGATATGTAGCCAGCAAAAGAAAGAATGATTATGGAAGGATGACATTGATTGGAGGAAATGGTATAAAGACAGCTGTTGCAGAATGTGTGGTGGAGATACTTAATGAGCAGTTCATAAAGATCTTTCAATCTTGTGAATGTGACTTCATGGAGAGATTAAGAGCAGTTGATGATGGGGAGGAGAGACTGACTGTAAGTGAGCAAGAGGTGTTTGGGGAGTTGAGTAAACTAGATGTAAATAAGGCTGTGGGACTTGATAATATATCACCACGTATTCTGAAGGAATGTGCCAGAGAGTTGACACCTGCCTTGACATATTTTTTTAATACGAGTCTTGCACTTGGTCAAGTCCCTAAAGAGTGGAAGGAGGGCAAGATTGTGCCACTTCATAAAGGAGGTGATCAAACTCAAGCATCAAACTATAGGCCTATCTGTGTGTCGGGTGTTGTGGTTAAGTTGTTGGAGAAGCTTGTGAGAGCTAGAATCCAGAGTTGGGTTGACAACAATGGTATAATCTTTGATGGACAGCATGGATTTGCTAAAGGGAGGTCGTGTTTTAGTAATCTACTTACTTATTACAATAAAGTGACTGCTTCCTTGGACAGAGGAGAAGGATACACAGTAATATACTTGGATTTCGCAAAAGCTTTTGATAGAGTGCCTCATGATAAGTTGACAGTCAAACTAGAGCAGATGGGGTTGGATATTAGATTAGTGCATTGGATTGGAGACTGGCTATCTGATAGGTATCAACAAGTTGTGTATGGGGGTGCAATATCCAGGAAAAGGAAAGTCACTAGTGGAGTGCCTCAGGGATCTGTTTTAGGGCCATTACTATTTAACTTGTATATTAATGATATTGGCGAAGATTTGGATGGAGATATTCAGTTGTTTGCAGATGATGCAAAGTTGGGAAGAACCATAAAGAGTAGTGAAGATGTTGTGGCCTTGCAAGAAGACTTGAATAAATTGAGTGATTGGGCAAGCAAATGGGGGTGTGAGTTCAATGTTGCAAAATGTAAGGTTTTAAAATTTGGAAAACAAAGATGGGATGCAGAATTTATGCTTGGTAAGAATATATTGTTGGAAGTAGAGGAAATAAGAGATCTGGGAGTGATAGTGGATAAAGATCTAAAATTTAGGGGTCACATCGCCAAAATTGTGAAGACAACACAAAGACTTCTGGGAATGATGAGGAGGACACTGACGTGTAGAAGTAGGGAGATTCTTGTTCCATTGTATAAGGCTTTGATTAGGCCACACATGGACTATTGTGCCCAGATTTGGTCACCTGGTTTTCAGAAGGATGAGGAGATGTTGGAAAGGGTCCAAAGGCGACTGACTAAGGTAGTTTCTGACCTCTGGAATGTCGAGTATGAGGAAAGATTGAAAAGATGTAATTTGCAGAGACTAGTGGAGAGAAGGAAGAGGGGAGATATGATAGAGACCTACAAGTTGGTAAGGGGTTGCTATAGGATCAATGGTGGAGAAGTTCTACAGCGAATAGTGGGAGATCAGGGGAGAACCAGAGGTCATCCCTGGAAACTGTATAAAGAGGGTGTGAGTAGGGGAGTGAGAGGCAGGTTTTTTTCGTGCAGAGTTGTGAATGATTGGAATGCCTTGCCTGAGAGTGTGGTGTCTGCAAGGAGTTTGAATGTGTTTAAGACCCGGTATGATGAGATGTGTGTGAGATAAAAGGACCTCCTAGATGAGTCTTTGACTCCATGAGGTCTTGTTTAATAATAATAATAATAATAAAAGATAATAGTGTGATAAGAAAGGTAGTCAGTGTGTTGCCCAGGAATGACAGTGATGAGATGACATATTTCTGCTAATGATATGTTAGCAGAAATATGTTAAGAGAAAGAAGTGCAGTTAGTTAATGAGTGGAATGAGTTTGAAGGAAGAATTGAACTGTATAAGAGTGATGGACTACATTTGAATGGTTTTGGTATGAGTCATTTGGAGAGACCGCTGCTGCTGGAATGTAGAGAAATGAGTGCAGAGAATGTATCTATCAAGTAAGAAGCAATATGAAATAGAACGAGAGTAAGGAAGGTGAGATTGAAGTGGTGCTTATGAACGAAGAAGTGGGATGGATGAGTGTAGAGAATGAGGAAACAAGTGTGCATGACAAACAGGGAGATCAGGGTGGACAGGGGAACAGCGTGAGAAAGGTTGATGCTCCAAGAGGATGTGAATGCATGTGAAGACGAAAAAGGAAAAAGAATGACCTGGGGAAGTAGTGAAAAACAGTTGGATATGAAGAAGGTTCTAGGATGAATAAGAAGAAAAAGAAATAGCTCGAGGACAGTATGTAGAAGTCGCATCGAATGTTGTCTCAGTGAAACTTGTTCGAGATCCTGGAATGAACTGTTATGCTTGTATACAAATGCTAGAAGTGTAAGAAACAAGGCAAAATATGGTTGCATTAATTGAGTCTATTTACCCAAGAATTGTTGGAATAAGTGAGACATGATTGGATGAGGATGACATCCTGGAAGGAATAGAGATGGAAGGTTCTTATGTATTTCATATCATTCCATCTTTGGAAGGATATGATGATTGAAAAAGAGTATGTCCATACAAGGGAGAAACTGTGGTAGTGGTTTTGAGGCAGTATGGGATAAGATAGAAATGAATAGAGTGAAATGCTTTGTTGGATGTTGCTATAGACCTGGTAATGTGGAGGGCAGTGACCAGGAAATATATAAACAAATGGAAAAAGGATGATCATTATAGGTGGTTTTAATTATGGCAATATAGGTTGGGATGACAAGATAACAACCGGAAGTAAAGAAAGCGAATTTCTCAAGTTTTGGAAGGACAACTACCTCAGGCAGTATGTAACAGAGGGCACACAAGGATTGAGGATCTTGAATTTGATCATCTCATCAGAGGATGTTATTATAAATGATGTGTCAAATCTTCCTCCAGTTGGTGAGACATGAAGTGATTACCCAGGTGGTTGCCAACCATGTGAGGACTTCCGTAAAGAGGTATATGTGGAACTACAAGGCTAGTGATTACGAGATGCTCAGAAGGCAGCTTGCAGCTGTAGCATGAAATGAGGAGTTGGGTGGAAAGGAGATCGATGCTGCTTGAGTGATATTCAAGAACTATCTAGCAGAAGCAATGTCTAAATGTATTCCAAAGATCAGAAGGTTAAATAAGGTAGGTAGGTGTGTGTGAAATGAATGAATAAAGAAATTAGGCATGCAATACAGAGAAACAAGCATTATGGAGGCAACATAAGAGAAGTGGTAATAATCAATTCCATGAGGATTACAAAGAACAGGTAAGGAGAGTGACTTGGTTGGTAAGGGTAGCAAAAGTTCAGTATGAGCAGCAGTTAGTTAATGAAGCCAAAAAAATCCTAAGGAGTTCTTTCAATATGTAGTCAGCAAAAATAAGAATGATTATGGCAGGATGAAAATGATTCAAGAAAATGGTATAAGGACAACTGCTGCAGAGGATATAGTGATGATGAGAGACTGACTGTGAGTGAGGAAAAGGTATATGGGGAATTAAGCAAACTTAATATTAATAAGGCTGTGGTATTAATAAGACTTGATGATATATCACCATGTATGTTGAAAGAACGTGTGCCAGGGAGTTGAAATCTGCCTTGACATGTTTGTTTGATATGTCTTACATTGGGTCAAGTTGCAAAGGAGTGGAAGTAAGGCAAGACTGTACTGCTTCATAGAGAAGGTGACAGAATTCAAGCATCAAATTATAGGCCAATCTGTGTCAGGTGTTACGATTAAAGTGTTGGAAAGGCTGGTGAGAATCAGAATCGGGTTGACAAATCATGGTATTATCTTTGATGGACAACATGGATTTGCTAAAGGGAGATCAGGTTTTAATAATCTACTTAATTATTACAATAAAATGACAGTAACATTGGATATGGGAGAGAGATACAAAGTAGTATACTTAGACTTTGCAAAGGCTTATTAGACTAGTGCAATGGATTGGAGATTGGCTATCTGATAGGTATCAGCAAATTGAGTAGGGGAAAGCAATATCCCAAAAGAGAAAAGTCATTAGAAGTGTGCCTCAGGGGTTTGTTTTAGGACCACTGTGTTTAACCTATATGTTAATGATATTTGGAAAGATTTGTATGGAGATATTCGGTTTGCAGATGATGCAAAGTTGGGACAAACTATGAGGAGTAAGATGTTGCAGCCTTACAAATAGACTTGAATAGGCTGAATGAATGTGCATGGGAGTAGGGATGACAGTTCAATGTTGCAGAATGTAAGGTTTTAAAATTTGGAAAACAAAGATGGGATATAGAATTTATGCTTGGTGGGGATATATTGTTGGAGGTGGAGGAAATAAGAGATCTTGGGGGTGATGGTGGATAAGTATCTAAAATTTTGAGGACATATTGCCAAAATTGTGAGGACAAACACAATGAATTCTGGCAATGATGTGAAACACACTAAATTGTAGACGTAAAGAGACTGTAGTTCCATTGGAAGGCCTTGATTAGGCTGGACTACTGTGCACAGATCTACTCACCTGTTTTCAAAAGGATGAAGAGAAATTGGAAAGGATCCAGAGACGATTGACTAAGGTAGTTTCTGATCTCTGGAATGTTGAATATGAAGAAAGGCTGTGAAGATACAATTTACAGTCTAGTGAATAGGAGGAAGAGGGGGAGGGGCGATATGATAGAGACATACAAGTTGGTAAGGGGGTTGTTATAAGATTAATGCTGAAGAAGTTTTTCATAAAATGGTGGGAGATTGGGGGGGGGGTTAGAACAAGAGGTCATCTCTGGAAGCTGTATAAGGAGGGTGTGAGCAAGGGAGTCAGAAGCAGGTTTTTTTGCATAGAGAGTTGTGAATGATTGGAATGTATTACCTGAGAGCATGGTGTCTGCAGGTCATTTGAATATGTTTAAGGCATAGTATGATGAGCTGTGTGTGTGTGTGTGTGTGCGCGACAAAACTTACCTCCTAGATGCCTCTCTAGCTGAATAAATCAGGGTTTTCTTGAAGGTTTGCCACTGAATCTCCAAGGTTTGGTTCCTGTTCTCAAACTCTTTCATTTTTCCTTCAATAATCTTTGTGTATTTTAGTCTACAGTTCATATCTGTGAGCTGCTCAACTTTTATTCACTTTAAAACCTTCTTACATGTCATTCTTTTCAATATGAAATTCAATTTTATCCTGCTCAAGACTAAATAGTGATCACTTCCAATTTCAGATCCTCTGTATACGCTGGTGTCCTGCACCAGGGAGAAAACATCACTATCAACAATAACATAGTCAATGAGACTTTTCTTATTCCTTGCCTCTTCTCTCCATGTGAATTTGTGCACATTTTTATGTTGGAACATGGTGTTAGTAATAACCAGTCCATGTCCTGAGCAGAAATCCAATCAGGTATTTGCCATTATTATTAGCTTTGCTCTTTACTCCAAATTTTCCCAAAACATTTTTTTATGTCTGACAATCACTTCCTACTCTGCTATTTAAATCCCCAACAAGGACCAACTTTTCCTTTTTCATTGTGTCAGTAGCTTTCTCTAGAGCCTCAAAAAATTCCTCCACTTCTACCTTAGTAGAACCTTCTGTGGGACCATAGTCTCATTGTCCAGTTCCCCATTCTGATATTTGCCCACAAATAAATAAATGGCAAATAAATGTTCTTCTGAAATGCATTCTTCTTCCATATTGACTTGTTCATCATTACTTGGAGAAAGAGAAAAAGTATGTGTGGTGGTTCTCCATTGCCTTCCATGCAGGAAGGCAATGTAGAACCACCAATTATTGATGCTATTTCAGAAGAAATAGCATCAATAATTCCCCCAATTAGTACTAAGTCCATTGGAACACGTGCAGTTGCTGCCCAACATCCCTTCACAGTACACCTTGAAACCCACAGAACAAGTTTCTTTTCCTCCTCTTTCATCCCTACTACTGCTGTATCGTGGAACAGTCTTCCCTACCTGATGTGTTTCCCAAAGAATACAATACATAGGCTTTTAAATCAAATGTAAATACGTTTCTCCTTTCCCAACCCACTACCCATACACAGTACTAACGTACTACTACTACTACTATTATTATTATTTCGTGACACTCAAAGCAGTCCAAGGACTCATCGAGGGAGGACACTTACTCTACAACTCTGCACCACCACTCCATCCACCAACTACACCGAACCTCTACTATTATCATCTTCATTAATGGCATCCACTGCCCACCATCACCACTATCATTAGTATTTTTTGTCTGTAAATTGTGTGTTCTGAAGGGCCGATTTGTGTGTATGCGGGATGGAAAACCTGAGTGTCTGGAAGATAAAACCCTACTACCTCTGTATGAAGTTGGCTAACTCACCTTTAACTGAAAAAGTCCATATAAAGATTCCTCCTGTCATGACAAGAATCAAACTTAGACCTTTTCCAATCGAAAGGCGTAATATACTGTCATTCTTCAGTTGTGCTATAGGTTGATTAACCAACCTCTCATGTATGGGCTTAATATAAAAATAAAATAAAATAAATAAATAAAAAAAAAATTCATTGTCTTCATAACATTGTTACAATAGTTGGACTTTTGTTTCCTGATGAAAATACTGATAATAATAATCTATAATTGGACATGTTTATTTGTAGTCATTCTCTTACATAATAATAGGCTTTCTTTTCTATTTATGTTTCTACTATCAATAAACATTCACTATGCTTTTGAAATTTATGACTTTTTGATGTGCTGAATAAATAACACTTTGCTAACTTCTTAATTATAATGCCAATTTAAGTCTTGAAAAGTGATATACCGTTTAATGGTATTTGATGGACATGAGCATATATGCAGAGTTTATGATTTTAGCAATATTTGTTACTTCAAATTTTATATTTTTTGTTTAATGTAGGATTGCAAACTTTGGTGTTTAGCAATTTTTTGATATTCTATGACAATACTCTCATAGCAGAGTTCAGTGAGTTTAGTTTTGAAGAATATGAAATATATCTAGCAATATTTTCAAATCTGGGTTGGTGGCCACACATCCAAAACTCAGCATCCTTACAAGACAAATAATATTTTCTGTAAAGGTGTACTAATTGAGCTAGTGTTATAAATAACTCGGGTATTTACATTTTTTTTTAAACTTCTGTAAGCTGAAAGAATGGTTATATTTGGAGATACTAAATTTCAACTTCTACAGCTAAATAGCCTTTACATAAATAATTCTATAATGCAGTCTTTCTGATCTGAAGAAAAAGCATTATTTATGTGGGAAAAAAATAGAGAAGTTAAATATAAAACATGTAAAAATGTAAAAACAAATAGGGAATAAGTTAACATATCCTCCATTTGTTTTGGGCTGATAAAATAAATGGGAGACAAAGATTCAAAGGCACTAAAGCATTAAGAAGGAGAGAGAGAGAGACAGAGATAAAAGCAGCAACTACACACTGATAACAAAAGCTGGAAAAATAAAATTGCATTAACATATAAACAAATGGCATAACATAGAACAAAAATTGTCTTTGAAAGCAGAACCTCTTAAAGAAAAGGTTGGATATTTACATATACATGCATCACTGTCTTGTAAGAAAAAATTTGAATAAATGAATATAATTTTGTTAATATGTTTTATTAAACTACATCACAGCAGAAAAATCTTGTTAACTTTATAAAAATGAGAAAACTATTTTTAGAAATAAATTCAAAGTGTTTGAAGTACATTTCTCTCCTTTCCCTTCAATTTCTGATATAGAAAAAATGTCAGTTCAGAAACTTTTAGTCCTTCAAAAATATTAGGTAGGAAATAGAATTAATGAATTTTAGTTTAAAAATGTTATTCAGCATTATTCAAAAATATAATGATTAAGTGTTCTTCAGCATTAAAGTTGTATCCCAAGGATAATTAATTAAATACAGTAAGTCTTCTGTTTATGTGAGACAAGTATTTCTGAGAATTTCAGAAAATCAAAACTCATATAAGTAAAACACGATTTTTCCATTCAAATATGTGAAGTTAGGTTCCACAAAAAATTGACAAACGATACTTAAAATTAGACTCTATTAAGCTAAATTTTATTAATCTTTATATTACAAGTAATAACTATTATTATTTAATATTAAAAAATGTTATCAGTTGAGAATTAATATCCCAAAATTTTACAAGCTATCAGCACAGCACAATGTTAATATTTTTATTAATTTACATTAATAATCGCTTCATGGTTAACTGATAATAGTGTTTCCATATTGAGATTTCTGTAGTTGTAGTGATTCATGTTGAAATTTCTTTAAATCATTTATTAATTAAATATTTCAACCTGATTTTACCTGCTCAGGCTAGCATTGTTGTTATAATTATCATTCTAAGCACCTTGGAATCACAGACTCTCTGCAAAAAGCAAAACATTGTGTAAAACTAACTAAACAAAAGTCATGGGAGGACTTTGGCAAGAACATAGAAAACAAATATCGAGAAGGTGGCAAGATTGTTCTGGAGGTTGTTGAAGAAGCTTAGGAATGGAGGAAAGAGTGCTGTAAAAGGAGTTAGAGATGATAAAGGTGACATGAAAATGGGAGAAAAAGATATCCTTGAAGTATGTAGTAATTACTTTGAAAAACTGCTAAATGAAAGAAGCAGTGATGACAGCACAGTGGTAAAAAACACTGACCAGGCATGCAGTCAGGAATACATATCCATACTTGAAGTAGAAAAAGCCATCAAAGGCTGGAAATGTGGAAAGGCAGCAGGAGTAGATGATATTCGACCAGAAATGCTGAAGTATGGTGGTATAAAAGTCTTACAGTGGCTGCACTGCATAGTTCAGAATGTCTGGACAGAGGGACGAATTCCCAATGATTGGAGTAGAGCTCTCATAGTACCCATATATAAAAAGGGAAATAAAACTGAATGTGAGAATTACAGAAGCATATCCCTATTGAGTGTTCCTGATAAGATATATGCAAGTATACTTGAGAAACGGTTGAGAAGAATTGTGGAAGAAAAGCTTGGTGAAGAACAAGCTGGATTCAGGTCAAATAGAGGCTGTCAGGATCAGATCTTCACTTTACAACAAATAGTGGAGAAATCATCAGAATATAACAAAGATCTGTATTTAAGTTTTGTCGATTTGGAAAAGGCATATGACAAGATGCCAAGAGAGAAGCTATTCAATACGCTATAGTTATATGGTGTCAATGGGGCATTATGTCAAGCAATACTTAGTCTTTATTTGAGTTGTAAGTCAGCAGTTAGAATTGAAGGAAGTACAGGAAGATGGTTTAATGTTAAATCTGGTGTGAGACAAGGATGTACATTATCCCCTCTGTTATTCATTATCTATATGGATCACATCATGAAGGAAAACGATTAAACATAATATCAAAATTGGAGATGTTAATGTCAGCTCTTTGCTTTATGCAGACGATGTTATACTTCTAAATAAATCCTCTACAAATCTGCAAGATTATCTGACTAAACTGAATAACAGTTGTAATAGATATGATATGAAGGTCAGCAATAACAAGACAAAGACAATGAAAATAGGCAGAATCATTGAAAATGTCAACTGTGTTGTGAATGGAGAACCTGTGGAACAAGTAAAACATTTAAGCTTCTTAGGCACGATTTTTAGTGAAGATGGTAAATTAAATATGGAAATAGACAACAGAAGCAACAAAGCTGGTATGGTAGGAAGTCAATTGAATAAATTCATATGGAATAAGAGCGAAATTAGTTGGAACACTAAATTAGCTGTATACAAGACAGTGTTCAAACCAGTTTTAACTTATGGATCTGAGAGCTGGGTCAGAAGTAAAACACTTGACCAAAGACTAGAGACCGCAGATATGAGAGTCCTGAGAAAGATTAGATGTGTGAACAGATGGCATCAATGGTAATATCATATTAAAAACGAGAATATTAGGAAAGAACTTAACATTGTCAGCATCCAGGAATGCATTAGCAGAGCTAATCTCAGGTGGTATGGTCACTTAAACAGAATGGGCGAGGAAAGATTAGTAAAAACAAGTGTTCTCTGCCAAGTTGGCAGGAAAATGACCCAGAGGAAGACCAAGGTATAGGTGGATTGATACGGTACAAAGTGCCTTAGACGATAGAAATATAAGATCTGGTAATGTTGGAGTCTTGACAAGTAACAGACTGATTTGGAGGAAAATTGTAGATAGGAAGTTAGTAATGATGTAAATTTTTCATGTAGTACTATCATATCCTGTACACTCCTTGAGGGTACATGGCAGGTATTTGATGATGATGATCATTTATTTGCCATGGAAATATTTATAGAATACACATGATGCAGAAACCAAACACCTTTGCAAAAGTGGGAGGAGAGAGTTGGTAAGAGATGGATTATTAATCAATCTAATTGCTCTACTCTGTATTGAGTCAAACATTTTGAGGGAGTTCTTGGGGGGGGGGGTCCCCACTAAAAATGTAAGAGTAGTATTCAATAGCTAAGAGGATTTATGATTTGTATAAGGTTAGCAGCTGTTCAGAGGTGAAGTAATGTCTTGAGTGGAAAAGAAATCCTAGTTTTTTAGAAGCTGAGGATGCAATTGTTGTAATGTGTTTGTGCCAGGAGAAGAATGGAGTCAGGGTGATTCCAAGAAGAGACATCTCATCTTGTCTGGAAATTTGAGCGTTGTCAAATTGGGGGGTCCCCCACTAAAAATGTAAGAGTAGTATTCAATAGCTAAGTATAAGGTTAGCAGCTGTTCAGAGGTGAAGTAACATCTTGAGTGGAAAAGAAATCCTAGTTTTTTAGAAGCTGAGGATGCAATTGTTGTAATGTGTTTGTGTCAGGAGAAGAATGGAGTCAGGGTGATTCCAAGAAGAGACATCTCATCTTGTCTGGAAATTTGAGCGATGTCAAAAATAATAATGGGAGAAAATGTTTTTTTTTGTTTTTGTGAGAAATAAGACAGAGCTAGGTTTTACTAGCATTGAAATTGACAAGATTATCTGAGCCCAATTGGAGGATAGCTTGAAGTAGATCATTGATATATAGAAGGAAGAGGGTTGGTGAGAGAACACAACGTTGTAGAACCTTAGCATTGGTTGAATGGTGAGAGGATAATAAACCATCCACCATCACACATAGTGTGCATTCAGACAGAAAGCTGGCAATCCAACTACAGAAGCCCTGAGAGAGAGACCCAAATTTGCTTAGTAAGCCTTTGTGCCAGATCTTGTCAAAAAGCTTTGGAGATATTAAGTGCAATCACTTGAGATTCACCAAACTTCTCCGTGGCATTTGTCCAGAGATAGGCGATATATATGTGAATAGATCTCCTATTGATCAACAGTGACGGAATCCATACTGGTGGTCATTTATTAGGGCGCCTTCAAGGTAGTTTAGGAGCTGGGAATTGATGGTTCTCTCCATTACTTTAGATAGGAAAGTGATATAGGTCAGGGATTTGTTGCCATTTTTAGAAATAGGTTGAATATAGGCCAATTTCCAGGCTGAGGGATAAACCAGTGGAGTAAGAGAGTATATACAGGCAACATAGGACAGGAATCAGGACATTTGGAAGAATGTCATCAGGGTCAGGAGACTTTTTTTTGTCTAATTTGGACAATATTTTTTTGATCTCTCTCTCTCTCTCTCTTGCATAAGAAAATAGAGGGCATTGTATATTGGGCATCTAGAATGCCCAATATACAATGTGGGGGGGGATTTACCACTGTCAATTGTGCATGGATTGGAAGCAAAGTGTGAAGCCAGGAGATTGGCTTTTTCTATGGGTGATGATGAAATACAGACATCAGGGTATAATAAGGATGGAAATAATGTTGGGAAAAAGTTACAATCAATTGCTTTGACAAGAGACCAAAAGGCTTGAGCTGCCATTTCGATAGGTTAAAAGTTTCCTGCTTTTGCTCTTTCAAACTATGTTTAGGAAGCATTGATAGTTTTCTTGCAGATGTTTTCTTGCGGATGGAGTTCTTAATGCTTGATTTTTTTTTATTTGTACAGCCTTGGCATATCTTTTGGAGAACCAGGGTTTAGTTAGGGGACGGAAGTTCAGAGTAGTTTGGGGAATATATGTTTCCATGCCAGTAAAGATTACTTCAATGATGCATTTAATGCATATATTTGGATTGGAAGGCCAGAAACAATAGTCCAACCATGGGAATGAGGCACAGAAATCCCAGAGGTTGTCCCAATTGGCCTGTTTTAATGACAAACTATTCTTGTATGGGAGTGGCTATTTAAGCATTGTTATATGTTAGATTGTTAGATTGTGGTTGGAATTAACTGGGGGGGGGGGAGCACTGTGTATTTGGAATGGTCATTAGTGAAGAAGAGATCTAGGGTGTTTGGAGAGTGGCTCAGGTTATCTGGTATTCTGGTTGGCACATGAACAATTTATGCAAAGTCACTGTTGATGGCAAAAGTTTCAGGCATTTCTGCCTGCTAGATCTGTACAACTGGAGAAGGAAGGTAAGTTGGTGTTGTGAACACTAAAATCTCCTATGAGGATGATTTCACTGTTAAAGAAAGTGGAACTGGAGAAAATCAGATTTTAAGGAGAGGAAATTAAAGAGCTCAGAGTAATTGATGACATTATGGAAGCGACAGAGAATAAATGAGTTTGACTGAGTAGGGAAGAAAGATTTTCAACCATACAATTACCCTATTTCCAACCTTATACCTTTAACAGTAAATATAGCAATGCTACCAAATGAGTACAAAGCTGGTTTTATCTTTATTAAGGAAAAATTCACTGTGCGGCTCAAGGCTAACTAACTAACCTTGTGTCAAAGGAAATGAGCAGAAGAGAACTAAAAAGCAAATGGATACATATGTGGGTAGTCTGAAAAGTTCTCAGCCTCAACTATAAATGGCAACACTATTGGCAAGATTTTTTTTTCTAAGTTGGTACAGCTGTAATATATCTGTTCAGGACTTCAATATGTAGACAGGTATTTTGGAGATCTTACTGGAAACCATTACAGGGACAGGATAATGATGCTGGATCATCGCTGGAATAAATGTATTAGTCTTAAGGGAGATTATGTTGAAAAATAAAAATAATTTTGAAATTATAAATTCGTTTTTTCATTGTTAGGCCGAGAACTTTTCACACCATTCACGTATATATATCATCAAATTCTTGATATTATGATAGTACCATATGAAAAAGATTTATCATTACTTACTTCGTATTGATAATTTTCACCAAATTAATCAGTTATCTGTTCAGGACTTCAATATTATCAGATCCTATCTTTCAGTCATCTGAGGTGCTCCTTAATGTATAAATCCCACCAGATCTTAGTCTTCCTCTATGGGTTTTTTTTTTTTACCTGAAATCCTGGCAAAAAAAAAAAAAAAAAAAAATTGTTTTGCCAGCATTTCTTCTTCCATTTCGTATAAATGACCATACCACATGAAATAATCTCTTATCACACATTTCTGAATGCTAACAATGTCAAATTCCTTCCTAATATCTTCATTGTTAACATTCTGCCATTGCTGCCAACTGTTCACTCCAATAATCTTTCTCTGAATCTCATATCTATAGTCTCCAGTCTTTGATCAAGTGTGTTTTATTTCTACCTTAGCACTCAGATCCATAAGTTAATATTTCTCTGACCACTGTCTTATACACAGCTAGTTTACTGTTCAGGCACATTTCTCTCCACATCAATTTATTCTGTTTATGTCCTGCTATACCAGCTTTTCTAATTCTGCTGCTTATGTCCATATTTAATCTACCACCTTGACTAAAATTTTTTTCCAAAATAGCTGAAATATTTTTCTTGTTATATAAATTTTCCATTCAGGATTCAGTGTTTTCAATATTCAAGCCTATTTTCATAATCTTTGTCTTCTTATTGCTGATTTTCATACCAAATTTATTACAACAGTTATTCACTTTAGTTAGGGAATCCTGCAGGCTTGTACTCAATTTATTTATAAGTATAAAATCTACATAAATTAAACAAATGATATTAACATCTGTAATCTTGATATCATGTTTAATGCCACTTTATTTAAGTGGAGATAATGTGTCTCACACCTAACTGAACATCGAACCATCTTCCTTCAATTTTAACTGCTGACTCACAAATCAAATATAGACAATGTATTGCTTGAAATGATATCCCATTTACACCATACAACTGTAGCATTCTGAACAGCTTTTCTCTTTGTATACCTTGCCAATATGCATTTTCCAGATATCCTTCCTTCCTTCCCTTCTCATCTGTACCTTAGGACAATTAAGTCCCCTAAATAAGGCTTACAAATTAATGCAGCTGGCTCGTCACTCTTCTGCTGCATCCCCTAAGGGCAAGTATTCATGACTGTAAATCTGTGTGTATTCACAGAGCCAGTTTGCCTGTTCTGAAGGATAAAAAACCCGAGTTTCCGGGTGAAAAATCCCTCTACCTCCGTATGAGACTGGCTAACTCAACTTTAGTTGAAAGAGACCAGATAAAGATTCCTCACATCATGGACAGGAATCGAACCCAGGTCTTTCTGATCAAAGGACTTTGTCTATACCAACTGAGCTACAGAGGCTCTTTTCCAGATATATAAAACCTAAATACAGATCTTTATTATATTCCCAAGATTTCTTTCATGAAGTAAAAATACAATCATCCTCAGAACCCACTATCTGGCCTGAAACCAGCTTCTTGTTCTCCAAGCTTGTCTTCCACGATTTTTTTTTTCAAGTAGGCTGCAGATATACCTGTTTGGCTAAATGAAGATGATAATCCACACTGACAAGTAATTTGGCACACTCCAGGGTGGTCAAAAGGCAGAAGTTTATCTTTACTGAGCCTAGAAGAATAGATATCTTGCTGATAGAACAGAAGGACACTTATAGGCCAATCAATTTCAGTAGTTTGGCTATACCTTCTGAGATGCCATTAACATAGGGAATGGTGACATGATGAACCACCTGCATATCACTATTTTGATATGAGGCAGATGACAAGAAAACTCTAATTATTATCTTGTTGACATATGATTTGGCAAAGCCATTGGTAAGGAAGGTGGAATGATGCGATTTATATTTTGTGAAAGCAGCAATTGAGTGGAGCAAAAAGAGTATGACGCGATGTACTAAAGTCTTAATGGTGCCATATTTTTGACAATTATGATGGTCTGAAAGAGAATAAATGTAAAGCCAAGTATGTGTTTTCTTTCTAAATACTGAGAAGTGAAGGCTACCATCTAGTTGTACAGATATGTTAATGATGGTCTTGCAGTTTGGCATGAAGATCAAGAACTTTCACCATCGTATCCAGTTCACTCTCGAGTTAGAAAAGAACAATGAAACTGCCTTTTTAGATCTCAATACTTCGTCAACTGGATGGTTGCCTTCAGAGCGGGTGCTAGGGTCTTTGTCGCCCGCATGCAATTTCTATCTAAGCGCCCCTGTAACAATCCGGGAGTGTGTGGTTCTTTTACGATAATAAAAATTTTAATTATCTGAAATTTCTTAAATAAATTTTGACAGAACAGCCTTTTGTTCTGTCAAAGTGTTCGCTAAATGTAACGAACATTTAGCGAACACGTTGGTTTGCTAAATGTAATGAACCGGGGGTGTTGACTAAGCAGGATAATCGTTAAAAACCCAAATATTCAAAAAATTCTCAAAAGTTAAAGCAAATTTTGATAAAGCCACTTCACTTTAATCGTTGAATATAATGATGCGGGGATTATAGCCTTCTCACCGACCCGAATCATTAACAAAATTAAAATGAATTTTAATTAAAGTTAAAATTTATTTGAACTAAAGTTTAAAAAATTCTTGCATTTTACAAATTACTAAATTCTTAGTAACTTGTAAAAATTTTTTAATAATTTTTATAAGTGGAACTATCTTTTAGGAAAATAAAAGAAACTCAAGATAGATGAGAAAATAAGAAAAAAATTCAGAAATAATTAGAACATTTAATATAAGTATTCAAAAAATAACATCTTTACAGAATAACAGAAAATAAATTAAATTACATAAATATACTTGAAATTTTTTTAATTAAAATGTTAAGGTTTTTGATTTCATATTCACAAAATTAGAAACAATGGTCTTAACGTGTAATTCCGCACACATATCATTTTCAATAGCTATTAACGCCAAACTAACAAGCCTTTTTTGTAACATACTTGTTCTTAAGTAGGTTTTAATCAATTTTCAACTTGGAAAAAGAACGTTCATCGCTCACTACATTAACAGTTGAGGTTAATAGTATTCTTAAAGCAATTGAAAAGTTAGGGAAAGATAAATTATTGGACACAATAAAATTAAGAATATCGAAAAGGTTTTGAATATTTAAATTATCCTTCCGAAAAATATCCCGGAAAGCACATAACTCGTCATATAGTTCTATTGCATTTACGTCTTTATTGTCACCGTCCTTCAAGAGAATCTTTAAATCGTCACAATTTTTTCGTAAATCTTCGTTATTAATTTCTAGTAATTCTAATTTCTATACAAGAAATTGAAATTATCATATGTTTTTAGTTGTTCAAAACGTTCTATTAACGAACACATTGCAACGTCTAGAAGTGTATAAAACACATTCACTCTAAATTTATCTTCTGGCAATTGTGGCGTTTCGTCATGATGCTCATAGTCCAATTATCGTGTCTTCTTTCGTCGTCGAACTTACGTACCAGTTTTAAATTCTTGTTCTCCATCCACCTCTTCATTCAGTTCTTTTGCCGTTTTTAGAACATCTTTAAAATTTGTATCTGATCGATACTCTTGTAAGAATATTTTTAAGTTTTCAATAGATCCTAAAGCAAGTGTAATGTTCATATTTTTGTCTTGAAGCATTTTACTCACAGAGTTTATTCTGTTAAGTAAATCATGCCAAGTTATAAAAGAGCAAATAAATTTATAGTCCTTTATTTTAGCACATAATATTTGTGCTTCATGCTGAGTTTCTTTATTAAAATTTTCATTATTTAAAATTTCAAAAAGTGCATCGTAAATTTCTCCTAACTGATATGGTAGAGGGCAGACTGCATTAATTTTAATTTTCCATCGCGTTTCCGAGCTGTTTCAATGTTAATTTTTTTAAGAACTTTAAAAGCCCAACGTTTGTAAGAGAATGAAAAGAAATTTTATATTTCTTGAATAATTGCAAAGAAACTAATTGTATCTGCATTCACTTTGGCTGCATCACTAATGATTAAATTTAGAGTATGAGCAGCACATGGCACATAAAAAGCTCGAGGATTTTTATTCAAAAGCAAATTTTGGAGCCCATATTTTTTCCCTTTCATATTTGCCCCATTGTCATACCCTTGACCTCGCATGTCTTCAATGGGAATGTTCCATTTTTCCAGTTGTTCCATTATTGGTGCACATAAACCACGTCCTGTGGAATCTGATATATCTGCAAAACCTAAAAAGTTTTCTCTGATATTGACAATTCCATTGTCACAGGAAACAAAGCGAATAATAATGGTTATTTCTTCTGTTTTACTTGCATCAGGTGTGCAGTCTAAAATTATGGAATAATATTTACACTTTCGAATTGATAAAAAATTGTATTCCTGATTGCATTACTTAAAGTTTCGAATATTTAATTTTGACTGTCTTTACTCAAATAGTATACCCTATTGTTTCATTGTACAGACTTTTCAACATGATTTTTCATAACGGGATCAAATATAGCAAACAGTTCGACTAATTTTAAAAAATTGCCATTATTCCTTTCATATAATTTATCAGATGATCCACGAAAAGCTAAATTTCGATTACCAAGGAATTTTATAATTTCAATCAAGCATTCTAAAACACTCGATCATTGTTTCTTTTCCATTTCATACATGCTTTGAGTCTGGAAATCAATAGTAGTTTTGTTTTTTTAAATTTTTATCAAGTTCCTTCCATTTTAAGAATTTTTCATGTGAGTTAAACTAGTCTCATGTCTATGTAAAGTTGTACTTACATGTCTCCAATCGTTATAACCTTCTACAAGACTCAGTAGGTGATTCAGTTGATGCGACAAGTTTGCATCAAAAGCAAAAAACAGAATTTAAAGTTTCGGAATAAATGAACCATGTTCTTGGCACAAGCTCCCATTTTCCGTTTTTCTATTATAATATGTGTCGCCAAATTTACGACCATATGTATCTCTGGGACATATTATATTTTTATTTTGAACAGTCCCCATTTCAATTAAACCAACTCATAATTTTTCATCAATATTTCCCCATTCACCTGGATCTTCTAAATTTACAGACACTAACAATGCGTTAGTTTCGTGGTCAACTACAACTAAATCTTGTTGTAGTTGACTAAATCTAACTATTTTTGACTTAAATCATGTTCAATTATCTTGTTCAATAGTTCCAATAATACTTTCATGCAAACTGGAAGATGTGCACAGTTCTTCAATCTGATTTCTGATGTTTCGAGTTGGTTACAATATGCATCAGAATATTTTAATATTTTAACAAATTTATTAAGAGCCCCAGTTTGTTTCTTAATATCTGCTTCTTTCGCAGCATGACGCTTACGATTTTGTGCACCGAATAACTTTTTTTTTAATTTTTGATTCCATTTCTATTTTATACCCACAAGAAATTATTACACAACACGACACAGAGACGAAATAATAGTCGGCACTGAGCTACTGTCAGTAGCCTACTGAGATGCGTACCATATGACTGGTTAACTAGCAACAAATGTTTTGTACGAAAATTCGTTTCTGCGCATAAAAACCGTTCACTGTTTCACTTTAGATAGATTGCAGTAGACACAACATTCTGCAGGCAAGCATTTAGCCTGCTCTAGTTGCAAAACTGTAAACAGCCGGCTGATCAAGAGGCGGCAATATACTTTTTTTTTAATTTTTATTCAGTGTATCCAGACTTATTTATTTTAATATTGATTATTCTAAGAATTTTTTGTTTTTATGATAAAAGTTTTGTTTCTTAAAAAATTAACTTATGAACCGTTCCATGGCGGCGGCGGCGGCGCCCCCCCCCCCATCGTAGCGGCGCCCGCATGCACCGCATGCTCGCTTTCGACAGCCCTGGTTGCCTTCACATCTCAGTATTGAGAAAATAAAACACATACTAAATTTTACATTCATCATCTTTCACACCATCATTGTCAAAAATCTGGCACTATTAAAATTAAAACTTCAGCACATCGAGCACATTCTCTATGCTCCTCCACTGAATTGCTATTCTTACAAGAAATAAATCACATCGAATCCACCCTCCTTACTAATGACTTTACCGAATCATATGTCAACAAGATAATAAATAATTATAGTTTCCTTGTCATCTGTCTCTCATCATAATAGTGATACAGAGGTGATCTATGGCCACTACCCATACCAATTTTGATCTTTACTGAAATTTCATCAGTGGGAGCCAGATCCAGGAAGATACCAAGGTTAAATCAATGTAGAGATCATATATATTATTATTATTATTACTTGACACCTCCAGGGAGTCCAAAGACTCATCGAGGGAGGGCATCTACTCTACAACTGTCTATCTCCACCAAATGATATTAAGTCTCTATTGTTATATTTTCGTAGACAATCACAAACATCCAAGCCCAAGGTGGGATTTGAACCCGCATTCATATAGAGAAAATTTTATATATATATATATTATTTAAATTAAGGGGATATTAAATCCCACATTGTTTTAAAACCGAATAAGAAACTCAAAGATTGATATCAGAGAGTTTCATGCCGACATCTCTTATATCACCGAAATGAAGCCTATTGGCTCTTTATATTTAAGTATATATATATATATTATTAAAATGTTTTAACGAATGATACCGAGAGATAAAGAGATGACATAGTTTATTTGAAAAGATACTACTAGTTTACTAGTTTTGTTGAATTGATCAACATCTTCAGGTATCACAATCAAAGAAATATATAAAAAATTACAGACTTAAAATTGCATTAACAGAACAAGTACAAAAGACAGTAACGTGTTTGAAAACAAAATGCGAACCTGAGTTCCAAATAAACGCAAGACTATGCGCTGTCATGAGTGCACCAATACTGAACAGAGGCAACGTGTGCATCAGAGAGATTCAAACTTATGCTGTTGTTGATATGGGATGAATCTAGAGAAATTTCTCTAGATTCAACAATCTTTCTCTCGAGCTCATCATAGCACACATGGATATTAGAAGAGCCCTTGATCTTCTCAAGAACAAATTATCCAAAAAACTCTTTACTTTACTCTCCCATTGCATAAAGTCAGGATACGTCAAATTGACAATAAGATCTACTTACAAAACTCAGGTCTGGCCATGGGCAGCCCACTCTCTCCGATTCTCGCACATATGTTTCTCAACGCTTTTGAAGAAAAAGCTATTAACTCCTTCCCCTTAAACCAAAATTTTGGTATCATTATATTGATGATATTTTTCTCATCTAGGAAGATGGTGTCAGCAACCTCAATTTATTTTTAGACCACCTAAACAAGTGCCATGAAAAAATCTCTTTTATCTTCGAACTGGAATCCGATGGCTGCCTCCCCTTTCTAGACCTGAAACTTACCAGATGTGCTAAGAGTATTAAAATCTCAATTTTTGGAAAACCTACTCATACTGATAGATACCTTCATGCTTCCTCCTATCACTACCCTCACAAAAATTTGGTATTATTTCCACCTTAGCACACCGAGCCAAATCTTTACTTACAGAAGAAGCAGAAATTGAAAATGAACTCCTTTTTCTTAAAAAAACTTTTATTAATAATAGTTTCTCTCCTGATCAAATTGACAAATTTCTTTCCCCCAGTCACTCAACTACTTCTGAAGATCCCTCTTCCTCCAGAGCCTTCATCTCTTTGCCTTACATCAGCTCTCTTTCACTAAAACTGGCAAAAATTCTCAAGAAGTTTAACTTCAGAACTTGCTTTACTATGCTCCCAAAACTTCGTTCAATACTTAGTAAACCTAAACAGAAAGATCTTCCAACTCAGTTTCCAGGAGTGTACAAGATTTTATGTGATTGTGGAAAGCCATACTATGGCCAGACTGCTAAATCTATCCTTCTATGTTTGGAAGAACACCATAGAGATATTTCCTACAACAGGACTAGAGCCAGCGCTCTCTCTAGCCATGTTCTCTTTTAAGTTAACTCAGACGAAGGCCGCCAACACACTGTGAACTGGACTCAAACTTCTAATATCCATGTGTGCTATGATTAGCTCAAGAGAAAGATTGTCAAATCTAGAGAAATTTCTCCAGATTCTTCCCATATCAACAACAGCATAATTTTAATCTCTCTGACGCACATGTTGCCTCTGTTCAGTATTGGTGCACTTGTGACAGCGCGTAGTCTACGTTTATTTGGAACTCAAGCTCGCATTTTGTTTTCAAACACACTACTGTCTTTTGTACTTGTTCTGTTAATGCAATTTTAAGTCTCTGTAATTTTTTATATATTTCTTTGAATGTGATACCTGAAGATGTTGATCAAGTCAACGAAACCAGTAAACTAGTAGTATCTTTTCAAATAAACCATGTCATCTCTTTATCTCTCGGTATCAGTCATTAAAATTTTTTAATATTTCCCACTGAGTAAAAATGAATTATAATAATAATATATATATATATAACATATGTCATATGATAACCTGATAACCTGATATGGCTTGATGGATTACAGTCCCGTGGACTTCGATCCCTTAATCTGTTTGAAATGGTCGTGTATGAAATGTTAGCGAGCACCTGGCTCACCCTATTTAGGGTTGTACGGTGGTACCAGGATCGATAAGCAAAGCAGCTTTCGGGCGCTTATGTTTCCACCTATCGTGTTCGTCATAATTAGATGACTCTTTAATGAGTTGATTTGGATGAACAGCTGCTTTGGCAAAATAAGCAGCAGCACTGTTATGGAGGAAAGTGGGAATATCTGGAATATCGGCATCTCGGTATAAGAGAGTATTTCTTACAAACCACGGAGCGTTGAAGATCATACGGAGGCACTTGTTTTGTATAACTTGTAGCTTTTTGATGTTAGTGGGGGAAGTGTGACCCCAGGCTGGCGATCCATAAGTTAATGATGGTCTGATAATTGTTTTGTAGATTATAACTTGTAGCTTTTTGATGTTAGTGGGGGAAGTGTGACCCCAGGCTGGCGATCCATAAGTTAATGATGGTCTGATAATTGTTTTGTAGATCCGTAGTTTGTTATCAGTGCTGACTTGACTTCTTCTATTGAGGAGAGAATAGAGTTGTACAAGTGCAGAGTTTGCTTTTTTGCATGCATAAACTATGTGGGAGTTAAAGTTTAAACGGTTGTCAAGTTGAATGCCTAGATATTTGGTACTAGATCTCCATGGGATGGCTGTGTTAAAAAGTTTAACTTCTCCAAAGTGAGATGCATGTCTTCTTGTGAATAGAATGGCAGTGCTTTTATCGGCATTTACAGATATTCTCCATTTTTTGAACCAGTCCTCTAAATTTGTTGCTGCAGTTTGTAATCACTGAGTAGCTATATTAGGCCTGAGAGATCTGCTAAGAATAGCCTTATCATCTGCATAACTAGCTATAATTGTTAGTGATGTGCTAGGAACATCAGAAACAAAGATATTAAAAAGCAGCGGTGAGAGCAGCGAGCCTTGAGGGACACCAGCAGTGATTTTTTTCAGTGAGGATCTAATTCCACGCAACTTAACCTGGATTTTACGGTCTTCTAGAAAGGAGTTAATAATTTTGGTAAGATAAAGAGGGATGTTGGCTGCAATTAATTTGTAGATGAGACCTTTGTGCCAGACCGTATCGAAAGCTTTTGCAACATCTAGAAAGATAGCTCCTGTGTGCTGTTTCCAGTTAAAGCCTGTAGTGATGAACTCAGTCAGTCTGTGAATTTGCTGTTTAGTGCTATGTCCAGTACAGAAACCAAATTGTTCTTTCGGAATTATGTTATTTTTATTCACCTCCTCATTAAGTCGGTTGAGAATGACTCTTTCTGCTATTTTTCCTAGGCATGATAGAAGACTGATGGGTCTATAGCTTTGTGGCATCTGCGGTGCTTTACCAGGCTTGAGGATAAGGAAAATATCGGCTTGTTTCCATCTTGAGGGGAAATAATTAATTCTCAGAATTGCATTGATAATGGCTACCAAATGCATGACAGCTTTGTGTGGGAGGGCTTTAATGGTTTTGTTGGTAATTTCGTCTGGACCAGAGGCTTTTTTGTTTTTAAGCTTCTTAATGATTGAATAGACCTCTTTAGGTGAGGTGGGGCAGATATTTTCACAGATACAAGGTCGCCGAAGTACAGAGCGTACCCTACAATGTATTTTTTCTATGAAGACTAGATCCGCTTGTGCATAATTAGGACGGCACTGAAGTTGCAGGGCGTGAACGAGAGCTTCTGCTTTTTCGTTATCTCTGTAAACAAGACCTCTTTCTTCGTGAATAGGCTGGATGTTAGAGCGATCTGTACGGAGAGCATTAGTCAACTTCCACAGAGAATTATCTTCAGTTTTGAGAGAACAGAGTTTTCTTTCCCGTTGCTGGTTTCTGTGATCTTTTAAAGCATAGCGGACTAGGTTGGACGCTCTGTTTAGTTCTCGACGGTCTTGCGGAGATAGCGTGTTGTGATAGCGGCGTCTGAGCCTATTTTTGTTCCTTATTAGAGCAAGGATTTCTGCAGGAAGTAAGTTAACTTGAGCTGGGGATAGAAGTAGAGCAAGCTGCAGATAAGCCAGCCTGTATTTTACATTCAAGATTGTTGACTGCGCGTCAATTTCTTCACTGGTGGAAATAGTCGGTACTGAGTCTATGATAGTGTTCATTTTAGTCTTGAATTTTGCAAAGTTTGTGTGGGAATGGCTGGGAATGAGCTCAGGCTCCTCCCCTAAACTTAAGAGTACTGGATTGTGATCTGAGCTTAGCTCGTCAATCACTTGAAGTCGGAAATGATGAGAAATATTGTTAAAAATAGCAATATCTAAAACATCAGGTCTGCCGATCGCTCTGTAGTGTGTTGGCTCAATCGGGCCTGCAATAACGATATTTCTCTTCAAGGCAAAGTTGTAGAGGATCATTCCGTTGTTGTTAAAGCTTTTGCTGTTCCATAAAGGATGCTTGGAATTGAGGTCTCCTGCTACAATTACTGCTTCATTTGTATCTAGTAGCTGAGAGAGATCAGAGGGGAGTAGAGGTTTGCCAGGGGGGTTGTATACAGAATAAATCTTTAAGCTGCCTGCATTGTTGGTAAGAATTTCTATGCCTGTCTCCTCGAGGTTAGATGAATTAATCTTCTTAGTCTCATTATAGCGAATGTTTCTTCTGACAAAGATGGCAGTGCCTCCACCTCTGGCATTAAGTCTGTTATTTCTAAGTAAAGAGTAGTTTCTGAGTTTGGGATTATCGCAGGGACGTAGGTGTGTTTCGTTAATGAGGAGAATATCAATTTGTAAATGATCTGTAAGCTCCTGTAATTCCAAAATTTTGCTGTTGAGACCGTTTGCGTTCCAGAATATTATCTGCATAGAATTTGATGTTAAAGCCGGATTAGTCATTAATCATGGAGAAGATGACTTGAGTATTCCTGAGGAATTTGTTGGTGTCGGCCTGGCTTGGATTTGTTTTGCTGAAGGCCATTAGCATCTCCCCAAGTGAGGCAGCGAGTATTGCTGAAGAATTTGGACTGTTAGTTGCAGGGAGTACCTTAGTGTTACTCGAGGAAACCACAGAAGCATAGGATTTATCTGGCGTAACTTTTCGCACAGATCTCACAATATTTATCTGAGTGGGCTGGGTTAATTCCTGTCTAGGTTTTTGAAGGTTGGATGGGTGGAGAGAGCAACCCTTGTAGTTTGCAGGATGTGGGCCATTGCAGTTCGCACATTTAGCAGGTGTGGTCTTTGGCTTGACGCAAGTGTGCGAGGGATGGTTGCCACCGCACTTCACACACTTGTAGTCTGCTCTGCATAACATTTGCGCATGCCCAAATTTTTGGCAGCGATGGCATTGACCAGCCGATGCTTTTCTTCGTAGTGGCTCGGTCTTGATGACCAAGTTGCAGACTATTTTAAGATCATAAATTTCTCTCTGGTCTTAGTAGAAATAGGCTGTATGCGTACTCCGTCATCTGTGTTTTTGGCTGACGAGAACTTGATGTTACTTTTCTTCATCGTCTCTGCAAGCAACGACCATTTTTCCTTAGATCGCAGGACTACTGGTGGGATCCTCTCTTTGGGCTGTATCGGTATATTTGTCTCAGTGCTTGCACTAGATTGTGCTGATGAATTGATAGATTGTGCAATTTCATGTTCTGCAGCAAGAGACTCTTTCTTTCTCTTCTTTCTGCTGACTTCCTGATAATCATTAGAGTCTGTGTCAGTTGTAGCGGAGGAAATGACGCTGTCATGTGTAGGGCGAGGAGAAAGGTCGGAGGTTTGAGGGTCTTCTTTCTCGACCTCCATAATCTGGTGAATTTCTACCTTTCCTGGCCATTTTGTGCGTAAGATGTTACCAATTTTCCGAAAGATAGCTAGAAGTTCTTTGAAGGAGAGATCTTCGTATGGTGAATCCATAATCTAGACTTGGTGGGGGAAGGACCTGCCTTGTCCCTTCAACCACCGAGTGTTGTACTGGGCGGGGAACAGGAGAGAACCTGGTAAATGTTTTTGAAGGTGAAAATAAAAAGTCTTACCTGCTCTGATGATCGAGCACGCTGTTGACGCATCAATAATCACTATTTAATTGTAATGTTGAAAGTAACTCTAAATTTAGCATTAAAAAACAAAACTTAACCACTGCTGTAAAACTACAAGGAGCGCTGATAAACACGTCTGTACTCACTGATAAACATAAACAACTCTCATCAGATCAGATCAAGATCCTCAACATATGTCATATATATCACATATTACATATATATATATATCCTATATAAAAGTAATAAAATGGTGTATCATCATATTACTAAATATTCTGGAATAGCAATAGTTGTAGAAATAGAAATTTTACCACTGGGTTACAAAGTATATTATACTTGACAAGAAATTATATTCTCCTTTTAATACATGACTTCTGAATTGATTGATTTAACCTTGCTATTTTCCTGGGTTCTTGTTCCCAATGATGAGACCTTCATAAAAGTCAAACTAGTATGAATAGTGGTCCTTCCTACAATGTTTTTGCATTATATGATACTGAGGCAACTAATATGTAGTGAACAGTCCCTATACAAAAACAGCTGGTCGACGTCAACTGCCTTGTTATTCCATAACACAAAAATATATAGGTCTGATGACGAATTCTGCTGTAAAACCACATCAAACAGTGACTTTCAGGGAATGAAACAGAATCTGCCACATCACATGTGGGATTGCGGTTGCCACAAAATTCTGCACTTGTGCATATTCACAGCACCATCTAGAATGAAGTGAGCTTCATCATTCCAGAAAATGTTCCATGGCCAGTTGTTGTCCAGTTCAGTCAGGATTAAGAAGCTGCTGAACGTGGGAAATCTTGTAAGGATAACAGTGCAGATTTTCCTTACGACTCTGTGAATCTTGCTTACAGGTTTGTCTAAAGACCGTGCAATACACCATGCATTGCTGTTCCTGAGACATTTACCATCCTTTCTTCCTGTGGCTACTTCCTCCACTGTCTTCTGTTCGATGGACTTTCATCCTCTGTCAGGTTAACATCTAAGGAACCTATCTCTTCAAATTTCTGGATCATTTTGCATAAACCACATGCAGTCATAAGATCTGTTTTTAATCCCTTTAATATTCTGAACTTTCACAGTGCTGTCAAGGCACAGCTGTTATTTTAATAAACCAACTTCCCAAGAAGTGCCCAACCTGTCAGTAATGGTGACATTGGGCCTTACACGTAGTCTCCCAGCTACTGCTTTTAAAGAAGCTTCTTTCGAAGCATACAAAATTAGGGCCATTTGCGTAAATGTATGGTTTCAGCATTTCACTGCATACCAGGAGTATCATACATAATTTACACGTATTGTTGCAGCGCCATGCACTGCCCTAGTAGCAACGTTTAGAACTAATGTTGATTTGTGTGCAAAATAAAATTTCATTGATGCACACATCATCATGTTAAATATTAAATCATTCCACTGAGTAGTTACCCAGTTACAGTCTTTCGAAATATTAACTTTTAATTATAATCACCCTGTACTTCTGAAATGAAAATGTACATTGGTGTAATTCAAATCATTTTTATTAAGAAATACTTTCTACTGTGCTTTGTAATATATGTGATATCTAACAAAATAACAATAATAATAATATTGGAAAAAAACAGAGTTTAATAAAATACCTCATAAGCTAGAATCTTAGAATATAGAGCTCTGTTATTTCGTATGTATGCCATAACCTTAATCTTTACTGCTGCCACACTTTCAATTTCACCTCCAGCACTGATTAAGACACTCTTTGAAACTTTGGCTATATCATTATGATTACTGATTAAATAAAAAAAAAAAAAAAATTAAATCAATTCAATATATATATATATATATATATATCTTATTTTAAAGCTTATATACACACACTGTACAAATAAATTATTGAAAAACAGAATGAAAACTGTATATACGTTACAGATTTCCATGTCTTACATAGGCATTTGACAGGGTGCCACATGATAAGCTGATATTTAAGTTGCAACACATGGGTCTGGATGTCAGATTGGTCAACTGGATTCAGGATTGGCTGTCTGATAGGTATCAGAGAGTTGTGTATGGTGGAGCAGTTTCAAGGAGACAGAAGGTTACAAGTGGGGTCCCAGAGGGCTCAGTACTAGGACTTATATTGTTTAACCTTTATATCAATGACATTGCCAGTGGATTGCAAGGGGATATTCAGTTGTTTGCAGATGATGCGAAGCTGGGAAGGATTATTAGTAATAGTGCAGATGTGGTAGCCATGCAAGAGGATTTGAATAAGCTAGATAGATGGGCAAATGAATGGGGATGTCAGTTTAATGCAGCAAAATGTAAGGTCTTGAGGTTTGGGAAATATCGATGGGATGCTGCATACTCTATGGGAGGAGTTATACTGGAGGAAGTTGGGGAGACAAGAGATCTGGGGTTGATGATTGATAGAAATCTGAAGTTTAGGGGACATATTGCAAAGGTGGTGAAGGTAACACAGAGGATTGCTGCTATTATGAGAAGGACACTGACCTGCAGAAATAAGAGGGTTATCATTCCGTTGTATAAGTCTCTGATCAGACCACACTTGGACTATTGTTCTCAGATTTGGTCCCCAGGATTTGAAGGGGATAAATTAACTGTGGAAAGGATACAAAGACGGATTACAAAGATGGTTTCAGGACTGTACAAGGATAGTTATGAGGATCGGCTGAGAGAATGTGGACTGCAGAGTTTGGTGGATAGAAGAAGGAGAGGTGATATGAGTGAGACTTTTAAACTGTTGAGAGGTGGTTACAGGGTTGACACTGGGGAGTTCTTTCGCTTGGTTGAACAGCGCGAAGGAGTGATGACAAGAGGCCATCCCTGGAAGTTACGAAAGGAAACTGTGAGCAAGAGGGTAAGGAGTGGTTTCTTTGTGTGGAGGGTGGTTGAGCCGTGGAATGCATTGCCTGATGGAGTGGTGGGAGCGAGAACGGTCAGTGAGTTTAAAGAGTGGTATGATAGACTTTGTGTTTCTCAGGGGGGGGGACCTCCCCTCGATGAGTCTTGACAGACTTTATGTCTTAGGAAGGACCTCCCTCGAAGAGTCTTTTGACTCCTTGGAGGCCTGAATAATAATAATAATAATAGGGTTAAGTTCCAAATGAGTGGAAGGAAGTCAAGATTGTATTATAGGCCAATCTGTGTGTCAGGTGTTGTGGTTTAAATGCTGGAGAAGGTGAGAAGTGAGAACCGAGATCCAGAATTGGATTGACAACAGTAGTATTATCTTTGATGGACAGCATGGATTTGCAAAGGTGAGGTCATGTTTTATTAATCTACTTACTCATTACAATTGGCCTTACAAGAAGACTTGAATAGGCTGAGTGAATGAGCACAGGAGTGGGGATAACAGTTCAATGTTACAGAATGTAAGGCTTTCTTGCTCTTGCTTTAGTAATATGATTGCCTTTTATAATAAAGTGACAAGAACAGCTGATGAGGGAAAGGCATATTCTGCCATTTTTCTGGATTTTACAAAAGGCATTTAACTGGGTACCACATGATAAGCTGATATTTAAATTGCAGCACATGGGTTTAGATGTCAGGTTAGTGAACTGAATTCAGGATTGGCTATCTGATAGGTATCAGAGAATTTTGTATGAGTGGGGGGAGGGCAATATCAAGGAGGTAGAAGGTAGTGGGTTCCCACAGGGCTCAGTACTGGGACCTATATTGTTTAACTTTTATATCAATGACATTGTCAGTGTATTGCAAGGGGATGTTCAGTTGTTTGCACATGATGTGAAGCTGGGAAGGGTTATTAATAATAGTGCAGATTTGATAGCCCTGCAAGAGGTGAATAAACTGAACAGATGGGCAAGTGAATAGGGGTCAATTTAATGCAGCACAATGTAAAGTCTTGAAGTTTGGGATACATCGATGGGAGGCTGCATACTCTGTCAGAGGAACTGTACTGGAGGAGGCAAGAGATCTGGGGGGGGGGGTGATGATTGATAGAAACCTGAAATTCAGGGAATATATTGCAAAGGTGATGAAGGTAACCCAGAGGATTGCTGTAATACTGAAAAGGATGCTGACCTGCAGAGATAAAAGAGTTGTCATTCCATTGTATAAAGCTCTAATCAGACCACACCTGGACTATAGTTCTCAAATTTGGTCCCAAGATTTGAAGAGGATAAATTAACTGTGGAAGGGGGGCAGAGGCAGATAACAAAGATGGTATCAGGACTGTACAATGTTAGTGACGAAGACTGGATAAGGGAATGTGGACTACAGAGTTTGGTGAATAGGAGAGGTGATATAATTGAGGCTTTTAAACTGTTGAGAGGTGGTTACAGGGTTAAAACTGGGGAGTTCTTTCACTTGGTGGAACAGAGGGTAGGAGTGAAGACAAGGAACCATATCCCTAGAAGCTACGAAAGGAAAATGTGAGGGTGAGGAGTGGTTTCTTTGCATGGAGGGTGGTTGAACTGTGGAATGCATTGCCTGATAGAGCATTGATAGCACAAACGGTCGATGAGTGGTATCGTGGACTCTGCGTTTTCTAGGCTGGGCCTCCCACAATGAGTCTTTTGACTCCAGAGGCCTGAATCGTCATAATAATAAGGTTTTAAAATTTGGAAAACAAAGATGGGATATAGAATTTATGTTTGGTGGGGATATATTGTTGGAGGTGGAGAAAATAAGAGATCTTGGGGTGATGGTGGATGGGATATAGAATTTATATCCCATCCACTTATCTAAAATAGTATCTAAAATTTTGAGGACATATTGCCAAATTGTGAGGACAAGCACAATGAATTTTGGTAATGATGCAGAGAACACTGACTTATAGAGGTAAGGGGATTCTGGTTCCATTGTATAAGGCCTTGATTAGGCGACATATGGACTATCGGGCACAGTATGAAGAGATATTGGAAAGGGTCCAGAAGCGATTGACTAAGGTAGTTTCTGATCTCAGGAATGTTGAATATGAAGAAAGGCTGAGAAGATGCAATTTACATTCTAGTGGATAGGAGGTAGAAGGATGCTATGATAGAGATGTACAAATTGGTAAGGGATTGTTATATGATTATTGTTAAGGAGGTTTTTCATAAAGTGGTGGGAGTTCTGGAAAGAACAAGAGGTCATCTCTGGAAGCTGTATAAGGAGAGTGTGAGCATGGGAATGACAAGCAGGTTTTTTTGCATGGAGAGTTGTGAATGATTGGAATGCATTGCCTAAGAGTGTGGTGTCTGCAGAGAATTTGAATTTATTTAAGGCTTGGCATGATGAGCTATGTGTATGGCAATGGGACATCCTAGATGAGTCTTTAGCTCCATGGGGTCTTAGGATAATAATAATAATTTCAGTAACTGATTGTTTTCACTGTAACATTTTATAAGAAAATGTTATAAACTGCACAGTCTCTTTAAACTCCTTATTAAGGGTTTTGCACTAATGAATAAGTGCTTATGATCATTTGTCAGCCTATGTATGTATAAAAACTACTCTAGCTAGTTAGATTTTGGTGCCATTTTGAATTGCAAGACCATTTCAATTTGTTTAAACTTTTGGTATCTAAATTATAATCCACAATATTATTTCCTGCTTGAACAGTAAATAACATGTTAGTGGTCGGTGGAAGATGGCATTGGTGTAGTTGTGGTCAGTTGGTGGATTGAGAGTGGTGGAAACCAAGTTGTAGAGTAGGTGCCCTCCCTCGACGAGTCTTTGAACTTCCTGGAGGTAACAAATAATAATAATATAACAGTTTCTTACAGTCTAATGCTTATTTGCCATGAGATACAGATTCATCTGGACTTCAACTAAGCTCAGCACCTACTCAATCATCATCATCATCATCAAATTCCTGCCATGTACCCTCAATGGGTGTACAGGATATGACAGTACTACATGAAAAAATTACATCATTACTAACTTCCTATCTACAATTTTCCTCCAAATCAGTCTGTTACTTGTCAAGACTCCAACATTATCAGATCTTATATTTCTATCATCTAAGGCACTTTGTACCGTATCAATCCACCTATATCTTGGTCTTCCTCTGGATCGTTTTCCTGCCAACCTGGCAGAGAACACTTGTTTTGCTAATCTTTCCTCTCCCATTCTATTTAAGTGACCATACCACCTGAGATTAGCTCTGCTAACGCATTCCTGGATGCTGACAATGTCAAGTTCTTTCCTAATATCATCATTTTTAATATGATATTGCCATTGATGCCATCTGTTCACGTCTATAATCTTTCTCAGGACTCTCATATCTGCGGTCACTAGTCTTTGGTCAAGTGTTTTACTTCTGACCCAGCTCTCAGATCCATAAGTTAAAACTGGTTTGAACAATGTCTTGTATACAGCTAATTTAGTATTAATTGACTTGTATACAGTCAATTTATTCAATTGACTTCCCACCATACCAGCTTTGCTGATTCTGTTGTCTATTTCTATATTTAATTTACCATCTTCAGTAAAAATCGTGCCTAAGTAGCTGAAATGTTTTACTTGTTCCACAGGTTCTCCATTCACAACACAGTTGACATTTTCAATGATTCTGCCTATTTTCATTGTCTTTGTCTTTTTATTGCTGACCTTCATACCATATCTATTACCATATCTAACATCATCCGCATAAAGCAAAGAGCTGACATTAACATCTCCAATTTTGATATCAGGTTTAATACCACATTCCTTCATAATATGATCCATATAGATAATGAATAACAGAGGGGATAATGTACATCCTTGTCTCACACCAGATTTAACATTAAACCATCTTCCTGTACTTCCTTCAATTCTAACTGCTGACTTACAACTCAAATAAAGACTAAGTATTGCTTGATATAATGCCACATTGACACCATATAACTGAAGCGTATTGAATAGCTTCTCTCTTGGCACCTTGTCATATGCCTTTTCCAAATCGACAAAACTTAAATACATATCTTTGTTATATTCCCATGCTTTCTCGACTATTTGTCATAAAGTGAAGATCTGATCCTGACAGCCTCTATTTGGCCTGAATCCAGCTTGTTCTTCACCAAGCTTTTCTTCCACAATTCTTCTCAACCGTTTCTCAAGAATACTTGCATAGATCTTGCCAGGAACACTCAGTAGCGAAATACCTCTGTAATTCTCACATTCAGTTTTATTTCCCTTTTTATATATGGGTACTATGAGAGCTCTACTCCAATCATCAGGAATTCGTCCCTCTGTCCAGGCTTTCTGAACTATGCAGTGCAGCCACTGTAAGACTTTTATACCACCATACTTCAGCATTTCTGGTCGAATATCATCTACTCCTGCTGCCTTTCCACATTTCAAGCCTTTGATGGCTTTTTCTACTTCAAGTATGGATATGTATTCTTGACTGCATGACTGGATGACTGGTCAGTGTTTTTTATCACTGTGCTGTCATCACTGCTTGTTTCATTTAGCAGTTTTTCAAAGTAATTACTCCATACTTCAAGGATATCTTTTTCTCCTATTTTCATATCACCTTTATCATCTCTAACTCCTTTTACAGCACTCTTTCCTCCATTCCTAAGTTTCTTCAACAACCTCCAGAATATTTTGCCACCTTCTTGATATTTATTTTCTATATTCTTGCCAAAGTCCTCCCATGACTTTTGTTTAGCTAGTTTTACACACTGTTTAGCTTTCTTACATTTGTCTCTGTATTCTGTAAGAGTAAAAGCTGACTTATTTGCCAGGAACTTTTGATATGCTTTCTTCTTTTCCTTCACTGCCTCTTTAACTTCCTGTGTCCACCAGGGAGTTCTGATTTTTTTATCCTTGCACACAATCTCACCACATGCCTCTCTGGCAGAATCAATCAATGTTTTCTTCAGAGTTTGCCAATGAATCTCCAAGGTTTGATTCCTGTTCTCAAACTCTTTCATTTTCTTTTCAATAATCTTTCTGTATTTTACTCCACAGTTCACATCAGAGAGCTGTTCAACTTTTATTCGCTTTAAAACTTTCTTACATGTTATTCTTTTCAATATGAAATTCAATTTTATCCTGCTCAAGACTAAATAGTGATCACTTCCAATTTCAAATCCTCTGTACACTCTGGTGTCCTGCACCAGGGAGAAAACATCACTATCAACAATAACATAGTCAATGAGACTTTTCTTATTCCTAGCCTCTTCTCTCCATGTGAATTTGTGCACATTTTTATGTTGGAACATGGTGTTAGTAATAACTAATCCATGTCCTGAGCAGAAATCCAACAGATATTTGCCATTATTATTAGCTTTGCTCTTTTCTCCAAATTTTCCCAAAATATTTTTGTATGTCTCACAATCATTTCCTACTCTGCTATTTAGATCCCCAACAAGAACCAACTTTTCCTTTTTCATTGTGTCAGTTGCTTTTTCTAAAGCCTCAAAAAATTCCTCCACTTCTACCTTAGTAGAACCTTCTGTGGGACCACAGGCACAAATAATTCTCATTGTCCAGTTCCCCATTCTGATATTTGCCCACATTACTCTACTTGAGACTGACTGCCATTCAAGAAGATTAGCCTCGTATTTTGTGTTGAATACTATAGCTACTCCTTCTTTTCCTTGATTGTCATTGCCTGAATATAACATTTTGTATTTATTGCTCAGAAAGATCTCACCAGTTTTGGTCTTTTTTGTTTCGGTCACCCCTATCATGTCGATCTGGTACTTATCTAATTCCTCAGCTAGCTCCATTTCTTTGCCATTCAGGCTTCTTACGTTGATAGTACCGATCTTTAACTCTGGTGATGTTGAGTTGGGGTTTGTTTTCAGATTTGTTCCAGTAGCTGACTTTTCGCTGTTCGCCCTGGTTCCCTGGCGAAAACAACGGGGGCCTTGTTTAACCGGGCGACGCCCCAGCCGGCATGAAATTTTGTCATGTTGTACCATCATTTTTTATTTTTTTATTTTTTTCTACTCAATCATTGCAAATCATACTCTGTACCATGACTATTTCAATAACAATATTTAGAGTTTAGAAATTATGAAAGAATTAAACCAAGAACCAGTAATACAAGAAATTAAAAAATATAAACATAAATGGATGGAACACATTCAAAGAATGAAAACGGAAAGATTACCAAAACAAGCCTTAAAATACAAGTCATTAGGAAAAAGAAAACCAGGACGTCCTCTTAAATGATTCAACGATGACTTCTAAGGCCGGAACAGGCCATGCTAGGCCTAAATCCTTGATATGCATGATGATGAATATTTAGAGTTGCTTTTGAAGTCCCAACACTTTATCAGTTATAACCAGAGCTCCACAAATCCACTTACTACTTGCCATGGGTGAGTTACAGAGACAAGTGGTGAGGGAATTTTCAGTCTGATTCTGAATACATTCAAAATGTATACCTTATTTTCTTCATGCAATTTATACATTTTCTTACATTTTAAAACATCTCATCACTAGCAAGTTATCTGATCACAGGCAGATAACTGCAATGAACATAATAAAGAAGCTTTATTTTCAACCAGGAGATAGTATCTTATGTAATTAATTTAATTAGTTAATTCGCTCGTAGATTGTTTCTGCCAAAAGTTAGTTTGGTTGAAGATACTCTCAAAGATCCCTTGCTGATGGTTCCCAAATGTGAAGAAATTCCAGTCTGACAACAGGTAGCATTATTTATCTGTCACTCTCTGTTATAAAAGTAAAGCCTGCTCTGCATCTGCAGATTAATTTGCCGGCCTGGTTGAACAAGTGGTTAGTGTATCCGCTCTCCAGCCAAAAGGCTGCAGGTTCGAATCCCTCCATGGGCATGGATGTTTGTGATCGTCTGTGAAAATACTAGTGGTGATAGTTGGCGGTAGATGGCGTTGGTATAGTCATTGTAGTTGGTGAATTGAGTGGTGGAGACAGAGAGCTGTAGAGTAGGTATCCTCCCTCAATGAGTCTTTGGACTCCTTGGAGGTGTCATGTAATAATAATAATTTTGAAATACACAGTTCAAGTCTTCTCAGACAACATTTCATTTTGCATAACTTGCAAGTCATCACCACTCTTATAAAAAATCAGAGATACCCCTAACAAAAAAAAAATAAATAAATAAGACCAATTTTTATTTATTTAATGCCAATTTTCCATGAACCCTCCCAAACCCTTAATGAGGTATTAGTGTAAGCTTATTTTCACAATTCAAAACATGAAATAGCTTAGTGTTACATAATGAAAAGACTTTCAATAGTGTCATTTAAATATATATATATATCTTGCAAAGTCAGAGACCAGATCACATTATTGACATCATGAAAGTTAATCTGGCTTTGCATTGCTAGTGTTTAGTTCAGTTGATTTTGTAAACTTTGTCTTTCCTACTGAATTATTTTTGTGGATAAGTTATATAAATTCACCTTTCATTATGGACAAAAATGAAAGGAAATGCAAACTATACTTTTTAGTTTTGTGAAGTTCAAAGTTGAAGGCAAAGATAAAGGACCAGAAAATATTAAAAACACTGGAGAAAATAGTTCTTTTGTGTCATCAACTAAAAACTATCCAGATGGCTTTCAGTACAAATGACAAAAAAGAATTCTTGTAGTTATATTATGAAGATGAAGTTGCATTCTGTAATGAATAAAAATTACAATATACACCTGCTGACAGAAACGCTAGAATTCTAAAAGGTTTTCAAGGCCTTTTTAAAGTGAAGACATTTAGGTTTCATGAGATATTCAATTTTCACAAAAACATGTTGTGACTCAGGCTTGGCCGAAAATCGCCAAGAAAACACTAGCTGCTTTCCAAAGGAAAAAATACAGATTATAAAATGTTTCAAAACCTGAAGTGGCTTTTTAAAGCTCAATAAACCACTTACTGACCAAAAACCTCATGCACCAAGCAGTAGAATAATATCAAAATGATATGAAATGTAGAGAATCTATGTCAGTTCTGCTAGTTAAACTTGTAGTTTAACTAGCAGAATTTCTGTTTAACTACAAGTTTTGTAGTTAACAAAAAAATTCATAATGTGTTTTACACTTTGTAAAATTTGAGTTTTCATGCAGTAATTTGAATGTTACATGAATTTAGGAAAATCTATCAGGCTAATAAACTGGTGATAAATGTATCAAGGAATGGTATAATTAACTGAAAGAAACTGGCAATGTTGAGAAACATCAGTTTATCTACAGGATGCCCACTTCCAGAATAACTGACTGGGATAAAAGTTTCTGGAGACTTCATAATCATGACTTCACACCCTTGATTTTTTTTTTTTTTCTGTGAGGTTATTTAAAGAATAAATTGTATGCATGAAAAACCTTCCTTACAACAATCAAGAGACAAAATTAGGATCACTGCAACAACTCCAGAAATGTTGGAATGCAAATATCAAGTGCTCAAGGGTTGGAATGTATGCCATTAGTGTATGAGCACCATGACAATGGGCCAGCAACTAAGAGTAGGGGTGTCAGAAGGGTGCCAGTGACAGGATATTTTACTACTTTTTGAATTTTTCACACTAAAAAAAAATTGTAGCTACAAATTTGCCAAGCTAAGACCTAGCTATATCATTGGTATATATGCTGTGCTATGTCAAAGAACTTGTTCACACTAAATAAAAGAGACTTTGGACTCCAAATTGCCATTTCTGGCATTTTTTAAGGGCATATCTTATGATTTTTTTTTAATATCTGCACTTAAAATAATAACATTCTTTTTTCTGAAAAATGTATATTACCTTCCCAAACTTGGTTAAGTTGTATGAAGACAGCAGAGTAGCACTTTCAAAGAGTAGCATGTTATGCAGATGATGTCACATGTCTCGTCTGATTTAATCATCTTGCACTTAACTGAGAAAAAAGATGTGGGGGGGCATTATATATTTTCAAATATAAATAATGCATGTTGGAAGTTCCCCCCCCTTGGTTAGACTATAATAAGGATTAGTTTAATCCATATTTATGATTCCGATTGAAAAAAGGAATAACATACAAAGATTGTCCATTTGCTGATAACGCCTTCAATGATTCAGAAAGATTAATTCAGTAATAACTACAGACACATCAATACTTTTATTATACTGCCCTTACTTGTTGGCTTATGGTTTCGGTACTGTATTTCTGCAATGGATAGGAAATGTGAATAGTGATGAAATATGCTACTGCTGTTGAAACTAATGAATCTGTGGGGATGTTCCTGTCAATAACTGATGTATATTCACAACCAGAAAATACTTCGGAATGTTCCTTATTGCAAATGTGTTTCAATGAAAGTAGGTATAACATATAATGAAAAACGTACCACACAGCAACAAACCTTGATGAGGATGGGTAAACCAATTTTGATTTCATAGGTCTCTTTTTGCGAGTTGTTAACTGATGCTTCTTTAAAGGGCAGTTAAGCAAATCACTCTTTAACGTCATACACTTAGAAACACGTTGCTTATGTTTCGCAACTGGGGGGAAACCTATAGACTGGGTACTGCTCGATAACGTTGAATTTCGTGATTTTTTCTCTCCGTCACTCATTTTTGGACTAGACAAAAATGAAAATTTCACTTTGCAGGAAGATAGCTATTTACATAATACATAAGACATCTTTTAAATGCTTGGATAGGTTGATATGTAAAGCGGTAAGCAATTAATGCGGCTCGTTTGGCAATCTCAATGGAATATTTCCAAGTATAGTAATCACTATCACATTAGCAACTTTAAAATTTATTCTGCATTTTCGAAACACTAGTTAGATATCGATAGACGCAGTTCACTGTCATCTTTCCCTCATTAGATGTTCTTTACTCCTCTACATTACACAAACACTCCAAACCTTATTTAAGAAAAGTGCGCGCGCGCGCACACACACACACACAATTAAAGTAGTATATCTGCTTTAATTTTTCATTCATCCCAATGAAAATGACACGCTATGTGTAAATAAACAGTTCACGCAACGCCTAATCACAATGCTAAACATATGCCCTGAGCATTCTATCCCGGGAGAGGACGATACCAAACTATTTTAAGTAAAATTTTTGGAACTTTCTTTATGTGATTCAAAATTAACCTTTTATTTTTATAATGTAAAAGAAGTAACTGTAGGAAACGTGTTTTTAACTTAAAGTAAGAGATTAAAAAATGTTTCTCAATGATGATAATAAACTATCCATTTTGTTTAATACTCAATATTGTGGGTGAACCAAGGGCCTAAAAGATTTCGACTTGGCGATACAGAACTATAAATAAAAGCATACTATGAATCGATTATTATTTCAAAACATTTTTTTTTTTTTTAAATTTAAAGGCTTCAAAATTGACTCATTGAAAAGTGGTTATCCGAAAACCTCAAGAAGGTCTATGATGAAAACGGGAAAGCTCGCTATCCATTCAGATGAAGAAATATTAGTTCTAAACAGCAATTAAGTCATTAAATTTCGTCTCTTCCGCAGAGTTCATATCCTTTAAGACAGGGATATCCAAAATACGGGCCGCTGCGCGATTTTGTGCGATCCGGCTGTGAGTTTTGATTTTCACTAAGACTCTAAATAGCTATTTAGAGCCTTAATTTTCACGAGCAAAAAAAAAAATAAAATAGCAATTTGAATCGAATACGTATTAGATATTTTAATTCCGTCGATAATCTCGATAGTGGTTATTTTTTTGGTGTTTTTACATCACTATATACCCGCGTGTTTTTAAAATATTAAATGTGCCAAAGAAGCGTTCTTATACTGTTTTGTTCTAACGCGCATGCTCCGGGCGCTCAGGGGGAACGTGAGCGCGCGATTTAGTGCGCAATTAGTGTTGTTCGTTTGTTCAGTTATCGAGGTTTTGTCGCTGCTGCTGCTCACTAAATTGCTATACGCATTGTGATGCGGCCCTCGGATAAATATTTTTTTTTTTTTTTAATGCGGCACTCGGATTACCTAAGGTAATCTGAGTGCCGGTAAGCACTTCCTAAGGTAAGCACTTCCTAAAGCCCTGCTTTAGGAAGTGCCATTTCAAAGCAACTCCGGTACCTAAAGTAGCAATGTCAATCTTCGTTCTTTCTGTAAAGAAAGACCATTTATAGGTACCAAGTTGATAAATAAATTTAAAAACAATAAACTCATGCCTTTTATTCCACAAATGTAGTAGGCGATGCTGCTTAACTCGAATATAGTTGAGAAATAAACTTAACCCTTAGCAAATCAGAGATAATTGTCCCAAACTTATCACTGATTTTAAATAGCATGCCGAGAAGAGAGTACAGAAGAAAACTGCCGCCATTTGTTTTCTTAACACTGTACTACTGTCTAAAACACTGTGACTTCATTGATTTGTATTCTCCCATTGCCGGATTAAAACCAGAGTTTACACTTTTTTAATTCCGAAACTCGATTTAGAAAATAAAAATAAAAAATTATAATCAAAATTTAAACATGTTTCGGTCATTTTAGTGTTGTACGAGGGTGGTCTGAAACGTTCTCAGCCTAACAATGAAAAAATGAATTTATAATTTCAAAATTATTTTTATTTTTCAGCATAATCACCTTCAAGACTAATACATTTATTCCACCGACGCCGCTGCGCCATTATCCCGTCCCTGTAGTGGTTCTCAGGAAGATTTGCAAAATACCCTTCTACAGCTACAATCACCTCTTGATTCGAAGAAAAACGCTGACCAGCGAGAAAGAGTTTTAGTTTTGGGAAAAGATAGAGGTCAGAAGGAGCCAAATCTGGGGAATAGGGTGGATGTTCCAACAATTCATAGTGCAGATCCCTTAAATTTCATATTGTCAAAATATCTTTATGGGCAGATGCATTGTCCTGATGAAAGATGATTTTTTTCTTCTGCAAACCGGGTCTTTTCTCGCGAATTTTTTCGTCTAGTCAGGTTAAAAGATCGGAATAATATTTCCTGGTTATTGGTTTACCCTTTTCAAGATAATTAACAAACAAAATGCCTTTAGCATCCCAAAACACCGATGCCATGACCTTTCCTGCTGATGGAACCAACTTTGTCCTATTTGGTGCTGAATAACCGGCTTATGTCCACTGTTTTGACTGCTGTTTGGATTCTGGTGTGTAATGGTGAATCCAATATACTCTCAGCACTATTGGATGACCGGCAGCTTTGACACGCTGGTCATCCAATACCATATTGTGCACTTGATCAATGATTTCTGGTGTTGTTACATTTTTTAGACGTCCTTCACGTGGATCATCTTCAAGGCTGGTACGGCCACGTTTAAACTAGGCAGCCCATTTCTTAATTGTCAAAAACGAAGTAGAAGAGTGCCCATAAACTTTTATGAACTTCGAATGAATTTCTTTTGTCGTTAAACCTTCTTCTAAAAAGAATTTTATAACTGCACGATACTCAATTTTATCCATTTCAATTGATACAGACAACAATTTTGCTTCGTGTATAAAACAAACTACTTGATAGAATTTCACATGGATGCTTTTGACAGATATACCAACTTAGTAAAAGATATTGCCGTTAGTGTTGCCATCTATGGTCATGGCCGAGAACTTTTCAGACCATCCGCGTAGATACAAACACTATTTCTATAGTGCAAAGAGGCCTTCACAGTTTTTTAAATTAAGATTAAGTTACTTGGATTTAATAAGCCTTCATTTCATACAATTAATTACAAATTATAATTATAAATTTAGGTACATACGTGGTAACTTTTGTAAAACTAGGTTTACAGAGAAATACCATTATAGATGCGATTCTAGTCATTGTTTAGAAGATTTGAATACACAATTTTTGACAATTTCATACACAATCTTTTGTACAGGCAAGTAAATTTTTACTTAAAAAAAAACAAAACCGTATTTGTTCTTCCTAACTGAAGAACAGTCAAGTATATATCAAAAAGAAAAAAAAAAATCGGTAATATTCCTTATAAGAAGCAATATCATTAATCATTTTAAGCGAGTTATTATTATTATTATTATTATTATTATTATCCTGTGTAGCTAGGGTGACCAACTTTTGAACATGAAGATAAGGGAGATTGGGTCACGACAAATTTTAGCGAAATATTTGGGACGTGAATCCTACATTAATTGACATGATAGTTTATATTTACTATCATGTCAATTAATATACAAATCAGCTGAACAAAAATCAGCTAACGCCACCATGTCATGGTCCTAAACCCTAATGCAATATTTTTAATGCCTGAAAATAGTGTGGTTCGACGGCCGATTGTCTTGAGTTTAAGGGACAAAAATCCCGAGTTTCCGGGAATAGCAATTTAAATTATAACACATCGAAATGTTTAATATAATTTTAAACATTTATACCTACATACAATTAAAATATCCATACCTCTTAGATTAAACTTATTTCTATACGATTGCAGTTTTATAGAAGTAACATTTTTTACATCTAAATTGTGTTCATCGAGGAAAGACTTTATCGTGCTATGAAAGGAGTTAGTTGTCTCATCAGCTTGCTCAATGAAGTCCAGGAGCCTGTTTTTTATGCCACTTAGAGGATCAAAATATCTCACAACTAGAGGAAACATCTTTCCATTTTTATGGTCCGAGGCATCACTTGCGATTAAAAAAAAAGAGTTGCTGGTTTTTGAAGGATCTTTTAAAACATCGATAAAGTCGTGCACACTTCTTGGAGCCTGAACATTTTTTACAATTGCTTCTGCCTTTGTTCGACCACATGAAATCTTCTTGGCCAAATTTGAATGATACACAATGTCCCTTGATAGCTTATGTGAGTAGTCGATGCTTCTATAACTGATGTTGTGTTTTACAGTGCGAAAAACTAACTCACCTGCAGTGTTGTTTAAGTTCTTCCTTCTGTTACCGAAAAAGAGGTTACTGAAAAAGATGTGAACACTTTTTCAAATTCGAAAAAGTGTTCACGTCTTTCTCTCTCTCCGTTTATGTCCTCCAGTGCTAGAATGTTTCATGCAGTCATTATTACCACCACGGGCGATACTGAAGTCACATTTTCATAATATACAGTTGTAGCTTTGTGAACGTGGGATGGCACAGGTTTAGCCACGAGTACGGATCTTCCGATTTCTTCAGATAAACACACAAATATTTACATTTCTTTTTTGGTTGCCTTTTTACATTATTACTTTCCGTTTCACCGTCACTATCTGTCATGAAAATATACTGTGGGATTCGATGTTCAAGGATATTGAAAATATTTCGAGAATGAATGCAGACACAACGGCTGTGTAAGATAGGAAACAGATAAACAAAATCCAGAAGTGTATATGGAAACCAACGATTTGATTATTCCGAATGGGTATCGATTATTAAAATGGCGCCAAAGGTTACAAGATCAACCCAACGACATAACATCTTTGCCGGAACACCAATGTATATTCGTAGGCCGGAACAGAATTGTATCGATTAAAATTTTCCAAACTATCGATATTAGTGTCAAATTGTATTCGGCGGTTATAATGTACATTGAAAAATTAACGACAATGATTGATTATGAAAAATACGAGAGCCGGGATTATCCAAAAAAATTAGCTAAAATACTGAAGTTCCCGTAAAATACGGGAGAGTTGGTCACCCTATGTGTAGCTCCGTGGATGTGGCGTTTGCACACCACGACGCTTGGCCGCACGAAGGAAGATTTGGTTACAAATCTGTTATTGTTGTTGTTGTTAGCCTGTGTAGCTCAGTGGATATGGCTTTTGCACACCACGGCGCTTGGACGCAAGAAGGAAGACTTGGTTTCAAATCTAATCGGCGGCTAGAGGAAATTTTTCTAAACTTTTTTTCGACCGGTTCCAGAGTTAGTCGATATCTGCCACGGTGGCACGGGCAAGAGGGTTTTTTCTCCCGGAAACTCGGATTTCGTCCAGTTAACTCAAGAAAATCGACCGTAGAACACACGCTATTTCAGACATTGTGACAGGGTTAGGGATAACGAGATCTCTTATTGAGCCATCTCTTCACTGCTTGCTGCTTAATTAATGATAGTTTTGGGCCAGCTAACTCTGATTGGATAACAGTAGATATTGAACTGCCTACTCAGTCTCCAAAAAGTTAGATATGGCTAAAACGACCTCGCCTACTCCCTATACGGGTATAAAAAGGCGTTAGCTGATTTATTATTAAATAATAAATCCACGCATTTGAGGCATTCCGTGAGAAAGCCCTCACGCTGGTCCAGGCTTAACCGTTTCATCACTGAACAGATTCGCCCAGTCCCAGTGTAGTGTCATACCTGCTTCAGACCCCAGCCCAACCATTCCATTCCACAGAGCCAGCGCATGTCCCAAGATTACGAATCCGTCTTGTCGATTTCCCTTATTTGCATTACTCTAGAGGCTGTTCACTTTGAAGAACTGCTGCTGATATTGGTATGGTCTGGCACGAAAATCACACTCTCTCTCCCTTCGATTTTCAAAGGCCAACAGGTGCGCTCAGGAAACTGCAGGCGGTGCGATGCTTTCCTGGAATAGCATTCCTATCTTCGGACGAACCGATTCCAGGGAGCCAAGCTCTTACAAAGAAAATACAACTCTCTCTCTCTCTCTCTCTCTCTCTCTCTCTCTCTCTCTCTCTTGCTCTCTCTCTCTCTCTTTATCTCGGACTCCCGTCAGCTTCGAGTTTATTTGCATAGCAGTACTTTTCTCCAGAGGAGTCGATTCTCCGGTTCGAGAATATTAACTCGATTCCCTTTTGGTATACCTGCGGGACCAACTCATTTTTCTTACAACGTCCTACTTTGAAGTGGATTTCTCCTATTCCGTAGCACCAGTTGACCAATGTTTAACTGCTCTTCACATGGAACCCCTTCTCTACCAGAGTCATCAAGGATCTCACTTGACTATTTGCTACTGGCATCAAATTCTGCCCAACGGCTGCTCCAGGCGGGATTATACTCAGAACCTGATTATACACGCACGTCGTTGCGACTCTCTGCATAAGACCCAAAAAAGAGAGAGACAGAAAAAATTGGATTGTTAAGAAACTATAGATGTTGCATCCAAAAAAGAATGGCTCAGAGAGAGAGAGAGAGAGAGAAAGAGGGAGAGAGAGAGAGAGAGAGAGAGAGAGAGAGAGGTTGGATTGAATGTCAGAAAGGGGTCAACATTACATTGTCTTCTTCTGGACAGCATTAAGAATGCATCTGGAGATTTCTGCTTATCCCAGAAAAAACTAGCTGTATGAACCCTATAAGTGAAATCTTATTGTTTCTGGAGATTTCTTTAATATCAATAATAATGAAAGTGAAGTGGAACTTTCTTATAGGAAAAAAGAAAAAATTGCATTTTGGTACCGTTAAATTCATAACGTTATGATTTTCCCAAAGAAGCATGTTAGAAAATGCAAAAGAAATGCATCGAGGAATAGGGAGGGAAAGATTAGTGATGGATGAAGGAACAGTCTTCGAGTACATTGACATTGATGAATATCCAAAATTCGTCTGGTGTTCGTGGCATTTCCCCTTTCCAACTGTTCTTAGGCCTGTGTGCCACCATAACTAAAAACCATACTTATAGTCTTATTTGAGTCTGATATAGATTCATTTGATGTAGGCCTAATATATAACCTAACTCAAAGAAAGGAAGTAAAACCCATGCACCATGCATTAAAAATCATCTCACTGGACCAATATCCATTCCATCACACACACACACACACACACACACACACACACACACACACACACACACACACACACACACACACACACACACACACACACACACACACACACACACACACACACACACACACACACACACACACACACACACACACACACACACACATGGGAGCAAACCAATTAACCACTGGCCATACATATGAAATAGCTCTCAATCTTTGAGTCTTCTTTGCTAGCATTAACTTTTCTGGACACAAGGTAGAAACACAAACTCTGCTGAATCATGATTTTTATAGTTTTATATATTAAACCCACATATGACAGGTTGCAAAATATAGTATAATCACACCACTCTATGATCAAGAGAATAAGGATAAAATTTATACATGTGTGTGTGTGTGTGTGTGTGTGTGTTCCTGAGCTTCTACTCGGTTGTTATGGTACATTTTAAAAATAGATATTTAATGACTTTAAAATATTAAGTTTTAATGAAAATTATACAACTAGTTTCAGCCTTTTACAGCCTTCATCAGGTATCCACTAAAAGTAGAACACAATAATAAAAATTGAAGTTTCAAAACACTGAGAATTACAGGCAAAAATGCTATACATAATTGACATAAAAAACATTGTATTTTTTAAGTTGTTCTATCCAACGCGCCATTGTTCATATTCACGAGAACTTACAAGCTTAAGTGCTTGTAAGTTCTCGTGAACGCCAGTATTGAACAACTGCAGCATGGCTATCAGGGATGTTGTAACTTAAATTGCTGTTCAAATGTTTAGGATTAAGTAGGATTTCTCTGGATTCCAGAGAAATCCTCCTTAATTTAATACTGCTTATTACAGGGTAATAAGCAGTATTAAATTAAGTATTAAATACTGCTTATTACAGGGTAATCAGCAGTATTAAATTTTTATTATTGTGTTCTACCTTTAGTGGATACCTGATGAAAGCTGTAAATGGCTGAAACTAGTTATATTATTTTCATTAAAACTTAATTATTTATCTCGGTCTAAAGTCATTAAATGTCTATTTAAAATGTATATATATATATATATATATATATATATATACGAGTAGTATATGTATATCAAACCCACTCATGACAGGCTGCATAACCATACATCTGTGTGAACAAGATGCCCTTTCTTGAACAATAGTATGTTGTAATTTTTGGGGAATGCAGAGTGAGGTAGTCTATCCAATGATGTTTTATAGTTTTATAGAATTTCATCCAAAGTAAGTAAGGCTATAAGGCCCGCATACCGTCTATTAATTGTGTCTTTTTCTTTCTTTCTGTCTTTTTTTTTTTTTTTTTGTTCCTGTTCCCGGAACGAAAAACCTCAAAAACAGGAAGCAGAAAGGTTAGTTCTCGCAGTCTTAGAAGAAGGTAGCAAATGATAAGAGGAAATCAGAACACTATCTATGGTAATACAAATCTATTAATCAAACTGTCCTTTCCTGGATAAAAACAAGAACTCTTGACTTATAATGGCACAATTGTTAGGAACGAATCGAAAAAGGAAAAACCTGCAGGAACTTTAAATAGGGGTATTCTGGTGTTCATCAGCACACATCAGAAATAATTCTAGAAATAAGGCTTCAAGATCAGGATGCTTTTAGATATGCAAACAGCACTTCTGATGATTCTACACATGTAGAATCAGCAGAAGTAAAAATTTTACAAGACAGGGTAATAAGCAGTATTATAAGTATGGGATACATAAATGAATGTATCAATGTATTTCTTGGGCAGAGAAGCACATTGTTCTTAGGAGAATGAAGAAGACCTAGCTGAGATACCTTTATTCAAGGAGACTAGAGTAATCATTCCAAGAAAAGAAATCTGATTCTGTTTGGAGGTCTAGATATTTTAAGTTATCTTACGTTATATCTTAAGATATATTGCGTTTGACAAGATACCACATGGAATTCTAATCCATAAACTGCAACATATGGGAATGGATATAGGGTTGGTGAGATGGATAGGTGGGTGGTTGATGGAGAGATATCAAAGAGTAGTTTATTCAAGAGTAGAGTCCAAAAGAACGGCCTGTGACTAGAGGTGTGCTTCAGTGTTCTGTTCTTGGACCACTGCTGTCTAATTTGTTCATTAACGATATAGGGAAGAATCTAAGAGGAACAGTTCATTTGTTCGCTGATGATGCAAAGTTGGGTAGGGCAATATTGAATGCAGAAGATGTCAAAATCTTGCAGGAAGACTTGGATAGATTGGATTTCTGGGCTAAGGAGAATGGATGTCAATTTCATGTGACAAAATGTAAGGTTATGCATTTTGGGGTGAAAAGATTAGCAGCAGTATACCACATTGGTGGAACTGTACTCCAGGAGATTGATGAGGCCAGGGACTTGGGAGTGTTGGTGGATAGGGAGATGAAGTTTAGCGGGCACATTGCAAAGAAGCTAAATCAGCTCATCAACTCACTTGGTTGTTGAAAAATACCTTGACGAGCAGAGACAAGCAAGTTATTGTACCTCTGTACCGAGCCTTGATAAGACCTCATCTCGACTACTGTGCCCAGATTTGGTCACTTAGGTTCCTTCTTGATGGGGAGGAGGTGGAGAGGATCCAAAGGCGAGTGACTAAGATGATAGCGGGTCTATGGAATGAACAATATGAGAGCAGGTTGAAGATTTGTGGGTTGCAGAAATTGGTTGATAGGCGGAAGAGGGGAGATATGATTGAGACATTCAAATTGCTAAAGGGTTTCTATAGGATTAATTCAGAGGATATTTTTGAGATCAGGACTAGTGGTGGGAGAAATAGGGGACACCTATGGAAGCTGGGCAAGAGTGTGGTTACCAAGGGTGTTAGGGCTGGTTTCTTTACTTTTAGTGTGGTAAATGATTGGAATACGCTGAGAGAGTTTATTGTGAGTCTATGACAGTGAGTTCAAGGCAAGGTATGATAGATACTGTGAGAATGTCGTATAGTTGTGTGGACATGATGTTTAGGGCCTCCTTCGATATGTCTATTAATAATAATAATAATAATAATAATAATAATAATAATAATAATAATAATAATAATAATAATAATAATAATATCTTACAGATATAAGGTAAGACTGCATTCATGTACCATTGAAGTTCACATAAATATGGACGTAAAATGACGTAAAATAATGATATAACAGTTAATCTTTGAGCATCGAGAACCTGACGCTTCAAAGGATTTTTCACTACTATCTCAGTGAACTGAAGTTCATGGTGGAGGTGTGAGCACTGATTATATTAGGATAGGAAGAAAAGAATGATGACATGATAGTATAAAAGCCCTGGTGTAATTCATTACTGATGGGTAGAATGAGTTCAACAACAATAATTTGCACTAAAGGCAAAAAAAACTTTAGTAATCCAATCGAAAACTGTCAAAGATTGATCAGCTAACGCCTTTTTTTTTTATTCCCGTATACGGGGAGTAGGCGAGGTCAAAGATTGATTATAATATAAAAGTTTTAAAGGCAGAATTTTGTACAAGACGATCAAATGCTCTCGAATTATGAAGCGAGAACCTGTGAGTACGTCGAATTTTTTTTTTAGCTTGACTCTAAAAGTGGATTATTATGGCTTGATCGGATGTGTATTACTATTGGAAAAAATCTGTGTTGGTGATCACTGAATGTTTGGAAGGACTCCAGATGGTGAAGAAGATGACTGCTGATGATCTGTGTTATAATTTTTGATCATACTGTAGTTAAAATAAATAGTCCAGTTGCCAGTTACTTTTTTATCACCTCGTATTTAGAAGTGGCTGAATATAGGATTGTTTGCATGCTGTAGCACAGATGCAAGTGGAGTGGAAAAGACTACACAGAATGACTATTAATCCTGGTATATAAGTTCTCTGCACAACAGGATGGCTACCATCAAGAACAGATCACTTAATTAGTCTATTCGGGATGCCTCTGGTTTCTGGCAGTAGCCTAGTTATATTTATCCAGGAGTTAGAGAAGAATAATCTTTGAAGTTAATCGTGTGTAGATGGTAACAGCAGAATAGCTAAGTTTTTAGAATAAATAAAAAATCGGCGAACACATTTTACTTCCTTACACGGAGCAGGTGAGCCGGTTTTAGCCCTTTTTCACTTTTTTTGGAGACATGGTGAGCAGTTCAATCTCCACTGTTAGGCAATCAGTGATAACTGGCACAAGATTGTCCCTAATATTAAACGGCATCTAGTGCGGTCATTTCGTCGTGCTAAATCCTAACACAATATTTTTAATGTCTTAAATAGTGTGGGTCCTACAGTCGGTTTTCTTGAGTTCACGGGTCGAAAATCCCGAGTTTCCAGGAGAAAATAACCCCTTGTCAGTGCCAGTAATCGACTAACTCGGGAACCAGTCGCAGAAAAGTTTAGAAAAAAAGTGTTGAGGAGTGCAAACGCCACTTCCACTGAGACTATTTTGTAAAAGCAATAGTACATATACATTGCTTGGAAAGAATCAAAAGAAATAGCCATGAAGCCCACCTAATGATTGCAGTAATCCAAAGAGACTACTTTCTCCATGGGCACTATAGCGATTAGGGACCATTCTTCCTGTAGACATGTTATGAGGTCTTGGACTGTTGTGGCGCAGACATCCTTTGACCTTACTGAATGCTCCAGTTCATCACATACATGTTCAATAGGGTCGAGATAAGGGTTCAGTAGAGGCCAGTCAAGTGTGGTTTTTGTTCATGTCCAACAAATACGCTATTACAGCAGTAACATCCTTACAACAAAGTGAATTCTTGCTGAAAGAGACAATGGTCAGTTCTGTAGAAATGCCGAAAAGTATGAAGCATTGCAATGTTCAGAATGCTCAGATACCTCTCGGAGTTCAATGTTTGAGGCCAAATACCATCACACCTCCGAGTCTCATAGTTGGGATTACGTACTCTTTGGTTAGAGGCGTTCACCGGGCATCCGCCACAACGACACCCATCCACTGCTCAGTAAAGGGTTTAGCATGATTCGTCGATCCATGACACAGCTTTCCAAGCTTCCTCGTCCCACTGTACACGCTCTTTGCAAGACGACGCTGCATGTTGGTTTGGGTAATGTGGGGATTTCATATTGCAGTTCTATCATGGAACCAATGTTATGAGCCGCAGTTCTCAATGTAATGTGGGTACTAGGTCGATTTTCTTGAGTTTACGGGACTAAAAACCCGAGTTTCCGGGAGGAAAAACCCGCTTGCCAGAGATCGACTAACTCGGGAACCGGTCGAAGATAGGCTTAGAAAAGTTCCTCCAGTCGGCGATTAGATTTGAACCTAGGTCTAACTTCGAGCGGCCAAGCGCAGAAGACGCAAGCGTCACTTCCACTGAGCTACACAAGCCGTTCATCAATAATACAAATTTTTAATCATTTTAGCACATCGTTGTTTAATTACACATAATGAGTTCTTAAATCTCACTTCCAGAAATTGTATTCTTAACTTTGATTATTCTTTTTAGAGATTTTTTCTCTCTCTCTCTCTCTCTCTCTCTCTCTCTCTCTCTCTCTCTCTCTCTCTCTCTCTCTCACACACACACACACACACACACACGAAAAGTTCCTTCTGTTTAGTATCTAGAGGATTCACATGGCTACTTTGATGGGAAGAATTGCTGAGGACTCCTTCTTCTGGATTGATATTTTTCAAAAGGATAGAGTTCTTCATTATATCTTGAAGATATTTTGAAGATATCGATGAAACATTGTAAACATGTTTTCACTGCCGTTACTTTCATACATATACTCACCTGTATGACCAAATAGTATACGTAGTTATAATAATTATGATTGTTTGTAGCCTACTTAGCTTCTTCTCATTCAGCCAAAATAGTACGTTCCCATTTATTGTTGGAATGTGGCATACATTGCTTCCCAACACTCCAGATTTCTTCCGCTTTTTTACAATAAATCTTCAACTGGCAAAGTGTTTCTGGTTCTTTATAAAAGTGACATAGTCGGAAGGCCATCAAACGGTATGCCTTTCGCTAAAAGCTAAAGGCATACCGTTGTATGCCAGCCCAGTTGTGTGTATTGTGTGGTTGTTGTGTTGCCGGCCTGGTTGGCCAAGTGGTTAGCATATCTGCTCTCCAGCCAAAAGGCTGCGGTTTCGAATCCCGCCGTGGGTATGGATGTTTGTGATTGTTTGTGAAAATACTAGCGGTGGTGGTGGTGGTGGACAGTAGATGGCGTTGGTGTAGATGATGCGGTTCGCTGTAGTTAGAGGATTGAGTAATGGAGACGGAGAGTTGTAGAGCGGGTGCCTTCCCTCGATGAGTCTCTGACTCCCTGGAGGTGTCAAGTAATAATAATAATAATAATAAACCCGTATTCCTCAGCCACACTAATGAACATTCTAGGTGGTCTTTGTTAAGGAAGAAAACAATGACTTTGTCAGGAAGGCATTATTGTAGAAAAACAATTGCAAATATATGCTGTTACTGCAATTATTGCTCTGGTTATCAATTTTGAGGTTATATTGACTAGGCCTAGACTCACTGCTTCTGTACTCTACGGCGCATTGGTTCATATTGTGAACCCCCATGGGTATGAACCCAAAGGGCCTATAAATTTTATCTGCCCGTTGTCCGTGGTATGGGATGTTGTGTATTTTGTTCCGTAGTCGAGAGTACATATTACAAATCTTGGCATTGTGTCTAAAAGAAAGATGTCTTCTTCGCTTTTTTTTGGGGGGGGGGGGAATATTTGCTTTATACAACTCTTTCTATTGATCTGCATAAGTATCCTTGCCTCCAATTTTGATTCCTAACACTGGTAAGTAATATTTTTTGGATATCCCTGCTGATATTTTAGATTCCTTTTTCCAATTACCAATTATCATACAGAAAGATTTTGTCAGATTTAGTTTAAGAGCTGAGGCGTTTCCGAAGGAATCCAATATTCTCACCTTAGATTTTTCACTTTCTACGATTTTTTATATCATTGATGTAAGCAGGCAGTTTTGCCTCACTTTCTCCATGAATGTTAGTTCCTTGAATTGATTTATTTGTGTTTATTGCTCTACTTAGTGGTTCAAGTGGTAATACGTAGATAGCCATAAAGAGAGAGAGTTACATTGTCCTATGGAAGAGTTCATTTGAAAAGCTGCGGTTTTTTTTTATTTATTTATTTATTATTACACGGATTTCTGCATTTTCATGAAAAAAAAAAAAAAAACGAACAAAAAAAAAAAAAAAAAAAAGAAAGCTTTCAACCAGTTCTTGAAGTTTGCTCCAAAGCCATTTCCTTTACTAATTCGAAGATGTACATAAGTTTTGCTTCACTTTCTCCATGCATATTAGTTCCTTGAATTTATTTATTTGTGTTTATTGCTCTAATTAGTGGTTAAAGTGGTAATACGAAGATAGCTATAATAATAATAATAATATTCGTGTGGATTCACCCCCCCCTTTCTCTTCCGTCCATTTGGAGTGGAGGAATGTTGAGCCCTCCTGACGGGGGGATTAAGTATATATATGTTACGGTTAAAGTAATAAATCCGGTCATTATTAATAATGACCGGTTATTATTAATAATTACGGGTTAAAGTGAATAATTTACGAGAATTAATCACTTTAACCGGTTAAAGTGAATAATTCCTAGAGGAGTTTGGTAAATGTAATGAAAACATGTTTATAGGTTTTCATTCTCAATATTATAACAGCTTAGGTTAGGTTAGGTTAGTTTATAATGAAAAAATAAGGAAAATACTTCTTTTGCTCTCAATGAAATCAGAAATCATTATAAACTAACCTAACCTTTATCAGTTGGAAATCATTATAAACTAACATAACCTAACCTTTATTGGTTAGGTTAGTTTAGGTTTAGGTTATAATGATTTCTGATTTCATTGAGTGCAAAAGAAGTACTTTCCTTACTTTTGCATTATAAATTAACCTAACCTAAAGTAACCTAACCAATAAAGATTAGGTCAGGTTAGTTTATAATGATTTCCAACCGATAAAGGTTAGGTTAGGTTAGTTTATAATGCTTTCTGATTTCATTGAGTGCAAAAGAAGTAGTTTCCTTACTTTTTTCATTATAAACTAACCTAACCTAAGCTAAGCTGTTATAACTTATATTGAGAATGAAAACCTATATATAAAACCTATAAACATGTTTTTATAACATTTATCAGACTCCTCTAGGAATTATTCACTTTAACCGGTTAAAGTGATTAATTCTAATAAATTATTCACTTTAACCGGTAATTATTAATAATAACCGGATATATTACTTTAACCGTACATATATATTTTTATGACTGCAGATTTGTGTGTATTCACGTCCCGGATTGCCCATTCTGACGAAAAACCGGAGTTTCCAGGTTAACAAATCCCTCTACCTCCATATGAAACCGACTAACTCAACTTTAGTCGAAAGAAACTAGATAAAGTTTCCTCACATCATAGATGGAAATCAAACCCAAGTCTTTCTGACCAAAGGGCTTCATCTCTACCGACTGAGCTACAGAGGCTCTAAGATTACAGATTACCATAGAGAGATGGGTACATTGTTCTATGGAAGAGTTAATTTGGAAAGGTGAGGAGAGTTTTTTATTTGTTATTTACACGATTTCTGCATTCTCATAAAAAAAAACTTTCAATCTGTTCTTGAAATTACCTGTTATTTCAAAACAGTTTACTCCAAAACCAATTTCCTTTACTGATTCGAAGATGTACTCATGTTTCACAGTACTCATGCCGCAAATGCTCCCTCGATCTCTAGACTAAGTAATAAGCATCGTCTATTGGTCAGTTGATAGTGTCATATACACATCTCAGATGTGTTATGTTATCAGTTATATTTCTTCCTTTTACTGTGCATGATTGAGCAGGTGATACAAGCTTCTGTAGAAATTTCTGTATTCTGTTTATGAGAATTTTTGCAATTATTTTGTAAGGTGTATTTAACAATGTCATACCTCTCCATTTTTTATATCCTGTTTGATCTGGATCGGAACCTTTTAATATTAATTTGATGTATCCAATATTGGACGTTTCTGGTTTTGTCTGTGTTTCTAACATTAATAAATAAATTAATTAATAATGCATTATTATTATTATTATTATTATTATTATTATTATTATTATTATTATTATTATTATTATTATTTATACGGGTACTACATGGAGTCAAAAGACCCAAGCTATAAATTAACACAACACCTATCATACATCTTCTTACATTTCTTCACTGCTGGAGTGCTCAAAACAAACTCTGGCAATCCATTCCACTCATTTACCACTCTCCAAGTAAAGAACCTAGTCCTCACATCCTTACTAACCACACCCTTTGAAAAGTTTCAAGTGTGATCCCTTGTTTTCCTCTATTCTCCATATATTGAAAATTTTTTTCTGTGTCAACTTATAGAATCCCTTTAGTTACTTTTCCATCATATCCCCTCTCCTTTGTCTATTTAGCTTAACTCTTCAACCCCCACAATTTCAATCTATCTTCACAGGGATACATACTACAGACCTGTCAAGAGTTTAGTCACTCGTTTCTGACGCCTTTCCACCACCTCCTGGTCCCGTACAAATGTAGGTAACAAATCTGTGCACAGTAGTCAACACGTAGCCGAATCAGAGCCTTACAAGGAGAGATAATAACGCCACTATATTTACTTGGCAATGTATTCTTCAATATGCAAGTAATCCTCTGATCTATTTTGCCAACTTTTGCAATATGTCCTCTGAATTTCAAATCTCTATTCACCATCACCCCCAGATTCCTAGCCTCATCAATCTCTTGTAATCTAGTACCATCATATGATATGAAGTATGTAACCATTTTTCCAGATTGCATTACCTTACATTTTACAGTAAATTGACAACCACTGTGCTTTGCCACTCTTCCAATTTATTTAAGTCATTCTGCAATATATCTCCAAAAAAAAAAAAAAAAAATCAGCCAACACCTTTTTATTCCCGTATATACAGGAAGTAGGCAAGGCCGTTTTTAGCCCTATCTAACTTATGGAGACTGAGTGGGCAGTTCAATCTCCACTGGTATCCAATCAGAGTTAGCTGGCCCAAGGCTATCACTAATTAAGCGGCATGCAGTGAAGAGAAACGGCTCTATAACCTTTATCAACTATTGCCCTCCCCAGTTTTGTAACATCACACCTGCCTTCAAATCCTCTGCTATATCATTAATGTGGAAATTCAAGAATAGTCCTGGTAAAGAGCACTGGGCATTCCACTAGTCACCCTCATTTGCCTTGATTCCACTCCACCATATACCACCCTTTGATGGTTATCTATAAGCCCTCCCCCTCCTCTATCAATGCCACAAACCTCAAATCCATTCCCATTTTCTCCAACTTATGTAAAAGTTTTCCATGTAGTATTCTTGCAAATTCTATTGCAAAATCCAGCAGTATCATAGTGTCGCCATATCCTTTATCCATTCTGCCGTCATCTTATTACAAAATGTGAATAAGTTATTGAGGTATGACCTACCATTTATAAAGCCGTGCTGTCCCTTATAAAGTATCGTATTCCTATTCACCCATTCCTGAATTTTAATTTTAAATAACTTTTCCAATATTTTAACTACTATGCCAGAGATACTAATAGGTTTGTAATTTGCTACTTCTGTCTTGGAGCTACCTTTATGCAATGGAACTATCCTACCCTCTTTCCACTTCTTTGGAACTTTGCCAGGGCTGAGACATAGAGTAAACCACTTTGTCAGAGGCACTGCAGTTCACTTGCACATTCTCATAGCACACGAACTAGCATACCGTCCAGGCCTGCTTATTGATGTATTCATCAATGGAGTATCCTCAGTTCATCTACCTCAATGCTCAGTCTCTGTCACCTCAGGAACTGCAAAGCCGCCACTTCGATGATACACTTGAAAAGTGATCACTTAGTAACGGAACTATTTCTTCTGCTTCTGTCACTTTCCTACCATCAACATTGAGTAAAGTTATTTTTCCATAATTATTCTTTCTATAAACTTCTTACTTGTTTCGTAGCGAAAAAACTCTTTTGGATTTACTTGACTAGATACCAATTAGCATAGCTAATTTGCTTTCAAAATCTGATTTAGTCTTCCTTCCCAAACCAGTTATCCTTCTTGCTTTTGCTTTTTATTGCATACAGGTATGCTGATCACCTTTTTGTTTATAGTCCTTTCAAAATGCTTTATTTTTCTTTCTTTCTTTCTTCATTATTATTATTATTATTATTTTGCAGCTCCTGCTTTCTATTGCTAGTCATCCACTTAATCCTATTAGGTTTATCCTCCTGACCATGGGTATGCACTCTGATACTGCCTCACTCAAACAATCCTTAACCATTTTCCATGTACTAAACATTCATTCCATGTTGCTTCTAATGCCATGGCACTGCTTCATGTTGCCTCCTAAGTTTGTCATAATCACTAGCTTTGTAGTTCTGTATAAACCCTTCCAATTGAAATTTCCACATGATGAGCAACCTCCCAGGAGAAGACTGCATGATCACTTTCCTCGATCGGCGACAGAGTTGCTACTGTAGTTTTAAATAAATCTTCTGATGTTATTTCCAGATCTAACACTCTAAAACTCCTGACTCCTTCCATAACGTGCTGTTTCAGGTAACTGTCCCTTAGTAACTATATAATTCTATTTCGCCATGTGCCTTTTCCTCCTTTAAGTCTATATCACCATTGCTGAAGTCTCCCATGATAATTGCTAGGCCTGCACTCGTATATATTTCCCTCAAGTTCTACAATCTTCCTTAATTTCTATTTTTGTTAGTTGAAGTTCTTCAGCTATCATTAATAAGACCCTGTCTCCTGTCCTATTTCCTCTATCTTCTCTGAAAACACAATATCCGTTTCATTCTATCCCTGTAATTTGTGACTACATCATTCACTGACAATCAGGTCTCGCTGATGCTAATAATATTTGGCCAAGTTGAGCTGGCCAATGAGTAAAACTACTCTCCTTTATTTCTGGTACTTCAGTCATTTGCGTACATGCATTTCGACATTCCCTTGAGCCCACAGTTTATCCTTATATGATGTCATTATCTGCCATTCAGATTCGATACTTGGGAAACTGCACCCTGCTCTTCATAATGATTCCTGCACTCCTACTTATTTATCCCGTAGTGGATATTTCTGCACAGTGTTCCTGCACTCGTATTCATTGGTTCTAGGGGTTCGCTAAAAATATACTTGATTGTCCCCCCCCCCCAGTGGTCCCTAACACTCTAGAGAGTGTTAGGATTGGGGACCACGAAATGGCGACACTTGTTGAGCCGTCTCTCTTCACTGCGTGCCGCTTAATTAATGATAGCCTTGGGCAGCTATCTCTGATGGGGTACCAGTGGAGATTGAACTGCCCACTCAGTCTCCAAAAAGTTAGATAGGGCTAAAAACGGCCTTGCCTACTCCCTATATACGGGAATAAAAAGGGGTTAGCTGATATTGTGATTTTTTTTGCTGATACTGTGATTACATATTTACAACAAACTCGGGTTTTTCGTCCCGTAAACACAAGAAAATCGACCGTAGTACCCACATTATTTCAGACAGTGACATATCTTGTTAGGGTTAGGTCCAAGAGATGGCAGCACTTGTTTGCCAGCCTCTTCATCGGTGGCTGCTATAATTAGTGATAGACATGGGCCAGCTATCTCTGATTGGCTACCGGTGTTGATTGAACTGCCCACTCAGTCTCCAAAAGCTAGATAGGGTATAAAGGCCTCGCCTACTCCCTATAAGGGAATAAAAGGCATTAGCTGATTTATTTTAAGATTACCTATTTACAACAGGTTTAATTCTGTTTTTTTTTTTTTGTTTGTTTTTTGTAACAGTGAAGTTCGTATAGATTTTTTTCTCTTTCTTTTTTCCTGTATAATACATTAATAATTTTTTATCACGTAATAATAATAATAATAATTTTTTATTACATATGATACATACATTACATACATTTGTTTACTTATGATACGTACATTACAGCGTTTGATTACATGTGGTACATACTTCTTTTTTTTTAATCTTGGATGACATGTAATTTCTCAGCTTTGATCCTCGACACTTACTTGTCAACTTATCTGAGGATGACACCAGTTAGTTATTATTTATTGGTTTGTTTGCTAATAATATAAACTGCACGCCATTCCTCCTGCACAGTCTTCTCATTGACAATCATGGCCCTTCCATTTCATTAATCATCTTCACAAACAAGTTTTCAAAATTTTAAAAATTCATTTTATAAAATTCAATGATTAGACCATCTGTCCAGCCTGATTTTTTTGTTTCTTCTACCTTCCTCCCGGATTAGCTTGAGTCAAAATGACATGAATTTATTGAGTTCATTGGTATCGCTCTCTTTTTCTGTATATATACAGCTGTAAAATGTTCGTGAGACACCTTCAGTAAGTCTGCGTCTTCTATCGATATTTTTCTCTGGTAACGCAGTGCATTCATCCTTTTTTCGTATTGTTATTTCTTTCAAACAGCCTAGAAGTGAATGTTTTGCCATCATCATTTTCCACAGCTTTTGCAAGTGTCAGTAGTTATGAACTTTATATTTCCTTGTATTATTATTATTATTATTATTATTATTATTATTATTATTATTATTATTATTATTATTATTATTATTATTTTTCCGGGCAACTCCAAGGAGTCGACAGACTCATCGAGGGAGGCCCTAACATCATGTCAAGAACAACTATTCGACATTAACACAGTATCTGTCATAACTCGCCTTGAACTCATTCATGGTCGTAGCACCCACAACAGACTCTGGCAGCTTAGTCCACTCATTCATGACTCTCCAAGTAAAAAAACCTAGCTCTGACACCACCTGCTAATCACATTCTTGCCCAGCTTCCATGTATGGCCCCTAGTCCTCCCACCACCAGTCATATTCTCAAAAATTTCTTCTGGATTAATCTTATAGAAACCCTTCAGTAATTTGAATGTCTAAATCATATCACCCCTTTCCCACTTATTGACCAATTTTTGCAACCCACAATTCTTCAACCTGTTCTCATAAGGTTCATTCCATAGTCCTGCTATCATCTTGGTCACTCGTCTCTGAATCCTCTCAACCTCCTCCCATCAAGAAGAAATCCTGGCGCCAATATCTGGGCACAGCAGTCTAGATGGGGTCTTATCAAGGCTCAATACAGAGGAACAACAACTTGTTTGTCTCTGCTGGTTAAAGTATTTTTCAGAAGCCAAGTGATTTGATGAGCTGATTTAGCCACTTTTGCAATGTAACCCCCCCTAAACTTCAATTCCCTATCCACCAACACTCCCAAATCCCTAGCCTCATTAATGTCCTGGAGTACGGTTCCGCCAATGTGATATACTGCTGCTATTCTTTTCACCCCAAAATGCATAACCTTACACTTTGCCACATTAAATTGACATCCATTTTCCCTAGCCCAGTCCTCCAAACTATCAAAGTCATCCTGTAAAATTTTGACATCCTGTGCACTCACAATTTCTCTATCCAACTTTGCATCAAGAGCAAACAAGTGAACACTTCCTCTCAGATCCTTTCCTATATCATTGATGAACAAATTGAAAAGTAGTGGTTCAAGAACAGAGCCCCTGTGGCACACCACTAGTCACAAGCTGTCTTTTGGACTCAACTCCTGAATAAACCGCTCTCTGGTATCTCTCCATCAACCACCCTCCAATCCATCTCACCAACCCTATATCCATCCCCATCTGCTACAGTTTACTAATTAGAGTTCCATGCGGCATCTTGTCAAAGACCTTGGCAAGGTCCAGTAGAATCACTGTAAACCCATTACCCTTATCCAGTTCAACCGTCACTGTGTTATAAAACGTGAACAAGTTACTGAGGCATGATCAACCTTCACAAAACCATGTTGTCCCCCATTCAATATCCCATTTTCATCTATCCAATCCTGTATTCTTTTCTTTACTAATTTCTCCAAGACGTTGACAACGATTCCTGATATGCTAATCGGTCGGTAATTTACAACAACTTGGAAACTCCTTTTTGCAGTGGAACTATTTTCCCCTCTTTCCACCCCTCGAGACTAACCCAGACCCGAGACTCAAATTAAACAAAATGGTCAAGGGTACTGACAATTCTTTAGCCGCTTCACGTATGACATGAGCTGGTATACCATCCAATCCCACAGATGTATTGACATTGAGGTTATGCAACAGACTACTCACCTCCACTTCATTCACCAAAATTCCCGCATAATCTATTGGTTCATTCATTTCTGCAATGTCACCACCTGGATGATATATTCTTGCAAAGTGCTCACTCAGTAACTCATCCATATCAACTGATTCAGTTACCTCCCTACCATCGGCATTCTTTAAAATCATTCTGCCATATACATTTTTTCTTTAATTGCAACATATCGAAAAAAACTGTTTAGGATTTCTGCATGGCCAATGTTCTTTCGTAATCCTTTTTTGCTTTTCTTACCACACTCGTTACCCTTCTGGCCTGCGCTTTATACCGTTCATGTGCCTGCCGGACACCTTTCTGCTTCAATTCCCTCCATAGTTGTTTCTACCTATTTATTTCTGTTTTTTACTTGTCTGTTTGTTCTTTCTGACTATAGACTGGATGATATTTTTAGATCTGATTCCTGTCCTCTCTTTCGCCGGTGCTTTATTTTACTTCCGCTCGGACAGCACCCTTTCAAATATTTAGTTTAAATGTTCCTAATGCGCTTATTCCATTTTCAAGTTTTTCTATTCCTGCTATTATTTTTTGCACTTCTATATTTAAAAGTTAACTTTCTCCAGTTAACTTTTGACTAAATTTCCATAATAAAAGTTCCGATTAATAAATCGTTTTGGTTTTTCAATTAGGAAAATTGAAGTTTGACCTTTACAATGTGGTGATCACGGAAGTATGTTTAACGATTATGAAAGTTACACCTCGATCGTTGGAATCTAAATCCTACCTTCTGTGGTGCTTCAGTTATTTTTTTCTTGGTCTCTTATCTTATATTCTATGAAATTCATGTTCCCTGCTACTATGCCAATGGTTTTTAGTTTTATTTTATATATTTTTTTTTATTGCAACATATATTTTATGTCCTCAAAACGTTCTTTTTTCTTTACGTTTTGTTGGTTCACATACATTGACGAGTTACATACACGTCAATGCTATATCAATTTCTAACACTTTTTGCCTTACGACTACCTCATGAGAAAGAACGTCTGGGTTACGTTTTATTAATGATATTAATCACCACTAATACATTTATTTACTAATTCGTAAATTAAGATACAATGAGGAGTTATTCTTTTTTCAAATTGTTTCAAATGGGTTCTATAGAGCTAATTTTTGTTTCTTATAGCCTTAAATATCTGGAAAAGACTTAAATATTTGATTTACAAGTAAGTTTTGAATAATGTTACGAATTAGACCAGTGGTTCTCAATCTTTTATGCTTAACGTACCTCCTAGAAAGGTACATGTAAGTAACTGGTTTACCCCTTGTATAGATAGATAAAACTATAATTATAGTATAACAATGGGAATGAAATAACACACGCACGCACGCACACACACACACACACACACACACACACACACACACACACACACACACACACACACACACACACACACACACACACACACACACACACACACACACACACACACACACACACACATTAAATTTTGTATTCATAAATTACATGTGAATACAAAATAAATTACATATGAACCTACCCGAACAGCTGATCGCCCAATTTTAACTGGGCGATCAGTTGTTCGATTAGTTTCGGCTATCAGGTAGGGAAAAGAAATGAGGATTCACAAACGTGTATAGACAAGAACTACAGCGTCGCGCTTCGTCACTCAGTTCTCAGAAATTAATTAGTATCAGTATTGCCAACTTAGCGACTTTGTTACTAGATCTAACGACTTTTGAGCTCTTATGGCATATCCCCAAAAATTTTACCACGTACCCCCAAGGTTAAGTGTACCATACTATTCCCTGACTATTATTCAAGTATACTCATCAACTTCAACATCATCAGAAGAAGACATTGAGGAGTTCTGTACAGATTTGCAAAAAAGCAGTACAGCAGACATCAAGTCAAGATCTTCTAATTGTAATGGGGGACTTAACCGCAAAAGTAGGCAAAGACTGGATACCTTGCCAAGAGTAATTTGACAGTTTGGGTATGGAGAATGCAATGAACGTGTCGAAAGACTGCTAATCTTCTGCTCAAATAATAGACTAACAATAACGAACACTCTCTTTAAACAACCAAAACCCCAAAGAAAATGGACATGGATATCACTATACAGACAAACCAAGAATATGATAGACTACATTATTGTAAGCCCTGGGGCAAATTAAAATAATATTAAGATGGGAAGCAAGTATCCTAAATTGCAGATCCTTTGCTGCTGACTGTGAATCAGACCATAAGCTAGTATTAGTAAATCTAAGAATAAAGTTAAAATCTGAAAGCACTTTTAGAGTCAAGAGGAGACTGAATTTAAAAAACTACAAGACAACAATATGCTAAGAAAATATCAACTAGAACTAGATAAAAACCTGAAGGAACTACCAAAACAGAATATAAACATCGAAGAACATTGGGGCAAATTAAAGGAAATAATACTGAAATCAGCGAAAGAGAAAGTAAAAAGGATTGGATCTCGAATGATGTAAAAAGGCTAAGCGATCAAAGGAAAATTAAAACAGAACTATAACAGAAATGAATATAATAGATTAACCAGAGAAATCATAAAGCTAGTTATAAGGGACAAGAATAACTGGTTAGAAGAAAAATGCAAAATGGCAGAGAAGCTATCAAAAGAAAATAACCTCCATGGATTATATAAACAAATAGATCAAATTAGTAAGACACGGACAACAAAAATGATAGCGAGCAAAAACAAAGAGGGACAACCAATTAAAAGTAAAACAAAAAGAATTGACAGATGGGAAGAATACTTTAGAGACTTGTAATAAAAACAGCTCTTGGGATATTCCAGCCAGTGAAATGGAAGAGGAAATAAATATCTTTACCAAAGAAATAATAGCACATAGCATAGGTAAACTTAAAACTAGGAAAGTACCTGGTATTGATCAAATACACGCAGAATTCTTAAAAGCGGGAAATGAACAGCATTTGGAACAATTAAAAACGTTATTTGAAAGGATCTACAAAAATGAAGCAATGCCTACTGATTGGACCAAATCAGTTATAACTCCTATATACAAAAAAGGAGATAAAACAGAATGCAATAATTACAGAGGAATTAGCCTCCTCAGTATTCCAAATAACGTTTTTACAGAAGTACCCCAAAAGCAAATTAAACCATATAAAGGACTAGCATTAGGAGAAGAACAAGAAGGTTTCAGACCTGGGCGAAGCACAATTGATCAATTATTCACTTTAAGACAGCCAATAGAAAAGACAGTAGAGTACAACCAAAGTTGCTATATAAATTTCATAGACTTTCGTCAGGCATTTGTTCAATCTGTAGAAGAGAACTATGGAAAACTATGAAAGAATTTGGAATTTCGAACAAAACAACAAGAATAATAAAGAATCTATACGAGAAATCTGAAAGTGCAGTACTGTGGAGAACACCTTAACCAACTAGTTCCGCACAGAGAGTGGAGTAAGACAGGGATGCAATCTGTAACCAGACCTGTTCAATCTTACACTGGAAGACACAACCAGAAGGCCTTAAACAAAGAAGATGGGGAAAATATAACAAATTTAAAATTTGCTGACAACATTGCATTACTTACAAGCATGGGATTTCTACGAATTTCTGATAAAATAAAGAAAGAATATATAAAATTTGGATTAACATAAACCTGTTGTCTAACATAAACTAACATAAACCATTGTCTCTATATGACAATTGTGTTCCCAATAATATGGAAGTGAATGCTGGAATCTCAAAAAGGCTGAAGAGAAAAAAGTATTAACTACTAAAATGGGTTGGCTAAAACTATTACTTGGAGTATCTGCTAGATAGACTAAGAAACGAAGACATAAGGAAACGACTATAAGAAGAAATAACAATAATGGACAAGATCCAAGAAAGAAGACTGCGATGGTTTGGCCATGTCACCAGAATAGAAACAGAAAAATTACCAACTAAACCCCTGAATACAGCAATGGAAGGTAAAAGATCCAAAGGGCGGCTCAGAATTTGATGGATAGACAAAATAAAAGAGGACCTGAAAACCAAATCACAACAAACGACACCAAACTGGACATAATTGTTCGGACTGTCCAGGGGACAGACAGAAGTGAAAAGAGTTCATTCGGCCTCATCAACATCCACATAGATGATGGAAGAGAGAAGAAGAAGACACCCAAGGGGTACGTGTACCACAAGTTGAGACCCCCCCCCACTAATATAGACCATTACAACTTAAGTTCATTACTTTCATGTTCTGTGTTATTTATACTATTCTCTGTACGTTTTTTTACTGTCTTTTTTCTTTCTTCCTCTTTTGATATTTGTCATGACTTTTATCCATCTCTGTATTGAATTACAAAAGCGCCTTGCTATCACTCGCCACTCGCACTAGCTACACAGGCTCTTTCTAATAAATTTAAATAAATAATAATAATATAAAAAACTGGTTATGCTATTGCTAAGTTTTTAGCGCCTTCTGCAAACTCGCAGTTTAGTTGTATTCCTGTAAGATTATTTTGTTATGCACGCTATGCTATGGAGAGGTTTGGATTAGAACGGGATATAGAAACCTGCTCGTGGAGAGTCGGAGTGTAAATCACAATGGTCATTTCATTTGGCATCTATATAATACCAAAAGAACAAAAAAAGCAAATGGTTGGGTGGCGGGTAATTTGCAGTAAAGGAAACTCTAAAGTAGCATATAAAACAATTAGAAGTTTACTTTTAGTTGGCATCTAGAGGAACTCATTCTAAGCATTTCTTTGACCTTTTCCTGAGTTTGCCAATCTCTGGAAGAGGCAAGTAGGGTTTTTTAAATATCGCAATCTCTATAAAACGACTTTAACATTCAGTTTAAGACAATAATATATATATACAGTGCTTCTTTTCCGAAAAAAAAGGCGCCGGTACTCACCATGAAGATATTATTACAGCAACCTCTACACTTTTAATGAAGAGGCACTGCATATACTAAAGGCTCCGATATACCCTCGTCGTCTCTAGACCGCTTCTTGCTTTTGGTATCATCTGCAGAATGACGACCTCGGAGCAACCATGAGTCCACATATTTGCTAGGGTTGATATGAGTGAGAGGAGGTGCTACTATCCTGATGAACATCATTGCAGAAGTTGTCCGTACAAGCAGAGATGACCTAGATGAAATTACTCTAGATTCATCTGAGAGAAACCCCTTTCACATTCACTGGAAGATATTGCAATTGTGCCCTAAGTGTGCTTTAGAGGAAGTAGTATGTCCGGGTCTTTATTTTCTTGAAGATATTCACGGAAACCACGAACTGCTTCTCTTTCATTCAAGCGACATTTGAGTGCTAACTTTTTAATTTCAGCTTCGGCAAATGTCAGATGCTCAGGATTTTTTGGCCAATACTTGGAATCTAAAATCTTAGCATATTCAGGCAAATCAGCATCATCTCCTTCAAGCAAACGCTTTCCAACAGCTTCTTTCAGACTTTTATAGAAAGCAGATTAACTTATTGCAGGACTGTGTCTTTCATTTTTGTGGAGCTCAATCCCTTTGAACTTCATGTTCTTCTGACTTTAAAGAGAAATACTGTAGTACAGACAAGGATTCTCAATTCATTCTTCAAAAAGTTGACTGTATTCTTTATTTTACTTTCTGCTTTGTACAAGTCAATATTTCTCTCTTTTCAATCTAGACTTAGTTCACTAAGTTCTTGGAGAGCATCACACATAAGAACAAAGCAAGAACAAACTCGCATGACGTTATTTTTCTTAAAAGACCCTCATACAGAAAGCGATCTATTTTGCTTCTGCTGTCTTCTTTTGCCTCCAGAAAGTGATGGACGAGGGCTTCAAAGTCTTGCCACACTGCACAAACAGTGCCAAAACTAGATGCAACCCAGCGAGTGCTTACAATTCTGCCAATTTTAAGAAATTGAAGTTCTAGAGTCGTTACACATTCCTGTAGTTCCCTAGCATTCTTGGGTGTAGCATGATAAGTCAGATAAAGTTTGTCCTTGAAACTCCTAAAGCGATTCAGTCCTGACACATTGTTCACTGTGTCACTAACAGACAATCCAAAGTGATGGCTAGCACAATGCCAGAAAATAACACTAGGAAACGTCTCTTGCATTAGCCTCCTTATACCATTATGCACACCAAACAACATGGCTGGACCATCACAAGTTACAGACAATAAATACTCCTTTAAGTAATCTTCAGATAATCCAAAACACTCAAGTTGACTAATTAAAGAGTTTAGATTTCCTCTAGTAGTTATATCTGATAATTCCATCAAATGTAGGAAAAGACTCACAGGAGCCGAAAGTTCAAGAACTACACGAACAATAACAATCAATGTTGTTGAGTTACTCACAGTTGTCGATTCATCGATAAGTAACTATATTTTGTTCCTGAAATTTACTATATTTTCTGTTAATGTTTTTCTCATTTCATTTGCAATATAGCTCACACTGTTAATGCCAGGATTTGCAGAATGAAGAATATATCTAGGCCATTAAGTTCCTGTAAATTTACTTCAAAGTCGTTAAAATTGATTTCTCCTCGCTACTTTGTAAGCGGTTCAAAACACTTTTCCTGTTACGTCTTTATTATGAGACAAAGTATTTAGGAAAATATTTTCTATTGTTTCTTTTTTGCTTCAGCTTTTATTTTTTGGCACGCTTTGTGCGCTCCACTCTCCTTATGATCGTAAATCTTTTTTTCTTAATGACATTAACTGTTGTTTGCTAGATTCTCCAAAATAACTGATTTTACCATTTTCCCACTCCACTGAAATTTTCGTTCCCATGTGTTTATCGACGGCAAGACTTCCTACATCACAACACACTTTACAGCCCAACATTTTATTCTTGACATACAGCCACTCGTTTCTCTCGCAGAAGTATTTTTCTGCAGAAGTGTCCAACATTCGGGTCAATCATTATCAGAATCTGCTTCCTTTTGACCACGTGGATCTTCGGTCTTGGTTTCGTATATTCTTCACCAAGTGTATTTCAGTGGTAGTTGTCTGTTTTACAGGATCACAAGTAGATTCAAAAATTTCTGCTTCTTCAGCCTTCCTTTTTTTACTCATTGGCATAAAGTAACTACTTATTTTATTCATGTTGAACAATGATTGCACTGATTTCACTTAGATTAATTCATAACCCACGTGAACACCTGCCTGTTGCTGAGTGAATATAGAACTCAAACTGATATTGGAAGCAATCGGAAGTGAACACTAATTCCTGTTTCCGGTTGCGTACCAACCTATGAAACAGGAAAGCTAAGGCTCTAAATAGAACCTTAAGGAAAGCAGGATACCAACTTATGAGTAATCAAAACTGAAATTTCAATTCGTGAAAAAAGTGCCATCTACCGGAATATTTATAATACATTTTGCTGTCCATAAATCGCAAAATTTTAAAAACTTAAGAAAAAAGGTGCCGGTACTGTGTACCGGGAGAAAAAAAAGAACTGTATATATATATATATATATATATATATATATATATATATATGGCCTGCACTATACCTTTTGGTATAGCGCGGCCCCTTAAATTTAATAACTAAAGTTTGATTTTCTGCAACCAGAGTACTAAGAGAGTGAGCATCTTCCTTCAGAATTTTTCTTTTTCCAGTTGCACTGAACAAGTAGGAAGATACATGAGATATTTTCGTTACTTTCGTTTGAGGATTATCTGGGTTAGGTCATTGTTAAAAAATATCTCATATATCTTCTTACTTGTTCCGCAGAAATGGAAATCCAAAGGAAAATTCTGAAGGAAGATTCTCAGTCTTAATATCTTGATTGCAGAAAATCGAACTTCGGTTATTTAATTAATGGGACCCCATGGATGATCAGAATTTGGAGAGCAATGGAGACAGTAGACGAGTGCAACGAAGTTTGGTGAAGAATTTCGGTCATGTATGCTGCAGTTTGGGCAGGTGGGGGTGTATAGTACTTGATAAGGTTGCCTGCTGATGTTCAATCAATAATTAAATTGCATACGAACGATTAAGTTGGGGTGGTGTTTTTCTGTTAAGATGATTTTGCATGAAGTGGATATGGATTTTTTTTCTTTGAAATACACGACAAAACTGAATTGAATATGTTAGCTGGCAGAAAGTGTAAAGTAAAGAGTAAGGATGTGCAATGAAAGACTGACCTACACAAAGGGAAACCATGTTGTGTCACACGTGAACAGCATAATTCCAAATCTGGCACAGTATGTGAAATTATTTCATTAGTTGCTATAAAAGATTCATGATTCATTACATTCAGGCCAACTGCCATTCATCATTTATTGGTCAGCCTACAAAGCTTTCTTATAGGCTGACCAATAAATTCCTTATACTGTTTGAGGAAGGTCCTGAGATTCCAACAGTGCATTCAACAGGTCATCAAAGAGTTTCACTTGCAGAGTATTTAACAAAGACAGGAACAGAAACTGGAGCTCTTGCTTCCATGGCTCCCTTTTATAGGCTACATATCTACATCTAATATTCATTAATAATCTTTACTTTACTTCCATAATTTCAGTACAAACATTAATTTAGTCTAGCTTTTATTATAACTATATTATTTCAACTTATAAAAAAGGTAGTACAGTAATGAAAATATTTCATACTAAAACATCTTTTAATGATTGGGAAACAATCTCTTTTTTGCACAAAAAAAACTGTGATAAACTTTTACTGTAACTAAGATTGATGAGTGTGATATATTTCACTCCGTGTTGAACTATAGCAGCACGAGTAAGAGAATCAAATGCATTATTATAGCTTATAAGTGATGCATGGGAATTTTATATTCACTATATTATTCCAAAACCTTGTTTGATTGTATACAATTAAACTTTCTGTCCTGGGGAAAGCAGTTCGAGACATTTCTTGAATTCAAATATGCAAATCTGAAACAGAAAAGTACTGAATTTATAAAAATCAGCTAAAGCCTTTTTATCCCCATGTAGGGAGTAGGCGACGCCGTTTAGCCCTATCTAACTTTTGGAGACTAAGTGGGCAGTTTAATCTCCACTGATACCCAATCAGAGATAGCTGGCCCAAGGCTGTCACCAATTATGAGGCAAGCAGTGAAGAAAGATGGCTAACGTGCTGTCATGTCGTGGTCCCTAACACAATATATATAATGTCTAAAATAATGTGGGTTCTACGTCTAATTTCTTGACTTTACGGAACGAAATATCCGCGTTTCTGGGAGAAAAAACGCGCTTGCCCATGCCAGAGATCGACTAACTCGGAAACCAGTCGAAAAAAGGCTTAGAAAAGAGCAAGTCTTCCTTCATGCGGTCAAGCACTGTAGTGTGCAAACGCCATATCCACTGAGCTACGAAAACAAAACAACAACAAAAAAAAATTATTAAAATCAGAAATAACCATCAAACCAGTTAATACCTTACAAAGTTTCCGATGTTCCCCAAAGGACAATGTTTCATTCTGCAAATATCCTGGAGTATACAGGATTCCTTCTTTTTGTGGAAAAAGGCAAGTCAAACTGGGAGAAGCTTTGAAATCTAAAAAAGAAATCAGCTAACGCCTTCTTATTCTAGTATATAGGGAGTAGACGAGGCCGTTTTCGCCCAATCTAACTTCTGGAGACTAAGTAGGCAGTTCAATCTCCACTGGTAACCAATCAGAGATAGCTGGCTCAAGGCTATCACTAATTAAGTGGTGCACAGTGAAGAGACACGGCTCAACAAGTGCCGCCATCTCGTGGTCACAAACCTTAACACTCGTATTTAATGTCTGAAATAATGTGGTTTCTACGGTCGATTTTCTTGAGTTTACGGGACAAACAACCCAAGATTTCGAGAGAAAAAACCCGCATGCCCATGCCAGAGATCGACTAACTCAGGGACCGGTCGATAAAAGGTTTAGAAAAATGTCTTCTAATCGCCGATTAGATTCGAAACCAAGAAGTCTTGTTTCGTGCGGTCAAGCCCTGTGGTGTGCAAACGCCACATCACCTGAGCTACATGGGAACCTGCTTTGAAATCTATAAATAAATTTTAAAAAACTTTCTAATTTTAATTAAATTGAATACTGTATCGCATAGATTATAGACGGTAAAAATTTCATCACGAATTAAAATATTTACCAATTACAATATTATGCATTAATTTACATACCACTACTTGTCCGTTAACGCCTTTTATTGCCATATAGGGAGCAGGCGAGGCTGTTTTCTCCTTATCTAACATTTGGAGACTCAGGGTGTAGTACATTGTCCACCATAGCCAAACTGAGATAGTTGGCCCAAGACGACTATCACTAAATATAAATAGCATTCGGTGAAGAGATTGCTGACAAGTGCCCTCTATTTTGTGGTCCCTAATACTAGTACTATGTTATTTGTCTGAAATTGTGTGGGTCCTGTGGTCGAAAAAACCTTCCCTGCCATGCTGGAGATCAACGAACCGATCGAAGCAATTCGACCCCCCCCCTTGCTTTTTTCGAAGCATTTAGGCTAATAAAAAGTTCCTCTGGTTGGCGAATAGAATTGAACTCAAGTATTTGTTCTAGCGTTTTTGCGCTGTGAATGGCAAATGCCACTTTGACTAAGACTATTTTATTAAACCAACAATAAATATATATATTATATATATATATATAAATATATATATATATATATATATATATATATATATATATATATATATATATATATAAATATATATATATATATATATATATATACACACACACACACACACACAGTACATCGTAGTAATCTCTCGAAGTTTCCTGATTTCGTTTGACCAACTATTTTTTGGGGGGGGGGGGATTGGATTATTTTATATTTAAAACATTTGCACAACAGGTGGCGGTTGCTTCATGCACCACAATGCTGTTTGCTGTCTATTGTGCAAGAATTGTTCAGCAGTGGCTCAGCAAGCATTAGAGTCACTTCCGTCATGTTCTATGGCCATCACAAAGCCCGGATCTGAATCCTATTGCAAATATATATGGAATATGAGGGTGGTCTGAAAAGTTCTTGACATCGACCATAGATGGCAACACTATTGGCAACATTTTTTTCTAAGTTGTTACATCTGTCATAAGCATCCATGTGAAATTGCAAGCCATTTTATTAAGTAGTTTGTTTCATACAACTGTCTGTATCCCTTGAAATGGATATAATTAGTATGGTGCGGTTATAAAATTCTTTACAGAACAAGGTTTAACGCCAAAAGAAATTCATTTGAAGTTCATAAAAGTTTATGGGCACTCTTATCCTTCATTTTCGACAATTAAGAAATGGGATGTCGAGTTTAAATGTGACCGTAGTAGCCTTGAAGGTGATCCAAGTGAAGGACGTCCAAAAGTGTAACAACACAAGAAATCATTGATCAAGTGCACGATATGGTATTGGATGACCTGCGAGTCAAAGTGCGTGAAATTGCTGACATTATAGGCATTCAAAAGAACATGTAGGATATATTTTGCATGAAGAATTGCATATGAAAAAGCTTTGAGCAAGATAGGTGCCACGCTTGCTCACAGCAGATCAAAAACACACTTACATGAAAATCTCTGAACAGTGCTTGAAGCGTTTTCACAAGAATAAAAATGATTTTGTGCGTCAATTTATTACTGTGGATGAGACTTGGATTCACCATTACCAACCAGAATCCAAACAGGTCAAAACAATGGACAGAAGCAGGTTGTTCAACGCCAAAGAAGAGAAAGTCGGTTCCATCAACAGGAAAGGTCAAGGCAACGGTGTTTTCGGATGCTAATGACATTTTTTTTTATTAATTATCTTGAAAAGGGTAAAACAGTAACTGGGGAATAGTATTCATGTTTCAATCAGACTTAACCCGGTTTGCAGAAGCAAAAAAATCATCTTTCATCAGGACCTGTTTACAAAAGTGTTTTGGCAATGGGAAAATTAGGGGATCTGCACTATGAATTGTTGGAACATCCACCTATTCCCCAAATTTTGCTCCCTCTGACTTCAATCTCTTCTCCAAACTAAAACACTTCCTTGCTGATCAGCGTTTTTTTCGAATCCAAGTGATTGCAGCTGTAGAGGGGTATTTTGCAGATCTTACTGAGAACCTCTACAGGGACGGGATAATGGCACTGGAGCATCGCTGGAATAAATGTATTAGTCTTAAGGGAGATTATGTTGAAAAATAGAAATAATTTTGAAATTATTAATTCGTTTTTTCATTGTTAGGCTGAGAAATTTTCAGACCACCCTCGTATGTTAGAATAACAGATCCAAAAGGCATAGTCTTCTTCTGTTAAATCTGAGTCAGTTAAAGGACTGTCTGGTGAATGCCTATCCTATTCCCTCAGCCATACGGTTGGTGGTGGTAGCTATATGCTACCATACCAGGGAGATGATTATGAGCAAGGTGGTTTCCCGTTACCTTCCTTATCATAGTATATATAATTTTATGACTGTAGCCATGTTTGCTCACAGGACTGGTTTTGTCTGTTTTCAGAGTTGAAAAACTCGAGTTACCAGGAGGAAAATCCTCTACCTCCGTGTGAAACCTGTTAACTCACCTTTAGTCAAAAGAGACCAGATAAAAGTTCGTCACGTCACCAACGGGAATCAAACCCAGGTCTTTCCGACCAAAGGGCTTTGCATATACTGACTGAACTACATTGGCTCCAGCAAATCCCTAGTATGCTGAAAATGTAGATGCAAACTAAAACCTTGTGGTATCTTTGCCAAAATGTATGTGTGCTGTAATTTGGGTTAAAGTAGTTCCGACACACCATGAAATAAAAATGAAGTGGCCAGTATGGTGTTTCATTTTGAGGTACAATCAATTTTGTTTTACTGTTATTAATAACATAAATTGTTAATAATTTTTACACTACTGATTGGTTACACATTTTGATTTCTTAAAGTTCACTTAGTTCTAGAAAATATCATTAGCTGGTTTTGATTATTCTTTTTAGGGATACTCTGTCTCTCTCTCTCTCTCTCTCACACACACACACACGAAAAAATATCCTTCTTTTCAGCGTTCTAGGTGATCAAATTGATTAGTTTGATAGGAAGTGAGCTCATAAGGACTCCCATTGCTATTTTTCAAAAGGATAGAGTTCCTCAATGCATCTTGAAGGAACTTTGTCAGGATATTTTAACCACCTCTTCTCTCATAGATTTAGAGGGATGGCAATCAATCTGCTGATTTTTTTTAAATTAACAGCAGATATAGTACGCTGGCAGTTGTGAGACCTTTCGACACTTCTGAACATGTCAAATGGAGAATCCATTCCGATTATATAGGGTAATCAGTCAGTATTGTGGGATGAGTTGTTTATTATTACGTCAGAAAATTAACTTCACTTTTATGATCATCGTAGTTTTTTGGAAAATGTTACTTATAAAGCACGTGATTTCACGTATTGGTAACTAATTCGTACATCGCCTTCAACATGAATTGACTTTTCTTGGCAGCCTGCCAACGAAGGCTCTCACTTCTGTGGTCGGACTATACCAACTATATCACACAAGTGAAAAACAGAAAAGTTCATTCTAAATGTCCCACTTTTAATGAACAGTGGAGTGCAGATTTTTATTATTATTATTTAATTAAAGAGCAAACCACTTAGCTTATTATGCAGTTCCACTATAAATACAATATGCAATAACATTCTCAATTCTGTTAATTAAAATGTATAAATTTTGTACAGGTTGTATACATTAAATCTTATATATTGGTACATGATATCCTTGATTTCACAAGGATATCGTGTACCTAAAATCTGGCCTTTCTTAGAAAAGGTTTGCCCTAGTGCAGGGGATCTTCAACCTCTCAGACAGTGTGGGCCACATTAAAAATCAATGCTTGAAAAAAAGATAACTTATTGAAGAAAACATTCATTTTTTAGAATGTCAATGGGGAACTTGGCAATGTTTTTTCTTGACCAGCTTGCCAATGTTGGAAGACGCTATGCACAGAGTATTGAGATGTTGGTCTGTAATCTGAGTTCTTGTATTGGACTTCACATGCTTCATTCTGGAGAACTGCTCACATAAGTACGTCTTCCTAACAAAGCATGTCGGCAAAGATTAGGGAATGAGTCCTCAGAAATGCAGTCTGTAAAATGTAAGCAAGGGCACATTGAATAATTTTTTTTCTCAAAGTTGTTTTGGAGTTCAAGCAGCTCCATTTGTACTGAGCCTGACAATTCGGTAGCATTGACACTGAATGGCATTGAATATAAATCTAAAGACTGTTGGTTACGAAAATCACCAAATCACTCTTCGAACTCGCTTCGCAACACGGCTAATTTTGTAGCATATTCATCAAGAGATGAACAGTTGGACTCGGTGAGAAGCTGAAAATGAGTTGTCTTTTTTTGCGAATTGTGCCTCCCAAAGTTTGAGCTTGGCCACAAAAGCTTTGATGTGATCAAAGTGTGTGTGTGTGCACCAGTTGATCTTTGGATTGTAGCCATGTGTTTAGGTCATTCATATGCAACAAGATGTCAGTCACAAAGGCAAAGTCTGTCATCCACTTCAGATCATTAAATTCCGCAGTCGGATTCCCCTTGGTTTGCATAAACTGCTGTATTTCACTAAGTCAGAGACTCTTAAGAACCTTCCCTCTGCTCAACCAACACATCATAAACCACATCACCATAATCCGCTTCGCACTCTTGGGTCAACAACTCTTGGAATTGACGATGATTCAATCCTCTTGCCCTAATAATGTTGATGACAGTCACAATAACTTTCATGACATTCTCAAATCCAAGTTTTCGTGCACAAATTCTCCTGATGGAGTGAACAGTGGTAATGATCAAAATCTTTTCCTTCTAGTTCCAGTTATTTCTGTAGCAGCGCAACAAACCCTTCATTCTTTCATACCATAGCAGGGGCACCATCACCCTCGAGGTTGGTTAATCTGAGGTAAAAATGCTGGAGCGTTTTCTTGGCAGCTTCAAGAATATCAGTGCCTTTCGTCGTTCACTTCATATGAGCGGTAGCAGTTCTTCTATCACATTGAATTGTTGATCAATGCCACAGACAAAGATAGCCAGTTGTGCTGTATCCTTCACATCTGTGCTCTCGTCTAAAGCGAGTGAATATGAAGTTCCTTCAATGTCATTAGAAGTTCTTTGACACGTCATGCGTTACCCCAGACAAACTCGATTTTTTAAACACTTCCTTATTACTTGGGCACAGAATATTCCCATCAGCGATGAGACGCTCTTTCACAAACTTGCTGTCCAAAAAGATTTTTGATTTTTTTAGCAATTTTTTCAGCTATTACATAATTTGCTTTGACACACTTCACTCTCTTCCCTCTGCCTTTTAAATCAATTTGGAGACGGTTTACTTTGTCCACGTGAAGCCGCCCTTGAAGGTGATCGAAATACGAGACATGCTTTGTCTCATAGCATGCGTCCAATTTTATATTGTATTCTTTTGATACTGACACTGACTCATGACAAATTAAACACACTAGCTTATCGTCGATTGGCACTAAAAAGTACAAATTGGTCCACTTTTCATTAAAAACCTGACAAGAATCACTTGATTTACACTTTTTACTTGTAGACACCATAGTGATGGAAGCTGAAAAAAATTATCCAAAATGGCCGTGTAACGGTTATTATCCACTGAATGTCTCACACTAATAAAAAAAAGTCTGGCAATATATAAAACCACAATAGGCTATGGCTGACCTGTGTGCGTGCGCTTATACACGAATATCACACTGTTCACGACTGATTGACTGGATGAGATCCTCTTATATTTATATGAAAATAACGAAGTATCGAGAACCTTCGAGATGTATCTAGAAGGCAGTAGACAGTGCACTCGAACGAACGAACGAACTATTGCTTCAGCCATCTACCTGCGATGTTAGTACTAGTACGTAAGTACCGCTTGGCACTAGTAGATGGCTGAAGAAGCATGTCTGTTTAATATTTATTTTTTATAGGATTTTATATAAAGTATCGAATGCACAGCGTTTCTTGTGAATCTGGAAAGCATCTTACAATTCTAAATACCAAAGTATAGCTTAGTGGCCCGCGGGTTTCATTGAAATTATTATTTTTTTTATTTAATCGTGTTTTAATGTTAAGTAGTTACTTTTTCAAAATGGCTGTTGGGCCACAGCAAAGAGCTCTGCAGGCCACAGGTGGCCCACAGACCATGCATTGAAGATCCCTGCTCTAGTGGAACAAAGTATAAATGTTAAATATATCAAACTAACCTATTTATAGCAAAAGTCAGGCATGTGTTTATGCTGAAAGAGGAGAGATTACTTCTCTGAAATAAAGGTAGCATACAAGGTCACCCAATATCCCCCAAGCTTTTTTTTACAGCTACACTTAAACATGTGTTCAAAAAACCTGGCTGAACTAAAAAGGATATCAAGCATCTTAGGAAAAAACTAAGCAATCTTAAATTTGCAGATCCTGTCATCTCAGATAATCCTACTGAACTGATGGATGAACTGAACAACCAAACAATCTGATGGGACTTTGTAACAGATTTTACAAAACAAAAATCTTGACTAATAGCAAAAAAAATTCTATTTTCTCAGATAGCTTCAACATTGAATATATGCCAAAGGATAACTACCTATACCTATGGACAAATAATATCCTTCAATAATAGACCAAACAAGACCTAGAAATAAAGTCTATAGCAACTAAAGCAGTGGTCGCCAAAGGGGGTAGATAGAAAAATATAAGACATCATTGTATGGGTAATATTTAATTCGGTTAACTTGGATTACCTCCATGACAAAAGACATGGAGGTAATGACAACGCAATTAAGAGTGAATCGTGGGATCAATACCTCCATCTTACGGGTCCATGAATAGGACCTGTAAGATGGAGTAAGGTCATGAAAATAGTTACTGAGGCCAATCAAGTAGGCCAAAATGACATATTTACTAATAAATGGATGTTGGTGGTTCCTGCCGGCCGGCGCAGTGGGAGCGAGATTGCAACACGTGCGTGGTTCTTATTTACTGATACAAGTATTCGATCCAGTCTCATTTTTGCGCATCGACATACATATTATAATTCAATCGTTATTCATTCACGAACTAAACTTCTCTATGTTGAAAAGTTGAGCAGCGCTGGTAGTAATACCAGTGATATTAATACCAGTAGTTTATTAATATCACTAGTAATACCAGTGATATTACTAGTGATAGTAATATAATAATATATACTATATTATACATACGAGAAACACTGTAACTATAAAATAAACAATCTAAAAACTCACATAAGCGTCTTTTTTTTGCTTGTCCTATTATGATTACGTAATAGTAAAATATAGGGGATCGATAAAAAGTCATGAAACTCTTGAAGGGGTCGACAGGCAAATAACTTTGGCGACCCCTGAACTAAAGGAAGGAATAATTACTGGAGGCTGGGCCACTGGATGAAGGGTTGCCCATCGCTCTTAAAAGGGACCTGATGGATTCTGTTATAGTGCTTACATTTGCATGCAATGTGCAAACTTGATCTATGACAAACAGAGTATGCCAACAGGATGGAGAGAAGTATTTTGGGAGATAAACAAGTACAAAAAGGTTCAGGCATTAGGTATATCACAAAAAATTAATGATTCTCAAGAATCATTACTTTTTTAACTAGAGTGGCCATGTAGCCATAATGAATGATTGGTGGACAGCCATTACAGCAATTGGATTCACAGAAAGAGAGAGAGAGAACTGAAGGAAAACAGAGGATGAGATCATGGAAATAACAGGAGAAATTTGGTTGATATCATCATCAATGTTTTTTTTTTTAAAATTAGTATTCTCAGTTTAATGGGAGTAAAAACATTGCAAACTGGTTACATGAAAAAAAAAAAAAACTGCCATGTTGCTCATTAAATAATTATTTACTAGATGTAACACTTGTACTGTATACAAATACTGACTTTTCTTTAAGTCTCAGAAGATATTTACCTAAATATTAAGAAAAAGAAAAAATCATTAAGCAGATATAATTGAATTCCTGATTGTTTATCATTGGGGGAGGGGGGAACTGTAAACTATGCTAGTACTACTCAATTAAGTTTGCTATTACTAATTTTCTAGTACTACATCATTAAGTTTATGTTATTACTAATTTTCTCTCAGCAATTTTTCTCCTAATGAGTCAGTTACTGATCAGGATAATAACAACACTGTCAAGTCTTAAATTTTGGTTTTCTAAGGTACTGACTGAATTAATCTAAGTTCTGCTCACACATTCACAAATGCAAAGAATGTCAAGTTCCTTCTTAATATCTTCATTTTCATATGATTCTGCCACTAATATGTTTATTCCCCTATTTCTCAGAACTGTAATATTTGTGACCTCTAGTCACTGATGAACTTCTAACCCAACTCTCAGTTTCAATTTCGAACTAATTTGAATACTGTAATGCATATTGCTTAGTTTCGTTTTGGCTAACCACTCTCTTATTACATATACATTTATTCAACTAGCTTATTCACTTTACTTATCCAATATTTCTATATATATTTATGGAGAATGGAAATATTTTGAGAGCAGCACTGGCTGTCTCAAGTGAAATTTTGCTTCAGTAACTTGGTTACATTTTATATGATCACAAGTGTATTTGAAGAGGAGATGCTTACAGGGTGATTTTATTTTAAATTTTGTTAAAGCATTTGATAAAATACTACATGAAAAACTACCTATGTTGAAACTGAGCATGGATAGTCAGAGGGATGGCTGACTGACTGACAGGAGCCAAGAGAGCGGTACATCCCTATGCTATGCACCACTCTTTGACAGGGGCCAAAGAGCGCTGCATAGCCCAAAAAAAAGGTAATACAAAAAAAAAGGACCACTGGTGTTCAATTTATATATCAATGATGCAGTTTGAGAGGATATATTTAATTATTTGCTGTTGATGCTAAATTAGGAAGAACAATGTCAGGAAGCTTTGATGCGATACTATTACAAGAGGATTTGAAGAGATTGGTACTCTGGCTGAGGAATGGGGACGTCACCTCAATGTTGGTAATGCAAATTCATGTACTCTGGCCAGAGAAGATTTTATTATATTAGAGGAACTCTGTATCACAGGAGGTGAAGGTCTGGTTGATAGGGAACTGAAGTTCAGGGGGACAAATGCAGTAAAAGTTGTAAAGGTCACCCAGAAAACTGTCATTTTAATACAAAAAAGCCTTAACAAGTAGAAATAAAAATGGGATAGTTCCAATGTAAAATGCACTCATGAACAGTGGTACATTTCATTCTGTTACCTATTGCATAGGTGAGAGGAAAATGAAAATCATCCTCAGAAACTGTACAAATGTATGTCGTGTGAGTAACTCAGAATGGGTGGTCATCATCATCATCATCATGCTTGTCAAAACCTGTTCCAGCCTTAGAAGTCATCGTTGAATCCCTAAAGAGGATGTCCTGGTTTTCTTTTTCCTAGTGATTTAAGGCTTGTTTTGGTAATCTTTCTTTTTTCATTCTTTCAATATATTCCATCCATTTATGTTTATATTTTTTAATTTTTTCTATTACTGATTCCTGGTTTAATTCATTCATATTTTTTTCATTTCCTTTGTGATAGAATAGAGCATAGTTTGCAGTTTTTCTCATAAACTTAATTTCAGCTGCAATTAATCTTTCTTTGTCTTTTTGTTTTATTGTCCAGATTTCACTGCAATACAATAGGACTGGTAGGGCTAATGTATTGTATACTTTTAGTCTGGTTTGTTTTTGAACTAGGTTAGGTTTAAATATAGAGTTAATTACACCTGTTATTTTTAAATATTTTGCAATTTTTAGGTTTAGATCTTTTTCATTTTTATATGTAATTATACATCCTAGGTAGTGAAAATAAATTCAGCTGTTCTAAAATCTTGTTATCTATTACTATTTTAATTCTTACTGAATCTTATTATTATTCGTGACACCTCCAATGAGTTCGAAGACTCATTATAGGAGGCCGCCTACTGTACAACTCTCCGTCTCCACCAAACCTCTACAACCAATCATCTACATCAATGGCATCTACTGCCCACCACCACCAGAGCTAGTATGTTTTGTCTATAAATTGCATTTGTTCTGAAGGGCTGATTTATCTGCATGCGGGATGAAAAACCAAGTTTCCAAGTGAAAAAACCCTAATACCTCCGTATGAGATTGGCTAACTCGCCTTCAATTGAAAAAGTCCATATATAAAGATTCCTTCCATCATGACGAGAATCAAACTTAGGCCTTTTCTAATCAAGGGGTGCAACGTACCGTCGTTCTTCCAATTGCGCTACGGAGGCATCTTGTCCTTTAAAGGGCATCATTTTTGATTTTTCTGTTGATATCATCATGACATAATCTTTGTCTATCTCATTTTAAATTTAAAATATCTTTCTGTAAGTTATCTTCAGAATTTATAATTATTTGGTCATTAGCAAAAAAGGAGAGTAGAATTTCATTTTTAAATAGAATTAAGATAAAACAAAACTAATAATAAAAATAAAAAATAAAATAAAATACTGTGAAATTAAATAGAATTTCATTCTGTTTAAGTCCACAGTAGGGGAAAGTTTAATACTTTGTTTGTTCAGCATAATTTCGATTTTTGGAAATTGCAGAAATTTTTATTCCATTTTATTATTATTTCATTTAATAAATATTAAAACGAGTTGCTGAAAGGGGACGTCCCTGGCTTACTTCTCTCGTACATGATAGTTCATAATTTAATCTTAATTGTATTTGATTATTTTCATATATACTTATAGCTTTTAGAATATTATTTGCAATTTGTCTTTCTTTTAAGGTGCTAAATAGAATGCTTCTTTTAACTTTGTCGAATGCTTTTCTGAAGTCAATAAATGTAATGTGTGTTTCTAATTTGTATTTCCTTCTTTTCTCTATTATTAATTTTAGACAAAAAGCTGGGTCTATACATGATCGTCCTTTTCTAAATCCATCCTTGCACTTCTAAAATAAAAGTTTTCAGAATATTTTATTAGTTTATTTAAAATTCTGCTATATAGTTTGTAACAGGAATTTAGAATACTTATACCTCTATAACTACGACAAGAGAATTATGCAATATTTTTGACTCATATGTAAAAGGGAAAGCAGCTGTCTGAAAAAAATAATCATCCAAGGTAAACTGTGTGGAAAAAGAGGGAAATCCCCCAACGGATGGATTGACCAAATACCAAGAATCACCAGACTTAAACTAGAACAAGCAATAAGAGAAGAGACAGTCCTCAGACATGAGATCTGAGAGAGATAATTTTTAGGGTCATCTTGACTACCTTTTTTAAAGATCATCATCATCAAATTCCTGCCATGTACCCTCAAGGGGTGTACAGGATATGATAGTACTACATGAAAAAATTACATCATTATTAATTTCCTATCTACAATTTTCCTCCAAATCAGTCTGTTACTTGTCAACACTCCAACATTATCAGATCTTATATTTCTATCGTCTAAAGCACTTTGTACCGTATCAATCCACCTATATCTTGGTCTTCGTTTTGCTGCCAACCTGGCAGAGAACACTTGTTTTGCTAATCTTTCTTCACCCATTCTGTTTAAGTGACCATACCACCTGAGATTAGCTCTGCTAATGCATTCCTGGATGCTGACAATGTCAAGTATTTTCCTAATATCCTTGTTTTTAATATGATACTGCCATTGATGCCATCTGTTCACGCCTATAATCTTTCTCAGGACTCTCATATCTGTGGTCTCTAGTCTTTGGTCAAGTGTTTTACTTCTGACCCAGCTCTCAGATCCATAAGTTAAAACTGGTTTGAACACTGTCTTGTATACAGCTAATTTAGTGTTCCGACTAATTTCTCTCTTATTCCATATGAATTTATTCAATTGAATTCCCACCATACCAGCTTTGCTGATTCTGTTGTCTATTTCTATATTTAATTTACCATCTTCAGTAAAAATCGTGCCTAAATAGCTGAAATGTTTTACTTGTTCCACAGGTTCTCCATTCACAACACAGTTGACATTTTCAATGATTCTGCCTATTTTCATTGTCTTTGTCTTTTTATTGCTGACCTTCATACCATATCTATTACAACAGCTATTCAATTTAGTCAGAGAATCTTGCAGACTTGTAGCGGATTTATTTAGAAGTATAACATCATCCGCATAAAGCAAAGAGCTGACATTAACATCTCCAATTTTGATATCAGGTTTAATACCACTTTCCTTCATAATGTGATCCATATAGATAATGAATAACAGAGGGGATAATGTACATCCTTGTCTCACACCAGATTTAACATTAAACCATCTTCCTGTACTTCCTTCAATTCTAACTGCTGACTTACAACTCAAATAAAGACTAAGTATTGCTTGATATAATGCCCCATTGACACCATATAACTGCAGCATATTGAATAGCTTCTCTCTTGGCACCTTATCATATGCCTTTTCCAGATCGACAAAACTTAAATACAGATCTTTGTTATATTCCCATGCTTTCTCGACTGTTTGTCGTAAAGTGAAGATCTGATCCTGACAGCCTCTATTTGGCCTGAATCCAGCTCGTTCTTCACCAAGCTTTCCTTCCACAATTCTTCTCAACCGTTTCTCAAGTATACTTGCATAGATCTTGCCAGGAACACTCAGTAGGGAAATACCTCTGTAATTCTCACATGCAATTTTATTTCCCTTTTTATATATGGGTACTATGAGAGCTCTACTCCAATCATCGGGAATTCGTTCCTCTGTCCAGGCTTTCTGAACTATTGGTATGCTTTCTTCTTTTCCTTCACTGCCTCTTTAACTTCCTGTGTCCACCAGGGAGTTCTGATTTTTTTATCCTTACAGACAACCTCACCACATGCCTCTCTGGCAGAATCAATCAATGTTTTCTTCAGAGTTTGCCACTGAATCTCCAAGGTTTGATTCCTGTTCTCAAACTCTTTCATTTTTTCTTCAATAATCTTTGTGTATTTTAGTCTACAGCTCACATCTGAGAGCTGCTCAACTTTTATTCGCTTTAAAACTTTCTTACATGTTATTCTTTTCAATATGAAATTCAATTTTATCCTGCTCAAGACTAAATAGTGATCACTTCCAATTTCAAATCCTCTGTACACTCTGGTGTCCTGCACCAGGGAGAAAACATCACTATCAACAATAACATAGTCAAGGAGACTTTTCTTATTCCTAGCCTCTTCTCTCCATGTGAATTTGTGCACATTTTTATGTTGGAACATGGTGTTAGTAATAACCAGTCCATGTCCTGAGCAGAAATCCAACAGATATTTGCCATTATTATTAGCTTTGCTCTTTTCTCCAAATTTTCCCAAAATATTTTTGTATGTCTCACAATCATTTCCTACTCTGTTATTTAGATCCCCAACAAGGACCAACTTTTCATTTTTCATTGTGTCAGTTGCTTTTTCTAAAGCCTCAAAAAATTCCTCCACTTCTACCTTAGTAGAACCTTCTGTGGGACCATAGGCACAAATAAGTCTCATTGTCCAGTTCCCCATTCTCATATTTGCCCACATTACTCTACTTGAGACGGACTGCCATTCAAGAAGATTAGCCTCGTATTTTGTGTTGAATACTATGGCTACTCCTTCTTTTCCTTGATTGTCATTGCCTGAATATAACATTTTGTATATATTGCTCAGAAAGATCTCACCAGTTTTTGTCTTTTTTGTTTCAGTCACCCCTATTATGTCGATTTGGTACTTATCTAATTCCTCAGCTAGCTCCATTTCTTTGCCATTCAGGCTTCTTACGTTGATAGTACCGATCTTTAACTCTGGTGATGTTGAGTTGGGGTTTATTTTCAGATTTGTTCCAGTAGCTGACTTATCGCTGTTTGCCCTGGTTCCCTGGCGAAAACAACGGGGGCCTTGTTTAACCGGGCGACGCCCCAGCCAGCATGAAATTTTGTCATGTTGTACCATCATTCTATATTTTGTAACCAATAAGAATACAATTTGGTCGGCTAAATCCCAAATTGCCAGCCCATCCTCGTCCGTTCAGTATCCAAGTAGATACCCAACAGGGTGCACCACGAGAAGGTGAGGATTGGACATTAGGTCAGAAGCCCTGGTCGGTTCTCCGCATTCCTTTGAAGGCTATGTGGAGGTCTCCTCTCAGTTATACAGCTTTGACCCTTATCTTTTTTAAAGATAGGGATCACAGTTGCTTTTTTCCATTCTATTGGTGGGTTACTTGTTGAATAGATTTTATTTAAAAATAATGGAAGTCTATCTTTGAACCTTATTCCTGCATATTTATATAATTCTGAACCTAACTTATTTTCTTCAGGTGATTTTCTATTTCTTGTTTCTTTCAAACAGATTTCTAATTCTTCTTTAGTTCTTTCCTTTTCTTTATATGTTTGCCAGTTATCTTTTTTGAAATCTTTATCTGTCTATAATTCTGTACAGAAATTCTTCTAATTTTAATTCAGTGTTTAATTTTACGTTTTCTTTAGCATCTGTACTTAAATGTTTCAAAATCTTATATACATTGGTTCTTATTTTATATAAATCATGTTCTAAATTAGAAACAAATTTGTTCCATGATTCTCTATGTCTTTTTCAGACTTCACTTTTAGCTATGGCTCTTATTCTTTTATATTTTATTTCATCTTCTAATCTTTTACTGCTTAACCATTTATGATATGCTTCTTTTTTTCTTTTGATTATTTCTTTGATTGTACCATCCTTTATCTTCAGTTGTTTTTCTTTTTTATTGAATTTTTTGGTCTTTACTAAGCTTTCATTTGCTGCTGTATTTAGTATTTCATTTTTATATTAAGCCAATGAGCCTCTGTAGCTCAGTGAGTATAGATGAAGCCCTTTGCCAGAAAGACCCGGGTTCAATTCCCGTCCATGACACGAAGAACCTTATCTGGCCTCTTTCGACTAAAGGTGAGTTAGCCGGTCTCATACAGAGGTAGAGGGTTTTTTTACCATGGCAAAAAACCTGGAAACTTGGGTATTTCGTTCCTCAGAACAGGCAAACTGGCCTGTGAACACACACAGATCTAGTCATAAAATACATACTTAATTCCTCACTAGGGAGGGGCTCAATCAGTCCTAAGGGATGGTGGAGGAATGGGAGGGAACCTCACACGGATAAATAAATTAAGCCATTCTATTTCTTCATTTTGTTTTCTTTTATCTAAATATTGGTTAATTCTTTATTCATATAGCCATTGTATATTTGTGTCATTTAATAATCTAGTTTTATAAACAAATGTTTTAAATTTTCTTTCTGTCCTTGTCATTTGTAGCCATTTAGGTGGTAATCTTAATTTTATTTTAACAAGGAAGTGGTCACTACTTATTTCATATCCTTTGTGAACTCTTAACATCTAAAGAGAACTTTGCTGTCTTTTCATTTAAGATAAAGTAGTCTAATATTGATTTCCATCCTCTTGCTGCACAAGTATGTTTGTGTATGTCTTTATGAATGAATTGCAGAAAGAATTCATTATTTTAAGGTTATTATATACTAAAAAGTCGATCAATTTTTTACCATTCCTATGGGTAGTTAATGCTCCAGTCTAAATGTTTTCAAGGCAAGGTATGACAGGTACTGAGGTCCATGATTGTGCTGTCTCCAACGTGTCTTCTGACTCTAAAAAGCCAAGGAAAAACAAGAGAAAAAAAGAAAAATTTTGCTTAATTAAATAAAATATTTTATTTGATCTAAAGGTTCTCCATTGAAAATGAAGTTGACGTGTTCCATGATCTTACCTTTTTTTTTTTTTTTTTGTTAATATTATATAAGCACATCAGTGCCATGTGTGAGCGTGGTGTAGATGAGGACTGAGAGAGAGAGAGAAGTTTATAGATTTTTTCCTTTTTGAAGAGCTGCAAGTTGTAATTGTTTGGGAATACTAAATGAGAAAGGCCGTTTCAGAAGACAGAGGTGGATGGAATACAATAGGAAAAAAGGTGGTCTTGGTCTTCTGATATAGGCTGTTTGGACATAGTAGGACAGCCAATATATTAGAATATCTGAACACATGGTTCCACTATTACAGCCCGTCTGTAATAGTGTATGTGGCCTCCTTCCACCATAGCATATGCCAGAAGGAGGCCACATTCTACCACAGCAAATACACATATGAGAGGCTATTCCTGGAATTTGCCTCAGTCCTAAGAAACTTTCCGAACATCAACAAATTTGGGAAGCAGTCTTCCTCAGATCTTTAGCTCAACAGCCAAGACCACCTAATTTAGCATGCTAATAGTGGCATTTAGGCCTGACTTTGATGGCTTTTTTCCTTCAGCCTCATTTACCAATTGTTAGTACCTGCATGCACATAGCACTATTCAATGATCCCTGATGATGATGTAATGGAAGTATTAATTAAAGTTATTATAATTAATAGTCAATATATGCTGTAATTTTCTGAAAAATAATAGTTACTTTCTTTCATGATGTGATCCATATGGATAATCAAAAAAGAGTGGGGATGATGATGTGCACCCTGGTCTCTTGATTTTCCATCAAACCAACTTCCAATACCTTCTTCAATTCTAGCTGCCAACTTGTAACTGAAATTATAGACTGCTTTACTTGATATATCTTGTTATAGCATTTTGAATATCTTTTCTCTTTGCACTTTTTCATATGCTTTTTCCAGATTTACAAACCTATATATTTCTATGCTTCCGCAATTATTTGTTAAAGTGAAATTCTGTCCCTAACAATTTCTATCTGGCTTGAATCTAACTTGTTCTTCTTCAAATTTCTCTACCACAGTTTTTCTCAGTCTCATGTGTGTGTGTCCTTAAATCTTACCTGGAACACTCAATAATGAAATTGCTCTGTTTCCTTATGAAATATTATTTTCAAAAATGCTTATATAAAAGGTATAAAAATTTTACACCTTTTATATAAGCATTTCTGGTGCCTTTCCACTTTTCAGAATCCTCATGGCTTTTTCTATCTCAAATGTGTCAAAAGTGCCATGGTTGGCACTTCCAGACACAGGTTATAGGTATTAGTGAAACATGGCTGACTGTAGATGATATAACTAGTGGGATTGAATGTGATGGGTATAGTGTGTTCAGGAATGACAGAGAGAATAAAATGGGGTGAGGAGTATTGCTGATGATAGCTGATGAGCTCCAGCCAAGGAGAATAGAAGTTGAATTGCAGGATACAGAAAAGAGCACATTTGAGGCCATTTGGTGTGAGATTGTGGCTAGCAGAACTAAATATACAATTGGGTGCTGCTATAGACCAGGTGAAGGAAAAGATGGTGGTGACAGTATGCACAAGCAAATAGAAGAAATGGGTGGAAGGAGGGTGATTATTATGGGAGATTTCAACTATGGTCGCATTGATTGGAGTGAGGAGAGGACACACGGGAGGAAGGAACTGGATTTTATGCAGTTATTAAGGGATAACTATCTGCGACAGCATGTAATGGAAAATACTAGGGGTCAGAGAGTGCTTGACCTAGTAATTACATCTGAGGATTTGGCTGTAACAAATATGACCACATTGCCACCAATCGGTGAGAGTGATCATAGGGTCTTAACTTGGGAGGTGGCTAAAGGTGTAGAATTTTCAATTAAGACAGGGTACATGTGGAATTATTGGGCTGGAAAGTATGACAAGCTTAGGAGTTTGATTGGTTCAGTGCCATGGCATGTACAACTGCAAGGACTAGAAGTTGATAGTGCATGGGAGGTAGTTAAGAAGTGCTTGCATGAAGCAATGGCTGACTGTATACCTAGAGTCCGAATAATAAATCAAGTAGGGGTTAAATGGATGAATAACACCATTAAGCTTGAGTTGCAAAAAAAGAAACAACTATGGAGGGAATTTAAGGAGAAGGGTGACCGGCAGGCACATGAACGGTATAAAGCGCAGGCCAGAAGGGTGACGAGTGTGGAAAGAAAAGCAAAAAAGGATTACGAAAGAACATTGGCCATGCAAGCTAAAGAGAATCCTAAACAGTTTTTTAGATATGTAGCAAGTAAAAGGAAAAATGTACATGGCAGATTGATTTTAAAGAATGCCGATGGTAGGGAGGTAACTGAATCAGTTGAGATAGTTGAGTTACTGAGTGAGCACTTTGCAAAAGTATATCATCCAGGTGGTGACATTGCAGAAACGAATAAACCAGTAGATTATACGGGAATTGTGGTTAATGAAGTGGAGGTGAGTAGTCTATTGCATAACCTCAATGTCAATACATCCGTGGGATTGGATGGTATACCAGCTCGTGTTGTACGAGAAGCAGCTAAAGAATTGTCAGTACCCTTGACCATTTTGTTTAATTCGAGTCTCGGGTCTGGGTTAGTCCCGAGCGGGTGGAAAGAGGGGAAAATAGTTCCACTGCATAAAGGTGGTTCCAAGACTGCTGTTGTAAATTACCGACCGATTAGCATATCAGGAATCATTGTCAAGGTCTTAGAGAAAATAGTCAAGAGGAAAATACAAGATTGGATAGAAGAAAATGGGATACTGTATCGGGGACAGCATGGTTTTGTGAAGGGTAGGTCATGCCGCAGTAACTTGCTCACGTATTATAATACAGTGACGGCTGAACTGGATAAGGGTAATGGGTTTACGGTGAATCCTGGACCTTGCCAAGGCCTTTGACAGGATTCCACATGGAATTCTATTCAGTAAATTGCAACATATGGGAATGGACATAGGGTTGGTGAGATGGATAGGAGGGTGGTTGACGGAGAGATATCAGAGAGTGGTTTACTCGGGAGTAGAGTCCACAAGACGGCCTGTGACTAGTGGTGTGCCACAAGGATCTGTTCTTGGACCACTGCTGTTTAATTTGTTCATAAATGATATAGGAAATGATCTGAGAGGAACAGTTCATTTGTTTCCGGAAGTTGGGTAGGGCAATAGTGAATGCAGATGACGTCAAAATTTTGCAGGATGATTTGGATAGATTGGAGGTCTGGGCTAAGGAGAATGGATGTCAGTTTAATGTGGCAAAATGTAAGGTTATGCATTTTGGGGTGAAAAGATTGGCGGCAGTTTACTGCATTGGTGGAACCCTGCTCCAGGAAATTGATGAGGCACGAGATTTGGGAGTGTTGGTAGATAAGGAATTGAAATTAGGGGATACATTGCAAAAGTGACCAAAACAGCTCATCAAATCACTTGGTTGCTGAAGAATACGTTGACAAGCAGGTTATTGTTCCTCTCTATCGAGCCTTGATAAGACCCCATCTAGACTACTGTGCTCAGATTTGGTCACCTAGGTTTCTTCTTGATGGGGCGGAGGTGGAGAGGATCCAGAGGCGAGTGACCAAGATGATAGCAGGTCTGTGGAATGAACCGTATGAGAACAGGTTGAGGATTTGTGGGTTGCAAAAATTGGTTGATAGGCGGAGGAGGGGAGATATGATTGAGACATTCAAATTACTGAAGGGTTTCTATAAAATTAATTCAGAAGATATTTTTGAGAACAGGGCTGGTTGTGGGAGGACTAGGGGACATCCATGGAAACTGGGCAAAAGTGTGGTTAGTAAAGGTGTTAGAGCTGGGTTCTTTACTTTTAGAGTAGTGAATGAGTGGAATGCGCTCCCTGAGTCTGTGGTGGATGCTGTGACAGTGAATGAGTTTAAGGCGAGGTATGATAGATACTGTATGAATGTCAAATAGTTGTGATGAATATGATTTGGGGCCTCCCTCGATGAGTCTAATGACTCCCTGGAGTTGCCCGTAATAATAATAATAATAATAATAAAAGTGCCATTAAATTAGAGATAGGAGATGCTATGCAAATTCTATACTGCAACTCCCACATATGCACATAAGCATGGCCAAAACTGTGGTTATACTTATCTTTGAGTATCCCCCCCCCCCCAACAAGCATTTGTCATGATAAGTGTAATGAGAAAGGTGAGAGAATTTAGATGCATATGACAGAGGTCAGATCATAGGTGCCTTACAGATGGAACACTCGATCTCCATAACTGAGGATATCTGCCAACCCCATGAATCTTGCACGTCATGTCAAAACTGTACAAGCTGCTGGTGGCCTGGGGAGTCTTCAAGTTGAACGTCTTTGAGACCATTGGTACGTGTGCCAACAATTTTCAATGCATCCTAGTATGTGGAACTCATGGCTGACCATTTACACTCATTTTCCATCTTGCATCCCAATGGAGATAGTGTCTACCAACAAGATAACTGTTCATTTCACAGGTCCAAGCAGGCTACTGCTTGGTTCCAAGAGCATTCTGTTGACTTTGAAATAATGAAGTAGCCACCTAGAAGACCTTATTTAAATCTCATAGAAAATCTTTGGGATACTTGACTGTGAATGAGTTCAAAGCAAAGTATGATAGATACTGTGCAAATGAATGCTGAATATTTCTTGACATGATGTTTAGGGCCTCCTTCGATAAGTCTAAGGACTCCTTGGAGTTGCCCTTAATAATAATAATACTGTTGAGCAGAGTTTCAGGCCTGTGTTCCATCACCACCGAACTTAAGCAAATTGGGACATGGGCCCGAATATTTCGCAGGTATGGCGACCCATACCTGTGAAACATTTTTGCTTGTGGCATCCTTGCCTCGTCATGTGGTAGCTGTTATCAAGGCTGGGAGGGGGGGGGGGTCCAACATGTTACTAGGTAGCTATCCCTAATTCAATGTATTGCTATGTACTACTGACTGCACTGCTCTTGAATGTAATTTTGATAGCAAGTATTTATCAAATAAACTACATCACTAACATAAATGAATATGAGGAATACATACACAGTCATTCCTCAACTTATGAGATTATATTCAAAAGATCCTGTTGTAAGTAAAAATCACTACACAAACCAGGTTAGCATGCCAGAATTTATATTTTTTTAACTAATTTTGCTCTTTGTTTATAATGATATAATGAAATACTACAGCATTTATATTATAACAAAATTACATAATATACTTAAATATAAAGAGCTAATAAGCTTCATTTCGGCGATATAAACATTATTTAAATTAAGGGGATATTAAATCTCACATTGTTTTAAAACCGAATAAGAAACTCAAAGATTGGAATCAGAGAGTTTCATGCTGAATATAGTAAACTATAAAGTATCGGCGACCACTAGCATGAGCTAATGCAGGTGACCCTAGTACGTAGTACAATACCAGAGAACTCGCAGTAAAGTCGGTTGCAACTGTTTGGAAACTTGTATAGCAGAGTATATAAGTTCTTTTAGCTACACACTTTGGTATTAATTTGGTGTAGCTACTTACTGATTAAGCCTCAAAAAAGGCTGAAACCGGTCTGGGTAGTGACCTCCCACCATAATGTAATACAGCATACATTTCCTAGGAAATGTGTTTTTACATCATCGAAAATACCTAAGAATAGCGATCAGAACTTTACCGACTTTGCTGCGAGTTCTCCGGTATTGTACTACAAACTAGGGTCACTTGCATTAGCTCATGCTAGAGGTCGCCGATACTTTATAGTTTACTATATTCGGCATGAAACTCCCTGATTCCAATCTTAGAGTTTCTTATTCGGTTTTAAAACGATGTGGGATGTAATATCCCCTTAATTTAAATAATACATAATGTACTCCCTATAAGGGAATAAAAGGCGTTAGCTGATTTATTCTTTACTTATATATAATACTGTATACATGCTATATAAAACTTCAATGTAATTTTGATAGCAAGTATTTATAAAATAAACTTATAATGCATCACTGTATATAATGCTGCAATAAAAAGGAACACGTGTACAATGCTTCTGGGAAACACATAAAGAAAGAGTAATTCTTCAAACTGCTGCTGCTGCTTTATTACTATTACTATGGGCAACTCCAGGGAGTCCTTAGACTCATCGAGGGGAGGTCATAAACATCATGTCCACACAACTATACGACATTCTCACAGTATCTATCATACCTTGCCTTGAACTCACTCACCGTCATAGCACCCACAACAGACTTTTATTCCACTCATTTACCACTCTAAAAGTAAAGAACCGAGCTCTAACACCTCTGCTAACCACACTCTTGCCCAGCTTCCATAGGTGTCCCCTAGTTCACCCACCACCAGTCCTGATCTCAAAAATATCCTTTTAATTAATCCTATAGAAACCCTTCAGCAATTTGAATGTCTCAATCATATCTCCCCTTTTCCGCCTATCAACTAATTTCTGCAACCCACAAATCTTCAACCTGTTCTCATATGGTTCATTCCATAGACCTGCTATCATCTTAGTCACTTGCCTCTGGATCCTCTCCACCTCCTCCCCATCAAGAAGGAACCTAGGTGACCAAATTCTGGGCACAGTAGTAGTAGTCGAGATAAGGTCTTATCAAGCCTCGGTACAGAGGTACAATAACTTGCTTGTCTCTGCTCGTCAAGGTATTTTTCAATGGCCAAGT